>NW_022106189.1:26329092-26333704 GCF_000313985.2 Echinops telfairi | reverse complement strand
TGAGTCTGCGTCGACTGTATGGCAGTGAGTTTTTGTTTGTGTTTATTTTTGTTCTGTTTTCTGTCATTCAATAACAGAAGGTCATTCGATACTACTGCTTAATTTTCTCTTCTCACTTAATGAAATGCACACTAAGCAGAGGAAGAATCAATCCAACAATTCCTACTTTTGCCATTTTTCAGGCACTTATTTAACAGAATAGGAGAATGAGTTCATCTGAAGACTTGAGTTCTAATCTTAGTGTTCTGGAGTAAATGATAGCCCCACCCCTCCAATACATGTTGAAATTTGAGCCCTTACCCCTTTGGGTGAGAAGTCCTGGTGAGGAAGATGCTGAGCACTCGGTGCTAACAACACGTCTGCAGTTCCAGCTCCTGGAAGAAAGATGTAGCAGTCTGCTTCCTGAAACATGCCGGCCTCAGAAAGTCTCAGGAGTAGTTCTACTTTAACCTATGTGGCTGCTCTTAGTACAAATATCTAAAATCAGTTGACATGTGTGATGTAATCGATCAAGCAAGCAATCCTGGTCATATCAATGGAGGTTGGGTCCTAAAACCCAGTCACTTCTGAGTTATGTAAACAAGACGATATAGACACAAAGACAAGCAAGAAGGCATAGTGAGGAAGACATACCATATGAGGTCTGTTTAGGAACAAAGAACTCCAGGGGCTACAGGCAAAATTAATCAACATAATCGAGTCCTTGCTCAGACTTTTAACAACCAGAACTCTGAAAAAATAAGTGTTTGTTCTTTGAAGCCATTCACGTGGGCTATGTTACAGCAACAACTAGGCAACTAAGTCAACTAGTTAGTATCGTCTCTAAAAAAGTAATTTAGGTTTTTGGTTTTTTTTGAGAAGACCCCAAAAATTCCCTTTGCCTACTTTTATATCCCTATAAAATGGAGCCATTTGGCAAGCTAGAATTCCTTCTCGTTCTTGAGAACTCAGTCAACACCTTTTAAGATCACCTCCCTTTGCTTACCTATTCATGCTCATTAAATTATTTGCCAAAGAGGTTTGGCTGATACTGTCTTTTCATATCCTGCCTTTACTGAGAACATAAAATGGGAAATGACTCAAAGAGAGAAAATAACACAAATATCAATAATACTCGATGCAATATAATTTTATTGCTTTTGATATGACTTTTCAGAGCTAAGCTAAAGCTAGCAGAAAATTCTTTATCTGGTCATTAGTTCACTGTTCCATGGAATAAAATACTTCTAGAGCTATAAAACTGGGCTGTTACTTGATTCAAAGAAACTGAAGCTGAATCTAGTAGCACATATGTATTATTCAATTCAAGTTATCTTTTACATCTGTTTTTATGACTTGCATAATTAAGGATATGAAAATTACATTTAATACGCTATTTGTCCCATTTCACACATTATGTTTCTTTTATTTTGCCCTTGAATTTTCCCCTGGGTTCTGTTTTTGTACTTTTAGGAGAGTTTATTTCTAGTAGGCCATAAGTAAGTTTATATGTAATATCAAAGAGACACGCAGTATGTATGTAATCTCTTTCTTTTTAATTAGCACTATGATGATTTATGCATTTCTTTTATAATAAGACAAGCTGAAATTATTATAAGGCTATAATTCCAAAGAGTTGCATTTCATAATGGCAGAATAAGCATAGTACCATTCCCCAGATACCTGCATGAAAGATTTCTGAGATATGTTGTGTGTGTGTGTATTCTTTAAAGAGGTCAAAGTTTACCAGAATAATTAAAAATGTAATAGAACTTTAAGATTTAGCTTTAAAAGTCTTCAAATCAATCACTTGCTGATATATCTAACATATGAAGTGCCAGGATTTCTCCAAGTGCTAGAAATTTAAGAGTAAAATATAAAATGGGCTTCAGTTGGTGGAAAAGGGGAGTTAAAAATAATTGAGGAGCTGATGCCAAGGGCTTAAGTGGGGAGCAAATGTTTTGAGAATAATGAGGGCAACGAATGTACAAATGTGCTTTCCACAATTGACGTATATATGGATTGTGATAAGAATTGTATGAGCCCCCAATAAAATGATTAAAAAAAATAATTTGCTTTTCTCAAAAACTTTAGCAGACCCTCACGTGATATGGAAAAAGATACACAAGATACTTGCCCTTAGGGGACATCCAGTCTATTAGAGGAAATAATGGAAACACTTTAAATAATAAAATGTAAATGCAATATGATATTTTGAACAGGGATAAACAGCATCAGATACATAGACCAAGGAACAAAGCAAATGAAGTATGGGGATTATTCACAAACAACCCATAAATATCTAAAGATCTATCATCTCCCAATGATATACTTTCTACAACTTTTTCCTATCTGCCAACTTGACACACTATAAAATTTCAAATGTAAAGAACCGAACCCAAATGCCAAAATTTCCACGTTAAACTTATCCAATTTTCAATAGTCTACTAATCGTTAATCTTACTGATTTACTACCAAAATATGTCATAAACTAGTTCCTCTTCTCCATCTCGACTGTAAATACTCTGTAATGCATCTACCATTGAAGGCTTAATGAATATCAGGTTATATGTGATTTATTTAACCAATTTTACATAAATAAATGTCATCCTATTATTGAAAGGAAAGGTCTGCTACCTTTGGTTTGAGTGTTACTTACAGCAAGCCTCTAAAGAAGTGGGCCTGCTCCATAGTGCTTCCAAGGCCGTCTGTCTCTATGAACACAGATTCTAAATCGTAACACAACTGTCAGAGTACAACCACTCTGGAGTTTCAGAGACTATACACTTTTAGGGAAGCAACAGCCTCATCTTTCTCTTGCAGAGTAGTTGGTGCACTTGAACAGTTCATCTTGTGATTAGTAGCCCAATGCCCAGCTCATCACTGGATCCAAAACAAAATTCAAACTCATTGCCATTGGGTCAATGTCCACTCATAGTCACCCTCTAGGACAAGGTAGGACTGCCCCTGTGAGCTTTTGACTTTTTTGGAGACTAATTGAGACTAATTCTTTAGCAGAGTAGAAAACCGTATCTTCCTCCTGCAGAAGGCTGATGGTTTAGAATTGCTGACCTCATGGTTAGTAGCTCAGTGATTAACGCCGAGGCTTCTTAGTTGCTATTAAATCCTGGACCTTTGGAGTTTAGAGGTCAATTTTTAAATTCCTCTGTTGATATGCTAACCATAAGATCAGTACTTGAGACCCACTAGCTGGAGCTCTTTGGGAAAAATATGAGGCTTTCTATTCTCATAAAGAGTTACCGTTTCTGAAACCCAAGGCAGGTCTACCTTGTTGTATGGGGTCACTATGGGTCAGAACTGACTGGATAGCAATGAATTTGGTTTCACTTATGCTTTTCTACCTCCTGTTCTTTCTTCGGAGATATTTGAATGTTCTCCTTATTGAGAGAACTGACATATTACTCAAGCCTGCACAGTATTACTACATCACCAGTGACACCAGAATTAATGATTCAGATATCTGGTTAATACCTCAAATCATTTGAAATGAAACACGCCTGTGCCTCTAAAGGATCATAAATTCAAGGAGTGAGGGATGGAAATTTGTATTTGTTTTTCAATATGTTATTGGTGATTCTGATGATAAGCCAACATTGGTGAACTCTGGCTTTCTAATTTGCTGAGCTTCTCATTATTTGAGGTGCATTTATCCAAATTGTCTCCACAGACTCTACCATTTGCTTTCTGTTTGGGGTTAAATTGTGTCCTCTAAAAGGCTATGTTGAAATCCTATCTCTCAGTACCTAAGAATGAGGCTTTGTTTGTTTTGTGCACAAGTGCAGAAATTTTTTAGACATGTTCATCCAATTCAGAAAGTTGACTGGTATCCAGAATGAGGCTTACCATCAATCCACATTTCACCTTTTTTGAAATGATAAAAAACCACTCATACAATTGAGTTTTTCCCATAGTGCTGCCCTTGTAAGTTGTGTTCAACATCACAACAGTTTCTGTGGCATTTTTCCTGTGCAGGAAACAAAATTTCACAGCTGCAGCTGTTTGCTTATATTGGCCATCACAAAAAACGAGGTTTGAGTGAAACTGCTTTTATGAAAAAATTCACTGTGACCAGAGAGAACCTTCCAAGGTGACGCCACTGGGTGCACTAACTCAGAGCGAGTTGTTAGATGCTTGCCTAGTGGGGAAAAATGCAGACTAAGAAAGCTCTGCTTTCTAAATTTTTTTGGAGTGGACCCCCTGGTATGTTCCAATGGCATTCATTAGACAATGCTTTCTAAAGTCATTAACTTCTTTTAAGGTCCCACAACTCTTCATAAATGCTGCAGCTGTCTGGATCCACATCAATTCTTTCATTTTAGTAGCAAGCGCCTTTCTGAAGGTCTATTAGAATTCATATGTATCCCCTCTACATACATTTATCCTTCCCCTCAAGCTTCAACATGCTTGAGGGTAGATTTAAAAATCATGTCCCAGCCTTTGCTTTTCATTCAAGGAGGCATGAGAAAATTACACCAGAGCTAGGAATTATTGGTTGCATCTCATCCAAGATATGCCATTAACATGCTGTAATGAAGCTTATGAAAAAGATGAGGGTTAAACTGGAGCCAGGACTATGCACATTTCATTTAATAAATTCACCTCTGAAAAACCC
>NW_022106189.1:26319019-26328583 GCF_000313985.2 Echinops telfairi | reverse complement strand
TGGTGGATTTGAATTTTTAATAGTATGCTAAAAACCCATTGCCATTAAGTAGATTGACCCTATAAGATAGACCCTACATATCTATAGGGTTTCTGAGGCGATAAATCTTAATGGAATCAGACTGTCTCATCATTCCACGCAGGAGTGGCTGGTGGGTTGAAATTTCTGACCTCTCAAAAGCATAATGCTTAGCCCACTGTACAGCCAGGAAGTTAGGAAACTTTGGAGGCAAAAAGACATGTATAAGATGAACATTTCAGAGAGAGAATGCTTGGTGTGTAAGGGAAGTTGTATAACAGGCTGAAATGGCTGGAGGAGAAGAGACAAACTGCTGTAGGGCATACAAACATACACACTATTTTGGAATACTTTGAACAAATCTGAAATAACAGCAGCAACAAAACACTGTTTATTTTTCTTCTTGATCCATAATACTGAGCTCTTTATTTTTTGTATCTTTGTTTCATGAAACTAAAATTTTGTGCTTCTTTGGGGATATTTTTATTCGTTTTATATACCACACAACATGTTCCTGTCTTTAAAAGTCACACATTGTCAGGTCTCATCCCCCCACAGTGGGGTGAATCACAAAGGGACCATAATAGGTCAGCAATGGGAGCAAAGTCACAAAGTCCCTGGGGAATCCAGAAAATAGATTTCTAGTTCAGAGGGCAGTACTTGGCATTTCACCAGATGTGGTTGGGAGATATTCAGAAAGGTCAGCAGATAGACCTGGGACTATAGGTAAGCTTTCCCTTATTTGTTTATTTAATCATATGTATATCTATATAAGATAGGCAGGGTAAACAATCCCAAGGAGGGAACAATAGAACCCATGGTTGCGGGAGTGAGAATGGGGGTGTGGACATAGTAAAGGAGGTGGGTAGTGAAGGGAGTGGTGAGAGAATAACTCAGCGACAGGGAACATCAAGGAATCTCAAATTGATGGTGAGGAGGGTGTAGAGTGCCTGCTGGCATTTAATCCATTGTAATGTAGCTGAGAGTAATTAATTACAAAGAGCTGAATGAAGGGTGAAGATGATGGTGGGACAGGAGGAAAGCAAAAGGAATTAGAGGAAATAACTAGAAGGTAAAAGTTGTATATAGAATGAGGGGGTTTGGAGTGGAGACCCAAAGGTGCAGTATAGTACCAACAACACACACAACATTCCTCTAGTTCTTTAATGTTTCCTCCCAATCCCCTGCCCCACTATCATGACCCCAGTTCTATCTTACAAATCGATCTAGACCAGAGCATGTACATTGGTACAGATAAGAGCTCTCCACATGGAATCCAGGACAAATAAACCCCGCAGGAACAATAATGGGAATAGTGGTACCAGGAGGGAAGCGGGATGGTGGGGGGAGAAAGAGGGCACCAATCACAATAATCAGTGTATAACACCCCTCCCCAGGGGATTGAACAACAGAAACCTGGGTGAAGAGAGACAGTGTAAGATATGAAAATAATAATAATTTATCAAAGCATCACGAGGGTTGGAGGCTGGGGGCAGGGAGAGAATAGAGTGGAGGGAAGGGTTAGAGTGGAGACCCAAAGCCCATCTATTGATATTTGGACATTTCATCACAGCAGGTACACATGGAAGGGAGGACTCATCCAGAGTGCAGCAGAGCACCAAGGAAACACACAACATTCTTCTAGTTCTTTAATGCTCCCCCCTCCACCCACCCCAACTATCATGGCCCCAGTTCAACCCCACAAATCCTGCTAGACTGGCACATGTACATTGGAACAGATAAGAGCTTTTGACATAAAGAATTGAGGATAGATAAACCCCTCAGAAACAGTAATGTGAATAATGATTCCATGAGGGTATTGGAAGGGAGAGGGTAGGGATACGGGGAGAAGGGAGATCTGATAGCAATGATAGATACATAACTCCCCTCAAAGGCATAAAAAACAGAGCTGTGGGTGGAGGGATACATCAGATGGTATAAGATGTGAATATATATATAATAACTTATAAAGGGTTCACAAGGGTTGTAGGGTGGGGGAGGGAGAGAATAAAGAGGAGATGATATCAAAGTGCTCAAGTAGAAAGAACATGTTTTGAAAATGATGATGGCAGCTTCTGTATCTTCACTTGATATAATTGATTTATGGGTTGTTATAATATCTGTAAGAGCCCCCAATAAAACGATTGATTAATCAATCAATCCATCAAAAAAAGAAATGTTAAAGGCTAAATAAATAAATAAATAAATGTCACACATCCTAAACCCATAAACCTCCTGTACATTATTGCCATCGGCCCAATTGAGGTTCCATTTTTACCACAGTCAGTAACAATCAGGTTTTTTATTTATTTTTTTGCTTCTTTTATATTTCCTCATTTCAATTAAATTCAGGCCTCATATATGTGAAAGAAGATTTGGTTGAGTTAAATTGTACATGCTAAGTAACCCCCCAGGACACATGCAAATCTACAATTAGCCTTTCCTGGCTAATGAGACCCATGTGTGTTTTGTTTACTTGGAGGCTGATTGGCTTTTTTTAAGAAAGCAAAAAGCACATTCTGTCCTAAAAGTTTAAAGAACCTGTTCAAAGGTACCGCATTTACCTTGCCAATGTGAATTTTATGGGAATTATCCATCACATAATAAAATTTAAACCAAAGCAGTGATTCATCTGTCAAAGAGATTACACACCACATTAGTGGAGTGTGAACTACGGGGTGACTTGCCCATCCTCATCGACTGGGGATTCTTCTTCTTTACCTCCTTCTGAATAGACATTTCATGAGGGCAATTTAGTCTCTGTCATGTGCTGTAGAGATGAGCCCCTTTATCTTCCTCTTCCACTCCTATCTGAATCTAGAGCCCAAGTTGTATCCAACTGAGGTAATGGCATAGGCTCTCTCTGAGCTCCTCTGGCTATGGAGGAGAGGAGAATCTAGATTCATATCTGCCCAGGGATGCTTCCTTTGAAGTAGGGGTCACACGTGATTCTACCCTCCAACCTTCTTTACCCTATTCTGATACCCACTGTCCTTCCCACAGCACTCTATTTCTCTGCTAGGTTTAATGATTTGTGGCAATGACCACCTCAAAGTCCCAGACAATACTTAAGATTGTGGGATTCATCAAGGAGCCCTGGTGGCAAAGTGGGTAACACATTGAACTGCTAACTTCAAGGTCAGTGGTTTGAACCCACCAGTGGGTCCACAGGAGAAGGATGAGATTGTCTGCCTCTTCAAAATGCAAACATCTTAGAAATCCAAATGCACAGATCATTCTGTCCTTAAGGACCACTATCATTTGGAGTACCCTTGATGGCTGTGGCAGTGGGGTGGGGCTCATTAAGGGAAGCCAGGATGCAGATGCTAAGGATACAGTTCTTTTGTCTGCAATACTTCTTCCATCTGTCTCTCTCACTCCTAGGTCACTCTGATACTCAGTCCCTTAGCCACTGACCTGTTAATACAAGTGGTGCAAAGCCAACCTCTTGCCCCAAAGCACACCGCTTTATTAGTTCTGTGGGCAAAGAAGCGTGAAGCTTTGCCTCACCGTCTCAGCATTGCCCCTTTGCCAAAATGCAAATGAGCTTCAATCCTTGTTCTTTTTTCTTGCTGGTCTTGGATTCTTTTTATTATATCAGAACTGGTTCATTTTGTAGCCAGTGGTAAGGCAAAACTGATCAACCCACTAGATTAGAGTTCCATACACCATATATGCAAAGTTCAACCCAATCATTTTGTGGGAGTCAGAAAGATATGGATACAAGAGCTATACCAAGTAATTACACATAATTGTATTAACTGACTAACATTTTGCTCACATTATTTCTAGCTAAATTCAACCTTGCAAATGACTGTGTATGGATTTGAGGGCCTGGAGATGAGATTGACCAATAATTACTCCTTCTATCTCAGTTAGCCCTAGGCCTTGGGTTGGCTGCATGCATGGGACATTATTTGTTAACTCTAAAATAAATTGGCAGCCAGTGGCTAAATATTTATGCTTCTTATTTCAAATTATAAAACTGTTTTGCAACTCTTTTAAGAATGCAGACTCTTTTCAGAGGCAATCTGTTATTTTTTTGTATTGCCTAATTCATTTGTTTATTGGCAAGAAGTCTATCAGAATCAATTTGACTCTCCCTATCCATTTACAATAAAAGTAAGCCAAGAAATAACAAACATTGTGACTATTTTGTTAAGGATAAATTCCTATGACAAGGTGCAAACAGACAAAGACAGATAGATGAGAGGATGAGAAGATTATTTGATAATTTCAAATTGTAGCTTTATATACCTCATTAAAAATATACATCCCAGATTCAAGTTTGGGTTGCTGTAGTGAGACTGCAAGCAAATACATGTTTTTAAAGAGAGGCATGTTCCTGGAGAAAGACAACAGATTTGGAAGTATAGACATTTGTATTGAGATTTGGTTCTCCTCGAACAGTGTCTATAATCATTTACTCATATGTATGTATGAGTATATATATATATATATATATATATATATATATACAAGGGTGATTAAAACGTTTTATTAAAAATGGAATTAATAGAGTGTGGAATTTTCCTGGAAACTTTTAAAGCCCCTGTGTACAATATATTTACATATGTGTATTGGGTACAAATTGGGCTGCTATCTGAAAAGTTATCAGTTAATACCACCAGCAGCTCCACAGGAGAAAGATCGGACTTTCTACTCCTATAAAAAATTAAGTCTCAGAGACTCACAGGGGAAATCATACTCTGTCCTATGGACTCTATGTTAGTGAGTTTATATTTGTCCATATGTATATCCACATGTATGTATAAGAAATAAAGTTTCTGCTAAAACAATCCTAAGTCATCAAAATCTCCAGTGTTGCTGCATAGAACTGAAGAGTGGAACATTGTTGCATAGGGTTTACGTGCTCACGGACTTTCTGAAGCAGATGACGGACACTACCACCTGAGTTTGAACCACCAATCTTCATTTAGTAGCTTAGCACTTCAGACACTCTTCATGAATATGACCGTAATAATACCTAACCCATAATTAATCATAACACCTAGAACAAAGAAAGGGAGGTGACCTTTCAGCTACTGATAAAGGGCTCATCAAATGATTTCTTTTTCTTTCTGACCTTATGAGTTCCATGGTGAGAAACAGTAACTATATGGAAGTAAACACTTTACATGGAAGACACCCAGCGTCTAGCTTGTCTTTGAGTGCTGATTGAATGGAGGAGTGATTGTGTTCTTCTGAAAGTCTGTTCATTCTTGAGACCACTGTGGAGACTGAGAGAACGTCTCAGAGTAAATAGGGACCCCAGCTCAACTCACACCGATCCCTGGAGATAGTGCCTATCTATGATCATAATTGGCCCTTTCAATCCTGGTTAGTGGGGTAGAAGGATAATCTTGTTTGGCAAGACTTTCACTTCTATTTCTATTTTTATTATTTTGTCAGGTACTTCCCCATGCACTGAACATCTCAAGGAGAGGTTGGTGGTTTCAGCTCACACAAGGAAAAGAGTAGGTGGTCTTTTTTTTTGAAATATCACAGCCCCATATCTCAATAGAGCTGTTCCACTCTATTCCTTGGGGCCACTGTGAGTCAAAATTGACTTGATGGCACCTAACAATATCACCACCATTCAAAGGGAAGATGTGATTGTGGCAGTTACGCAATGTCCTGTCAACTCGCAAAGGGGTGGAGTCTAACCTATCAATGTATTTGTTTCTCTAGTCTACCTGGACTAACACATGAAAGAAAAATAATAATTTGTATAAACATGGAACTTATCTTACCCATAACACTGCAATCTCAGTCACTGCATTTTATGAGTGTATGCTAAGGAGACAGGAACAAAAGGAGAGTGAGGGAGGCCACACAACACAAAGAATGTAATCAATGCCACTGACTGCTACATGCAGGAAACTTGTATTGACGTATGTTTTTGTACACGCAGAAACTTCTATTGATATATATATATATATCAATATCTATATATATATATATATTTGTACATACAGAAACTTGTATTGATGTGTATTTGTACATACAGAAACTTGTATTGATGTGTATTTGTACATACAGAAACTTGTATTGATGTGTGTTTTTGCTCAAAAACACAATCAACAAATATAATAAGTTGATTTTTGTAAAAGGAACCTACAAAAGATCAAAATCATAAAGAAGATTAGAGTTAAAGTTGAGAAGCCTGGGTTCTCTGCTTTCCATCATTCGGTTGCATATCTGCATAGGGTTCTTTGAAACACTCGCCCCATTCTCAGGTTCTCTCCCAGAGTGCAGACATAAAGGGTGCAGGAAGCCAAATACATCTTTTCTGTTTAGAAATTCAGCTTCTCTATTTTCAAAAAAAAAAAAAAGTACTCAAAGGGGAAAAAAATCAATAACTAAACTCCTTTCTGAGGGCTCTGTTTGGCCCTTCAGTTCCTTGTCTCCATGGCATGCTGTGATATTATCTGTCTCCCTGCAAGACACCAAATAAGAGAGCTGTCAGTACTGTGTGTACTGAAAAGGACTAGTTTATCCCTAAACCCGAGCTCCTTCTCAGCCTATTCAAAAATGTTTTACTTTACCCCAGTGACTTCTGCTACCATTTATTTCTTTTGTTTGTTCAGATGAATAGGAGAGGGCTGGATAGGATGGAGCCGAATAAGACAACAATCAAAACACAGATAGAAGTTCACCGGATAAGTAAGAAATTGATATTCTCACAAGTGGAGGAAAGCCTCCATTTGTTAAGTTTCAGGATTTTATTTGGAGCTGGACCTTTGGTTTCCAGAATGTACTAATAACTTTCTAAAAGGTGTGCTATTTGTAGTTCTGCCTGACAGTGCCCAAAAGTTCAGGGTTAGAGAGGGCCATTTTCAATGATCATATTCTCTTTCACCTAAATGTGCAAAACTCTAACACTGTGTGCGTCCAGAAAACACCTCCAGCTCACTTCTTGAAGCATGAAGCGCAGCAACAAAATCTTTAATCACACTATTGAGTCTGTTGTTCTGAAAAATTAAAAATTGCCACAATTGATTTTCATAAGTGATTTACCCTATAACCTCCCATTGCCCTCTGAGATTTTGGAATGCGGAAGCAATGCCCTGCATCTAAATTACTCCTCTTAGACTTTGCAATCCACATTCCACGTGGATGTGAAAAAAATAAGCACAAGGACAAGATCTGCACAGAATGAGATTTTCAATGAAGGATAATAGGTACTAAATGCTAAGGAAATAATCTGATTCAGCGCCTTTTGAAGACAGTAGGAGAATCTAGAAAGCTCTGACATTAAGCTCTTTTTCTGGAATGGTCAGTCATTCTTGTCCTGTGCAATGATTAAAGTATCAACTCTACATTGAGAGTATAGATTTCTAGATTAACAAAAACAAGCAACCATCATATTCTCCACATCAGAGTTTCTTCCTGCCTGCACCCTAGATCACCAGGAAGAGCATGACTGACAGAATATTAGACCCCAAATAAAATCAGAGGGAATTATGGATGTAAAACAATGGATTAGAGATAGGTCTTTGCTTTCTAAAGTCCATAGAAAAGCCATTACTTTCAATAACAGAAATGAAGGTAGTCTGATGAACTTGGTTTAGCTTGTTGGAATACAAATGGACTTCTTTTCTTATTTTGTTTTATTTTGTAACTAGCCTGGTTTTCAATGAAGATGGAGTGTTTGAAATTACTATGGCTTAGGTCAAGTGCACCTGAGTCATCAAACAGGCATTCTTCACTTTGAACCCCATAGTCTTCTGCAGCTGATTCACTCACTGCTAAATGTTATCTGATATTTTAACTAAGCTTCCATGGCCATTGATTGTGGATCCACGTAGAATGAAACCATTGGCAGTTTTAATTTCTTTAACATTTATCATGATGTTTACTAGATCAACTGTGAGGATAGTCTGACCTTCATCAATAAGTACTACCAGGCATACCACCCCCACATATTGGCGTTACCTTAATGCAATTTTTGACCTGTTGAAGATACTCCAAATAATTCTATTTTCAGAGAAATTCTTTAATATAGGACTGTGAAAAATCCGGGTGCACACATGCACATATACATACACATATCTAGCAAGATCATGAAATTGTCCATTTTATCAGTTTGGTTTTGTTTTTTTAGAAACCGAGGAAGAAATATGACCAGAATACTCCTTAGAAGCAAGGTTGGAGAGACTTCATCTTATATACTTTCGGCAGGTTGTCAGGAGAGACCAGGCCCTGGAGCAGGGCATCATGTTCGGTACAGCAGAGGGGCGGCCAGAAAGAAAGCCTTCATCAAGATGAACTGACACAGTCACTGCAACAGTGGGCAGTGCTTCTTTCTGCCGTGCATCGGGCTGCTATGGGCCAGCCCCTCACAACTATTTACATAGAAAACAGTTATAAGAACCATATAGTAAGATAGCACGTTAACTTTATTTAAATCCACATTTCACAATATAATTGTCATAGTTTTTTCATTTAATAACATTTTGCAGACCTGGTGTTCTACAAATTACATGAACAAATGTCTAAGTTCCGTTGGGAAAAATCTGACCAAAACACTCTGCCCCAGGCCCTTTCTAAAGAATACATGTTAGCAAATGGTAGTTTCTAAGTTTCTGGTGAAAGATTTTCCCAATCTATATTCAGGACCTTCCTTCAAAGCTAATTAAAACAGTTAGTGGATTCATTCCTAATAAAGATCTCACTTCTTTCCCTGCCCAATGCCATACTGTCGACTCCATTTCTAGAAATAAAAATCCCAAGAGAAAAGCACTAAGCTTCAAATTACCTCCTCACTGGTGATGATACCTGGTTATTGTGGAAATCGCTACATCAATATATAATTGTTTTTTCCTAACCCCCTAGAAGAATGTGAAAGTTTGCATTCCAATATATAACTTGCACTCTTAAGTCTGTGTTAATTGCTCCTTCCTTGACACAAAAGATCTGAAGCAGAGGCACCCAAGGAAGAAAGCATTATGAGAACAGTCAAATTAGATTTGTGAAGACAATTAAGCTCAATTCTTTATGGCTTCTTATTCTTAGCTGTGAAATATTTCTTGCAGTTGAAGCATTTGGGCTCCTGGTACCATTGCTGGGGAAAAAAGGATTATATTTATTAAACAAACAAACAAGAACAAAGTAATAAATCACATTCTGTTCCTACTATGTGAAAATAAATCAAGGAACGATAAAGTTTGCTTTGTTTGTGTTTGGAGTTTCACAGAGGGTCTCTTTAGGATTTCCTTCCCTGCTTTGCAGAGGGCTGTCCGTTTTAAATTGCCCCCAAAGGACAAGTTACAGGTAATTAAATCAACTCTCAACAGCAAAGAACACTTTAAAACATGCTGGAGAGTCCTCTCGTTGTTACATGACCTTTACGGAAAGCATTTCGCAATTGATAGCATTTGTGTTTTTGTTAGAGGTTTACCTTTGCCCAAGATGAATGAGCAATCTCGTCCATCAAGTGCTGTATTTGGATCACCTGAGCCCCTTGCTCTTCCTTCTGCTGGGTTCCTCTTGAACTGGAGGGTTTATTTCACTCTCAGCAGACAGAAGTTTCATCAATGGAAA
>NW_022106189.1:26314401-26315628 GCF_000313985.2 Echinops telfairi | reverse complement strand
GCTTCAGTGAAGCACAGCGGTGAGAGGATAATTTCTGGGTCATCCTCTTTTTCAAAATGAGTAACCCACGTCCAGAGAACTCATAAGCTTAGTAGCAGCTTTGTCATTTAAAATCAAGCCGATTTAACCTGTGATGTCCACCCTTATTTTCACTCTAAGAAAAGAGCCCGCATGGTGCTCTGGTCTAGGCATTGGGCTGCTTACCTTGAGGTTCCTCTTTTGAACCCACTAGCCACTCCGTGGGAGAAAATCAACAATGTCTCCTTTGGCAAAGATCTACATTCTCAGAAACTTTATACAGCGTTGCTATGAGTAAAAACTGAGTCGATAGTGGTGGAATTTACATCTGTTGGATATATGCCAAGAATGAGACTAAGACTACCGAAAACAAAGGCGATGGTTCAAATTTACCAACCTCAGGCTGTCTGGTCTCATAAATATTTACCCTCTTGGGAACCGTAGGGAACAGTTCTACCTTGCTCCACAGGTTTGAGATGAGAAAGCATTTACTATATGGCTGTGGGTTTTTATTTTTGGAGAGAGGTCATCGCCTGAAATAGTGGTTAAATGTTGGTCTGCTATTCAAAAGGTCGGAAGTTGGGACCCACCAGCTACCGGCAGTGGGACGCTATAGCAGTCTTTCTCTAATGATGTATAGCCTTGGACGGCATACAGGGCAGATCTCTAACATATAGGCTTGTTATTGTGTCGCTATTGATGCAATGACAATAGATTTCTAGAACTGAAGCATATGCTTGCGCTAGTGTGCATGTGTAGGTCTCCGGTTCCTAATCCTGTAATATCTTCTGACTGTCTTCATGCGCACAGTCCTGGTAGCCTCGTGGTTATGAGTTGGTCTGCTATCTGAAAAATCAGCCGTTTGAAACTACCAGCTGCATCGTGGGAGAGCTGCCCCTGCTTGGGGTGTTCTACTCCGTGAAGAGTTTCCCACTTGGATATTCACAGGGGCAGTCTTAACATGTCCTATAGGGTTGCTATGAGTCTGAAGTGACTCAATGGTAGTGAGTTTGGCTTTGGTTTGGTCTTTAGGTACTTTCCAGTAGATTAATTACAGTAATATCAAATGCATCCACATTCTACTGATGAACATATGTGTCTATAGTAATCTTATATTCCCAGGAAAGTAAAAGAAAAATATACTTGAGCAAAATGTATGAAATACAGTACTCATTCCATTTCTCTGGCTAAAAAGTAATCAATGGAAAT
>NW_022106189.1:26307275-26314055 GCF_000313985.2 Echinops telfairi | reverse complement strand
GTTCTTTTTTTTCTTTTACTTTTGTTGTTATTGTTGTTAAAGCTGGATTCTGATTCAGCTGTGAGATTTTACTTTGTTTAAAATCCACATTAGACCTGGACAAGAGCACAACATTGAATTTAAAATAAAGAGTTGAACATCATTTTGGGTGGAAACAGGACAGTGAGTTTTCATGATTCACATTTTCATGATGTAACTGATATGCTCAGATAAGAGCTCAAATCCAGAACTGTGTGTAGAAATTATAGAAACTGTCATGAAAGTTGCTCTAAGTCAGATAAAAGGTCAAAGACAAAAGTTCTATTTTCTCATTTCTGTTTGTTTCCTTTCCTCAGTCTCTCTTCTGAAAACTGACAACTTGTTTAAAAGGAAAAAATAAGATGTCAAAATCATTGTACTTTCACCTTCAGCTCTGGATGACAAAACCTGAATTGAAATTAATTCCTAGGAATAATTTGAAATGCCTTTGTAGGCTTGTAGTTTTATATATACCCAAGTAGTATAACCAACGATTCATATATCAAATCTGTCTCTCCCACACCCTTACAAAGAAAACATCCCTAGGCCATTTAATCCCAGTGCCTCAAAGAAGTCGAATTCATGGAGAAATGTATAACCACCACTCTTTGAGGTTCAGATTTCACCGTTCTCAAGGCCTTTCTTGTAATGCATCTGGAGCTGTAATGCATCTTGTAATGCATCAGGTCTCATAGTCAGAGATACACACTTGTAATGCTAACCACTTACTGGACACTAAAAAACTGTGTGGCTCACAGATACTAGAACTATTTAGGAATTAAATCACAATAGTTTTCTTCTTTTTCTCCTACTTGTATGTTTCTCATTGTGGGTGCATCCTTTTAGCAAAAATTTGACTCCCTTTCCTAACCCAAGTATTTCTAGTTTTTCTGACTGAAAAATCTAAGGTCCATTTTTAAATCAGACCTTTCCCTAATGCCATGACCCAGTCCAATGAAGAACCATGTCTTATCTGTCCTAACGATACATTAAACATCTGCTAAATCTTTGCTTAACTTTCATAATCAGAGTCTGGTCTGCAGGATGGTTCTGCCACTTCTGTGCCAGAACTTTGCCACAGGACACTACTCTGCTTTTTTGAAAGCTCTGGCACATTCACTTGGATTGATCTTCACACTCTTGGAAAAGTACTAAACCAAGATTGGAAAGAAGAGTATGCTGTCCACTAATCAATTCACTTGCATATAGCAGTGAAATTACAGACTCAACTTCTGAATCAGCATTTGCCTTAATAATCATCTGAAGCTGTTTATTATGGTTTTAGTAATTGCGGTAGTTTGATTTTTTTTCTTTTTCCCTAACCCTAACCCTTACCCTAGTTTTAGTTTGATTTTATGTCAACTTGCACTTGTGTAGGGGTGCAGTAAAACCTGTCAATCAGGCCACAGCCTGATAAAGGCCTCTTTGTGGGTGTGGCTTTTTTATGAGAGAAGCTGGGAACTTCTCTTCTCTTTGGCCCTTTGTCTTCTCCTAAACCTGGATTTTGTGTCTGGTTTCTTGATCTCCTTTTGCATCACCCACCAATCCCTGGAGTGGTCAGGATACATCTTATGGATTCATTCTATGAATCCTGGTGGATTGTCAACTGGCCCATACAGCAAGGCCATTTTGAATTTTTTTCAAGCAAGCTTCTGATAAGAATGAGAAAGCAGGAGTTGGTTCCATTCACTAAGGACTACACCATCACCTAACACTCACGCAGTCTAACCAAGAGCGCAATTGTCCTCGCCTAGTCCTAACCACCAAAGAAATCACTGAAAGAGAACTCCACTAGTCCTGCCCAGCCCCATCCGAGCCCAATAGGAGCAGTGATTTGTGCAGCATGAGCACGTAAGAGTGAATAAAGTATCATGCCTACCCTGCTCACCTGAACACACACACACACACGGGGGTACCCAGAAAACCTGGATTTTTTTTTTCTTAAAGCTTTATATTTAATTTTTTTTTATTTTTATGAAACAACCTTTTCACCTTCAAGGTACTCTCCATTACACTTAATACTTTTGTCTGATCTGTGATTCCATTCTTGGAGACATTTTTCAAACTCATCTGATTGGATGGGTGACAGCACCTCCCTCATTTTTGTCTTCACTTCTTCTATGTCATCAAATCGCTGTCCTTTCATGTCCCTCTCCATTTGCAGAAACAAAAAGAAGCTG
The DNA here is from genome assembly GCF_000313985.2 of Echinops telfairi. Taxonomy (NCBI): domain Eukaryota; kingdom Metazoa; phylum Chordata; class Mammalia; order Afrosoricida; family Tenrecidae; genus Echinops; species Echinops telfairi. Next base: position 26,311,857 of record NW_022106189.1, on the reverse strand, counting down.
CACAGAGTGAGGTCAGGTGGCTCAGGTGCGTGCAGCAAAGGCATGCTGTTTTTGTCAAATACTGACACACTGAGATGACTGCATGAGAAAGTGCTTTGTCATGGTGACAAAACAAATCCTCCATCGGTAACAAATCAGGCTTTTTTTTATCATACACTATTACACAATCTTTTCAGAATCTCTTACTAAAAAGCTTGATTAACAGTCTGACCTGATGGAACAAACTCCAAATGCACTACGAGTTGACATTTTCATCCGTTTGGGTAATTGATGATGTCCAGAACACGGTTTGTTATCAATTGATATTTCATTTCTTTTGAAATGAGAAAACCACTCATACACTTGAGTTTTTCTTTTTCCTTATATCACTGTCCTTGTAAGCTGTGTTCAACAGCACAACAATTTCTGTGGCATTTTTCAAGCAGGAAACAAAATTTCCCAGGCACTTGCTGTTCTCTTAAGTCAACCATCACAAAAAGCAATGTTCAAGCAAAATTGCTTTTACAAAAAAATTCACTGTGACCAGAGAGAACCTTCCCAGGCAATACCACTGGGTTCACTAATTCAGAGATAGTTGCTTGATACAAGGCTTGTGGTAAAAATGCATACTACCAAACTGCCCAGTGGAGCTACTTTCCGTGTTTTGTTTTGTTTTTTGGGTGGGGGGTACCCCCTTGTGTGTATACATAAATTAATCAGACATCAGACAAGCTCAGGTCAAACAAAGATCAAAATAAATCCAGAAAGACTTTCGAAGAAGAAATCACAGTGAAATGACCTGATAAGAAATTCAAAAAAGTGTATTTAGATAGCATTAACATATAGATAAAAATAAACACAGACAAAATCAAGAAAGCACACACAAAATTTTAGAGGATTCAAGAAAATAATAGAAAAGCAAAATGAAAATTGAATGCGTAAAAAATGCATAAAAAGCAAATAGCAAATAAAAATGATGATACTAAGATTTCAGAAATAGATAATACCTTCAAAGAATAAAAGAGTAAATGTGAAGGATTTTGTAAGTGAAATATTGAGTACTGTAAGAAGCTCAAAGAAGATTGAAGGAATATGGAATCACGGGACCAGAAAAGAATTGGTAGATAGTCACTGATTTAAGGGTTAGCATACGAACAGTGTTATTGAAGGAAGAAGACTCAACTGCATTGAAGACAATAGCAAAATAAGACTCTGGGGATTGACAGATTACCAATTGAAATGTTTCAACAAGTTGATGAAGCCCTGAAATCACTCGCTGCTTGCTGTTCTACCTACCTGGATTCACTCACTGCTTTACATACCTAGCCAACTGACTACAAATCCATATTAGTTCCCAAGAGAAAGAAATATGACCCAACAGAATTCAGAAAGTATTAAACAACACGATGCAAGTAAAATGTTGTTGAAGATCATTCAAAAAATGGTGAAGTAGTACATTGACTGGGAGCTGCCAGAAATTCAAACCAGGTGCAGAAAAGGACATAGAACAAAGAATGTCATTGCTGATGTCAAATGGATCCTGGCTGAAAGCAGAGAATACAGAAAGATGTTCACTTGTGTTTTATTGACTATGTACAGGCATTAAACTGTGTAGGTCATAACAAACTATGGAAAACATTGACAAGAATGGGAATTCTAGAAAACTTCATTGTGCTCATGCAGGATTTATACAAAGACCAAGAGGCAGTTTTTGAAAAACAGAACAGGAGAATACTGCCTGGTAAAAAATTAGGTATGCATTCATAAGGATTCTATATTGTAATTTGAGAAACAGAGTGATCTGAAGAACAGAGCATCAGGAGTGAAGGAAGGCTTTTTAGCAGTGGACAATACCCAGATGACACAATCTTGTTTACTGACAATGAGGGGAACTTGAACCACTTGCTGATGAAATTAAAAGACTGCAGCCTTTTGGATTGTGATCACGCAGATCACAATCCAATCCAAACAAAATAAGATTCCTCAGAACTGAACAAATAGATGACATCATGAGAAAATGAGAAAAGATCAAAGTATCTTGTTTAAATAACCAATCAATGCCTAGGAGTCAAGAAATCACAGGACTCAAGAGTTTTTAATGTGTAGAAGAGCAAGCATGTCGCTTTGAGGACTAAGGTGTGCTTGACCCAGGAACTTTTAATCATTCCTATCTACATGTGAAAGTTGGACAATGAGTTAGGAAGGATTGATGCATTTGCCATCTGATGCTGGTGATGAAAAATGTAAGAACTCCGGGCTACCAGAACAAACAACATTTTTTTTGTGTGGCAGAAGTAAGTACAGATTGCTCCTTAGAAACTATGGCAAGACTTTATCCCATGTGCTTTGGACATGTTATCAGGAAAGAGGAGTCCCTGGAAAAGGACATCATGCTTGGTAAAGCAGAGGGACATTGCAAAAGAGGAAGACCCTCAAGGAGATGACACAGTGGTTGCAACAATGGGTTCACATAACAATTGTGAGGCTGATTTGTGTATTTATGGTCCCTATGAGTCAGAACCGACTTGATGGCAACTCTTCACAGTAGCAACAACACATAGTAGAAGTATACTATCAGAAATAAAAACAAATTTACAAGCAGCAGAAGACAAGCTAGTTGATTGAGAATTTCTAAAACTGTGAACAACTAAGGATTTCACTGATGAGAGAGAGCAGTACCCACAGATAAGAAATATCCAAGCAGCCAACGGACACGAAGAAATGCTGTGGCAATTAGCCTGTAAGAAGTGCAAAACAAACCACAATGAGATATCATGTTGCACTCGCATGAACAGCAAAAAACAAAACAAAACTGTGTTAGTGACAATATAGGATGACTTAAACCCTCAAACACTGCTGGTGGGGTGGGTTGTAAAATTATAAAACCACTGTGGAAATTAGTATGGGAGTTCCTTTCAAAGTCAGAAATAGAAATCAATATGATCCAGCAATACACTACTAGGTATACTGCCATACCCATATTTATCACAGCACTATTCACAAAAACACACAGATGGGAACTACATAAGCACCCACCAATGGGTGAATGGATGAATGACCTATGGTATACACACAGGGTAGAAAAGTATGCTCTATTAAAGATTAAGGATGAGTCCATGAAACACATCATTGCATGGAGTGACCTAGAGGGCATTATGCTGAGTGTAGTTAGACACAATAGGGCAGCTACTGTCTGAGCTCAATGTTATAAAACATCACGCATATTAAGTTTAATGAGAAGAAAACAATATGATCAAGACAAAGGAATGCACATGAAAGAGCACAAAAGTCAAGTATAACAGGGGTAAAAACTATTACATACGCTGTCATATCAAATACAATGACTTATTAAGTATTATTGTATATTAAATAATATTCCAATCCTTTAATAATAGTAATAACAATAATCTACAATAGATACAGAGATATCCAAGCTGAAAAGGTATGGTAGGGCAAATGTATATAGGTTTGACAGAGAATATGTCAACCTATATATTTATATATGCTACAATATATTCCTACAAATAGCAGAGCTTACAAAAGGGCAAAATTACTTCTTTGCCAAAACCAAATAGCTATAACGAAACAGCTTGAGTGTACGAGTCACAGGGCATAGGGGCTTATGGTCATAGTCTCAGGGGACATCAAGTTCCCCTATTGATCCTTGTCACAACATAGTCTCCAAAGACAATGTTCCACAGCATGCTTTGGTGAGTGGCAACTGCAACCTTAGTAGTTTGAGAGATGCTCCCTAGGGTGAAAGCATTGTCTTTCTCAGTCTGTAGCAGAGAAGAGTAAAGGAAGTCAAGACCCATGGAAACAGTTACATCAGTGGACCATGTACACATCACCATACGAGACCAGAAGAACTTGATGGTGCCCAGCTACCAGTACCAACTGCTCGGCAGGGGCTGACTTTTGAAAATCCTGGATAGAGTAAAAGGACTATGAAAACAAGATTTAAAATCCAGTTAAATACAAGGATTCCCGGTTAGATAGAAATGGGTGGAACTACTGAGACTCTGGCCATTATTTCTTCTTCAGGTCTACAACTTAACCACCAGACAAACAATACACAGTTCTGTAACGTGAATCATAAAACGAGGGCAGTACATTCCTTAGAATCTTCAATATTTGTGATTCGGAGTGCAGCATTTTCCCAGGGACAGAGTTCAAAAGACAGAACGTGACAGGAAATGGAAACAGGAAGCACGGGAAGAAAGGCGGATGAGAGATAGTACATGGCGGCGACTGTGATCACAGTCATGAAACAGAGTATGCCTAAGTGGTTCCGTAGAAAACGGACTGGCTCTGTAAACCTTCATCCAAATCACAATATATATGCATATTTAAGGGACACTCTGTGTTTATTTTCAACTTCAACAGCAGAAAACACAGAATCATGGATGCAGCTCTGCTAAACAGGCTGAAAAGGTCAGCGTTCAAAAATTAGTCAAATGCCAAAGGATCCATTTTGATGGAGAAAGACCGAAATGTTCCTCCCTAGACATTTCAAATGACCATGGTGTGCATTTAGGCAGCAATGAACAAAAGCACTTTTTAAGAAAAACTTTCTCTCATCAGTGAGGTTAGTTGAGAAATA
>NW_022106189.1:26304551-26306735 GCF_000313985.2 Echinops telfairi | reverse complement strand
GTGTAACCATCAGTTCTAGTGCTCCCTCCCACCTCCCACATACATTGTTTGTTCCTCCCCCTGCCCCAGGCCCCGCCCCCTCCCTATCTCCCAGGTCCCACCTCTACTCCCGCTATAAACCCTTGCATCAGTTCTTATCTCTATCTATGCCTTCTGTACTTCACAAACTGGCAAACCCAACAGAAACAATAAAAAACAGAAAATAAAGTGGTAAGGATAAAATAATAATAGTAATAATACAAAAATTACACTATAAATAGTGAGAAAAGACCATCACGAACAGTTAAAAGGTCAGGGAAGAAATTTTTGACATGGATCTAGCAAGAAATGCTTGCATCTAGAAGTCTGGGAGTAAAAGGTCTCCTACTTTAATTTGTAAATTATATATTTGGTATATTTTTGTTTTTTAATAGTATTTTGTTTATCCTGGCTTTGTTTCCTGTCCATATAAAGTTGGTGATTAGATTTCCCATTTCCTTGAAGAATTATAGTGGGATTTGGATAGGAAGTTAATCAAATTTATAAAGTTTCTTTAGTAACATGGATTTTTTTTTCTAATCATATCCAGAAACATGGATTATTCCATTTGTGTAAGACTCTTGGTTTTTTGAAAACACGTTTTATAGTTTTCTTTGTATAAGAGTCTTGTTTATCTGGTAAGATTTATTCCTGGATATGTTCTCAGGTAGTTACTATAAATTGTATTGTTATCTTAATTTCCTTTTCAGTTTCATTTTCTTTAATACACAACAATCACCTGCTTTCTGTAGATTTATCTTATAGCCTGCTATGTTACCAAGTTTTTCAATTAGTTCCAGCAATTTTTTAATTGAACCTCTGGAGGTTTCTCTATATAGTATTATGCCATCTGCAAATAAAGAGAGTTTTGTTTCTTCTGGGCTAACGTGGATTTATTTAATCTCTTTTGGAGTCATAGCTCTAGGAGTTCTAGGATTAGATGAAATCAGAGTGGGGTCAAGGGCAAGCCTGCCTGGTTCCTGTTTGAAGGGATTGTTTTTATATCCCTTCATTAAGTTAGACGCTAGCCAGTGGTTTCACATATATGTTAAGACATTTTCCTTCTGTTTCTATTTTATTGAATACTTTTATCGAGAATGGGTGTTGAATTTTATCAAATGCCTTTGTATAGCAATTTATATTGTGATTTTTAGCCCTTATTTTCTTTATTTGATAAATTTCACTAAATGTTTTTTTTAATTTTGCACCATCTTCACATATCTGATATGAATCCCACTTGATCTTGATTTTTTTCCTTTTTTGGATGTTTTGTTGAATTCTGTTGAAAATTTTGGCATCTATGTTCATAATTAATATTGTTCTGTAATTTTCAATTTGGGTGATGCCTTTTCTTGGCTTAGGTCTCAGGGTTATACTTGTTTCATAAAATAAGTTTAGCAATATATCGTGGGGCTTGATTTTTCTACTTAAGATTATAAAAAGAAATAATTCATAGCTCTATTCCATCAGTAGTGATCAGGTTCTAATCATGTGCCAAAAAGTACACTCCGTACTTTCCCCCCTTAAAGCGAAGGGTGAAGATGAATGCATATTCGAATAAGGGTTACGATATCTACGCAGTTTGGGTTAGGCTATGCTTTAGCTCTCTGATTTCAAACGACAGACAGATTCTATTTGGCTCATCCGCTAGGGTCATTGGAGGAAAAGGGTAAACCAAATTGATAGAGTAGGTCCATTTCCATTCTCATATTCTACTGTTACCTGCTTGCACCCCCTAAAATAAAAAGTCAAATAAAACCCTCACTTTTCATCAAGTCAATACTGACTCATAGTGATCCCATAGGACAGGGTAGAAATGTCCCAATGAGTTTCTGAGATTCTGTTTATGTTTGTAGAAACCACCTGGCTGGTGGTTTCAAACTACGGACTGGTCGATTGCAGCCCAACCCATAACCACTACACATTGTTAGGATAGCATTTATTTCATAATTATATTTCAGTCTACTTCATGAAACAACAAATTAATTTGCATGTTTGAGCCTGGTTTCAGACAAATTTAACTAGAGCTTATTATAATGCTTTCAGCAATGACTACTCATTTAACTAACAAAATAAAATTTTAGCAAAGGAATCAGAACACGTGGCATTTTGACCTGAAAAATTTTATTTAATACATTGTGAGGTTAACCTCCTCCCAAACTTTTA
>NW_022106189.1:26302746-26303888 GCF_000313985.2 Echinops telfairi | reverse complement strand
AGACCACGATGAAAAATAAATCTAGCAGTTGAACTGAGTCATCCTGGTCCAAAACATATCTTGATATCCCCAAGATATAAGCAGAACTTCTAAGGATCAGGACTCAGAAGCTGATTTTAGCAGAAAAATGCCTACCAGAAGTAAATGCAGGTGGCCTTTGGACACCTAGAAAATGAACAGACATCTGTCAGCGCTCTCAGAGCTGTGCACAAAGAGTGAGCTTCTAGGAGATCCAACAGTGGGATAAGTGACTTATTTAATTCTTGAGAAGGAGGAGCTCTCGGGACCATTTGGGGGCTCATTTTCTATTTTTATTATAAGAAATAGGACACGGACTCTGATCTACAAAAGGACTAAAAATGTCAGTTCCTTTTTGAATGGCTTCACACACATTATTTCATAGTATCTGTATTCCTGCCACCTCCTTTCCTAAAGTGGTAGGAACACTGTATTAAGAGAAAAGTATGGCCCAGTAGTGAATTGGACTCATGCAAGGAATCCAGTATAAGCTGACCTGGAAAATCCTCCTGTAAATAGTTTAGAAATTGAATCTTCTTAAGATTATTTTCTTTCTTCAAGTGACTGAACATTTCATTGGGATTGTATGTGGCCATAAGGTATGAAACATGATGCCAAGAAAGAGATAAGTCAATCTGAACAGACAGCAAACAATCAACAGTTATCAAGGACATTGTTATGGAAGAGGGGTCCACATGTCCTGGGACTCTGATTCTGGCTATTTTTTTTAATAAAAAAGCCTGGATTCTATGGAGTAGTTATGGAGTTTTATAATATAGTTTATTCTGTTTTTTAAACAAGATAAATAATAGTCCCCACCCCCACCAAAAAAGAGCAATTGAGCCTTCCCTATTGTACAAAGAAGGAAGCTAGAGAAGGACTTACAGGGAGCTCTCGTTATCATTGTGTCCAGTGAGGTGGAAATGAGGCCTATGATATGGCCAAAGAGACAACAGGATTGAGTTTCCACGTATATTTGCTTATTTGAAATACCAAATTCTGTATCTGAGCATAGTTACAAAAGGTTAGATATCCAAAAATATTTCAGTATTTAGAATTAATATAGAAATGAAGACTTGCAGTGGAAGCAACATTCAGGATAATAATGAAGTAAAGATGTCCAT
>NW_022106189.1:26288703-26300029 GCF_000313985.2 Echinops telfairi | reverse complement strand
TATCTTCAGCTTCCTGCTTAAAATGTTAATGCCTATTTAAAGTTTCTTTGGGATTATAGACATTGACCATATAGACAACAAATAGCACATTTTTTGCCAGTGCACCGATACTTCTATCTCAATTCCCCATCCTCTAGCTCAGTGGTTCTCAACCTGTGGGTCTTGACTCCTTTGGGGGTCAAATGCCCCTTTCACAGGGGTCGCTCAATTCATAGCAGTAGCAAAATGACAGTGATGAAGTAGCAATGGAAATAATTTTATGGTTGGTGGGGGGTCACCACAACATGAGGAACTGTGTGCAAGGGTTGTGATATTAAGAATGTTGAGAACCACTGCTCTAGCTCTTCCTTCATTCCTGCTCCTCCCTGCTCCTTAAGATCCATCCTGACATTGCTCCTGTTGATATCTTTGCAGGGTAAGAGCTTCTGCTGGTCCATTTGCATCAGGAAGGCTTTGCTGACAGTATCACTTCTATCAGTTTTGGATGATTAACTCTCTCTGACCAGGAGATAAATCCACCATTATTTCCGGGAAATTGCAAAATTATTCACTTTATATCTTTTGTCAAGGAACAAACTAATCTTTAAATTTTACTAGGAAGAGAGTCTGGCTCATAAATTTCCTTTGCAAACATCATCAACGCACATGCTTGGAAAATGCCAGTTGTAATTCACTATTTTTTATTCTAGTTAATTATTTGGGAGAGAATGTACTTAGCCCTGCTCTGCACAATTTCCACGTTTCATGTAGAAATGTTTGGGATTGATGACTCAACACACAGCATATGCATGCCCACCCCTTCATGTTTTCTGTACTCAGATCTTTAAGAGTAATATGTTTAAACATTTTGTCTTTCCTAACTTTGGGAAGGTTCAAACCACCTGCCTTGCATCTAAGTGCAAACAATATTTTTAAAAAGATAATAATGAGCTGTAGACTCCGACAGGAGTCCAGGGTCAAAATAACCCCCTGTACTGTGCCCATGTCTTCTTTCACACTCGACTTCCAGATTTAGCACTTTGGGTTCTGTGCACTTTCCTGTGATCTAGAAATTCATGGCACTTTCAAAAATATATATTTGGATTCTTATTCAAATTATTGATTCTGAGGCCATTTCTTGCTGCTATTGTTCAGCCATAATTCCTTTCCAATTATCCCATGCTGGAAGACTCCACACTGGGTTAGAGCTTAGCTCAGTGTTGCGTAGATCCAGCAAAGACAACAATTCTATGCATTTAGTGTAAGAAAACAGAAATTAAAATGTGGGAGTTATTCAGAACTAATAGAAAATTCTCCTTGCAGCCATATGTGATAATTAAGAACACATTAGTGAAGTGATTCTATTATTGCACACGTGAAGCCAATATATTTCACTTTTATGAGTTCATGGAAATTTTAATGGGCATTTTATCTCTTAAGTTTCAATTTCTGGGAGGAAAATGTTCTTAATCGTCTCTATCAAGTAACAAATATTGTCCCAGTGTGTGCTGGTCATCTCAGTATTAAAAAAAATTCACCTCACACCTCATTTACAACTTTTTATTAAATGTTAAAAATGAAACCTATGCATATGTTACAAATGCCTTCACCCTGTAGTCATGAATGATTTTTTTCTTCTTTATAGAGTTGAGAGATAAGAAAACAGAAGAAACTTCCCATTGACTCAGCAATGACCTGTGTGGGATATAAAATCAGCTCGATGCGTTTTTAGATGTAAGCTTTCCTCTTGGATGATGGATCTAAATAACAATTGAATTGATTTAAGGAGGGGGGGAGGGAAATGTCCAAGTGATAAAGAGTCCTAACCCACAGCCTTCACATTACTCACATTAAAAATCACAGAAACAACATGTTTGAATTACTGAAATATGTATTTTAACAGCGGAGGCTATTCGGGAAACCCTTGACTTTTTTTTTTTTCTGATAGCAGAATCATGCTAAATTTAAATGGAGAAAACTTTACTGGATAAAATAATAGAATTATTTAGTGAATAGAGTCTTACTACTTGCTGCTGTGGAGTTAATGCTTGTCGTATAGGAAGGCTAGACGGCAGGGTAAAACTGTGCCTGTAGGTTTCCAAGACTATGTCTCTCGCTCTCTCTATATACATATATAATTTCTGGATAAAGATTTTTATTAGGGTTTGAAAAATTGTGCTTCTCTAATTCTGTCTTTTAAAAAAATCATTTTATTGGGGGGCTCATACAACTCTTAACACAATCGATACATCCATCCATTGTGTCAAGCGCATTTGCACATGATGCTTTACAGAAGTAGAAACCCTCCTCTGTCTCCCATGGAGTTGTTGGTGGTTTCACATTGGTGAGGTTGCAGCCTATGTGTAAGCACGACACCACTAGGGTTCTCGGTGAATCGTGGAGCAGGTGCAGATCAGAATAGTTGGCTTTCTTACACTTCCAGGGTACAGTTGAGAAAAGCTTGATAGACAAGAACCAAGCAAAAGTCCCGAGGTCATTTACAAAAGGAAAGTGGTGACAGACTGGTGTCCGCTTCTGGTAGGATGAGGCCTGGCAAGCATTCTGCTTCTAAGAGGTCATGGCCTTGGCAGTCCTACAGACCGTTTGACACTGCCCCACACTGAGTTGCCAAGAGTTGGAAATGAGTCCGTGGTAACTAGTTTGTTTAATTGTTTTTTAATGATTCGAAAGTGAGTTTAAAAAATGTATTTCTATGTTTAATCATTTATAAAACCCCATTTATGCATTTATTCTGTAGACACCTTGATAAACACATGTTAACTCTCAAATTTGATTGCATGTACACTTCAGACAGGCAAGGAATGTTAAAATAAAGAAATCTCCTCAGAAATACAATTATACAAACAACAAAGTTAGCTGTCTAGAAGAAAGATCTATAAATATGTAAACCCCAAATATATCTTGTTTCTGATAATGGGACTTTGTATGGGGCTTTCCCTGGTCCATAGCTCAAATTCACCTGAGCAGATGTTGTCTGAGCCTGGGAGGGACATAATCATCCTAATCACTTGAATGTCTCAGTAAGATTCCAGATGCTGGGCTGTAAACCTACTCAGGCTCCCAACAACTGTATCTTATTTCACAAGATAACAATAAAATAAGAGAAATTTAAGTATACGGCTTGATTTTCACTTACAAAACAAGTATAATCAACTGATTCACTTTTTTTTACAAATTTATTGAAATCTGATATGCTTTACCCTGTAGTAAAAAGTAAGGATAGAAGGATGAATGAAGTAAAAAACAATTCCCTCAGGGAACTTGCATTTATTAGAATAGGAAGAGTTATGAGGAGTTTGTGGAAAACCGGAGTTAAAGATAATGAAATTTCCACGAATTTTTGAAGCCTTGTACATACAACGATGAAGATATGGTTTAGAGTACATTGAAACAAGAGATAAGGCTATATGATCGAGAGGAGGGCATAGTATTTGTAACTCAGCAATGATAACAATTGCAATGCATTCATATACTTTTGAGGGGCTGATAATACATGTTAGCTTGTAGAGTGGTGTACAAGAGTTAAGCCAAAATGTTTTGCTGCAGAGTTAAGAAAGCTTGATTAAAAAATCACAATATTGTTTCTCAGTTTAGGTCTGTCAATTTCTAAATGCAGAGTTTCAATCTCTCCTTACCCTTACCCAAAGATATTTTACTTATTCAACTTAAACCATGCCAAAATAGCGACTTTCACATCCTTAGGAGCATCAAATTGTTTCTTCCAAATGCTCTTTTATTTGAGGATCAAAAAGAAGTCTGAGGGGCTATGAGCGGGAATGAAAGTGTAAAGAGTGGCATTTTCCAAGGAAACTTTGATAGAGCAACCCTTCCTCCCCTACATGTCTCAGTAGGCACATTGTGTGAGGAAAACTTAAAAATTCCTCAACACCACTTTCTTGGCCTTTTTCTAACCAAGGCACTTTTCAGTGTTATTAAAACTTCTTCACCATAAGTCCTCATGATTGTCCTTTGTCTTTTGAGGAAAATCTATCGGAAAATATCACAGTCTCCATAATTGAAGAAAAGGCCCGACCAGGGGCCACAGCTGATCTTCTCCAAGGTCCAATCCTGGGTCTTCAACAGGATGATTTCTGTGAGGCAGAGATGCCACGTGCTTCCACCCTCAACCACGCTGACCCTTCTCTGCCACTAGCCATCCCTGCCACCACACACTGCCTCTTTGCCGAGTTCAACTGCAATGACCACGCAGAGGTCACAGACAATGCTCATGATTTTTGGTGTTTTTAAGGAAGTTAAAACATCATAAAACATATGGTTCTTTTGTCCATGCAAGCTCTCGTCAGCCATGCCAGCGGGTCCCCAGACTCTCAACTCCTTGGCCCTTTGGCCTCTATCCCGGACTGCCAAGTGTTATACAGCCCCTTGAGTGCTGATAAAGGCCCCAAAGACACCTGCTTCTGTAAGGCAACCTGCTGCCTGAAGACCCTCAGCTTCACCCTTTCATAGGCCAGCAAGTCCGTCACTTTATCTCAGGGTCTTTGCCGCTGCCCTGGCTCCTTCGTTCTTCATGGTCCCTGCTGCTGCCACTCCTCTATGCAGTGGTCCTCTCTGCGCATGGCTTCCTCCTCCGGTTGGTGGTGAGATTCTATGGAAAACCCATTCAGGGTCATAGCTGACCTCCTCGGGTTTCCCTATTGCCAAGAAAGAGAGGCCAGCCATGCCCGATGCTCCATCCTTCTTTATCTACTCTGACACAACGTTTCCTTCCATACCACTCTAGAACATGACTGAGTTGGATATTTATTGCAATGTCCACACAGACCTCACAGAAAAACCCCACAATGATGGAGGTTTATTGGGACATGAACAGGTTATTCTAAGTCAGGATTAGAAACAGTAATGATATAGTCATTGGTTCACAGCATGACCTGCCCTTTGCCAGCAACCAAGTCCCTTCTTGGTCCTTAGCCTTTCAACCATGTGCTCTTTTGGCCTTTTCTCACATGGTGAAGAAGTAAACTTACTTGTCACTCTGTCTTACCATCCCATACTGCTGGGCCAGGTGAGTAAAAGGTACTGCAATTTGGATGCTGCTCCTCTTGCTGTGTCCCATGGTCTCTGTGCCACAATGTCTGGTCTCTTTGGTCCTGCCTCTGCCCCTTCACAAAGAGATCTGAAACATGCTCTTCTCATGGTCCTAGGCCTTTTCAATCTGTTCTGGATGTCTTTTATACACAGAGAAATGGCTTGATAAAAGTGTGGTTTTTGTCTTATAACTGACCATATCCCCAAGGTAAAGGAAGGATGTTGTCTTAAATTACATCTTCTAGTAAAGTAGTCTTAAAGATACATCCTACCCTATACCTGGAACAGAGAATGACCTCAAAAAATAGATTAGTTCCACTGTCACAGAGTTCGGAACCATAATGCATTATATATGGAATTATGGATTGAAGGGCCATATGAATTAACTACATCTCATATTCTTTCTCTTCCTGCTTCTGAGATGGCTTACTTATACCCAGAGGAATGTGAAACTGGCCAATCCCCTCCTTACAATTCTCTAAACTTATTTGTATGCTCCCATGTAGTCATTTGGTGGGAGTTACAAAGATTATGGGGGAAAAGAGCAATACCAAGTCATTTCATTCCACCCCAATAACTTTCAGAGTGGACATCTCAGTCTTGAATTTACTTGGCCAAGCCAAGCAGATCCCCGCAATAGCCACAGGCCCTTCTCCCAAGGGGCCCTAATAGGAGGGAGCCAAATGTATTATTACTGAGATAACTTGTCTGTAGCCATCCACTGGCTTCAAAGACATATTTGAAGATATTTTATTTGGAATAAGCCAATGTATGTATGAACTGGAACCCTAGTATAAATATTTTCCGACTTACTGTCCTATATATTTTCTACCATTATTCCAATTTAACTTGCTGTGACATATTGTGTTAGGCCAGGTTGACCAGAGAAACAAATCCAGTGACACTCATACATGTGTATGAAAGAGCTTTATATATATTAAAAGTAATTGTGTATCAGAAAAACATCCCAGCCCAGTCCAACTCAGTCAATAAGTCTGGTATTAGTCCATAAGTCCATCTACAAACTCACAAAGCCACCTTCAATGATGCAGAGTGCAGGAATATCACCGGCCAGTCGTTACCATGGCAGTGGCTGTATCACAGGCATCTGGTGGCAACCAGGGTCAGCCAGCAGGAAGGTGATGGCAGAGAGAAGAGGAGGTTACCAAGGTCCTCCGTATCAGAAGTTCAAGTCCGTTAGAAGTCACCAACAGACTGTGTCCTGATTGACTCCACCTCTACGCTTTTATATATATTCAAATCAACATGAAATGATGTAGCCACCATACATGTTTTCTAGATAAATAATGTATTTCCCACAAATATTTAGCACGAGTTTGATTGGTAATCTTATTTTACAAGAGAAAAGTGAGGGTCTGAAGGATTTTATTGCCGATGTTCCACACTGGGCAAGTGACAGAGTAAGATCTTAAACCTACAACATCATGACTCAAGAGTCTCAACTGTTCGGCTTTGATGAAAGAAATCAGTGAATGCTCTTAAAAGGTGTTGCTTTTGTCCAGTTTCAAAGGATCAATGGGTGTTTCTTTTGTGAAGATAGTGGGCATCAATATGGCTCTACAGGAAAACCTTGTCACACTGAAACTGGGTAACTTTTAAGGAGATTTTTTAAAGGTGCTAACTGTCAAATGCGGATATATTCAGGGGGTGAAAGGGCAGCATAGGACCTATGGGTGTGGGAAGTTGGGGAGTTTTGCCATTTCCTTATATACAGGGAGAAGAAGATAATATGAGGTAGCTGCATAGAGAGATGTGATAGGATCTGTGGGTTTTGGTAGAGAACCATTGGTGAATGATAAAACCCGGGAGGAAGAGAACCAGAGGAATAAATGTTCTCACACTTCTTCACCACTGACCTAAAATCTTACTGGTGTCTCTACCGGCTGAAGGAATCTGGGAGCGAAAGGGTAAAGGATAATTACAATGTCGTTCTAAGAAGGATGGATAGTAATTGCACAGAGCAATTGGTATATATCTAGTAGAGTATGGAAATACATGCCATCCAAAAGATAAAGAAGACTGAAGAAAAGAGCATATTTCTGAGATAAGAGCAAACACATTCTGCTCAAGGTGGCATGGCATGCAGTATGACTGAGAAGGGGGCTAAGATGCAGGAGTGCTGAGAAACACTATCCCCCATCAACCTTACACTCACTGCAATTCTCAGTGGTGCTGAGTTGGCTCCAATGGTTGGCTGTCTCGGGTTTGTCACAGGAGAGCTTTACTCCACAGAGTTTTCAGATCTCCTAAGCTGTCTTTGGAGGCCTCGTTGGGTGAACTTGGCTGACAACCGATTGGCTAGCAAATGTGCCCAAACCACTAATATCACTCCCTACCACACTGTCTCACTGCCATCAAATCAGTGCTGGCTCATAGTGACCTTCTTCTCCATTTCACAGGTTTAGGAGAGTTTGTTCTGTGTTGTTTTGTTTATCATCAGCTCATAAAAGTTGTGTAGAACAAATGTAGTAAAGCCTGTGAGGAGAAAAAGTTACTTTAGTGGAATACTGGGAAATTGTTATTAACTCATGTACCTACTAGATTTTCAGTTATTAATAGGCATATATTAATTACCTATTATGAGTTTAGCATTGCCTTAGGCAGCAGGGAAGGTGGGGGAGAGAGTGAATTTTCATTCTTCAAAGAACCAGCAGTCTAAATGAAAAACACAAGCAAACCAGTGATTACAATGAATCACCGGCATATTATAATGAAAGGTATGTCACAGGTTAAGTGTGAGCATAAGATGCTATAGAAGAAACAGAAGGACAACGTATCTTTGAAATCTCTATATTTAATCTTCACAGCTACCCTATAAAGCTGTTACTTTATGGACATTTTTATAGATGAGTTACATGAGCTTTGGGGAAGTTAAAGTATGTACCCATGATCTCACAGCAATTTAGCACTGGATTCAATAATAAGATTCACATTCAGGTCTGACCCAAGCCCATGATCAGATCCTTATTATAAAATACCATCTCTTGTGTCACACAGGTAATTTGATGATACCCAGAAAACTGGAACAAACTATGGTGGTGGATGGAGACAATAGTATGATTCTTAGGAAGTCAAATCTTTCTCCATGATGTAGTTGACTGTGTTCCAAGTCTGTGGTTAATTATTGACATTATCTCTATAAAAATATAATGTTTAATCTCACTCAGACTTTTCCTATGACATATATTCATGTTACACCTGTTGATATGGTACCGTGGCACACTGCCTTCCTGCGATGCTCAGTTTTCATATTGCATATTTATGCTCCTGGCACCACATATATTATCCACTATGACCATATAAATGTGTGTAATTCTCCTCTCTTGGCTGTCTATACTTTCATTTCCTATCTACTATCCTCCACTTTTATTAAACGAAATAAGATAGTGGCTAAAACCTTTCCTAAAGATAATTTCCTCCATCAAATATGGTTGATCACAGCTTATAGAAAAGAGATGGCCTTCTGTGGAAAAATGGATAAATAAACTCTGGTACATACACACACAATGGAACATTACACACGTCTAAGAAGCAAGAATGGAATTATCAAAGCACCTCATGACATGGATGAATTTGAATAAATGCTCAGCAAATTTGGTCTCAGAAGGACAAATACTACATTATACCATTATTATAAAAAGAGAGAAAGAAGACAAATAACTGAGAACAACTTTCCACACCAAAAGCACAGATTTTGATGGCTATGGAGAGTGGGGGCAAGAGGGCTACCAAGAGGAAGGGCAAGAAGGGGAAGGATGGGGGATGTTAGTGAGGGGAAACATGGGTCACATACAAGTCAGACAGGGGTCGGAGGTGGGGTATTACTGGGACACAGTCACTGTTCTGATGAGATGGCCTGTGGCACGATGTGTGTGAGTCTGGGTAAACTGGGGAAACAAATCCACAGAAATTCGTATGTGCATAAGAGAGAGTTTTATATAAAGGGTAAGTGTACATTAAGAAAGCATCGCAACCTCATGTTGTCCAAGCCCATAAGTTTAACATTAGCCCATATGTCCTACACTGATCTACAAAGTCCTCCTCCATCTTGCAAAACACACACAATGACGCTGACTGCAGGAGGAAAGCCGAATCAGTGAATGTGTAAACATCGCAGTGCTAGCAGGGGTCTCCACGTGGCTGCTCCAGGTCCTAGGGCTGCATCAGGGTAGTCCATGTGTCTTCTCTTCAAAGATGTCTCACAGGAGTGAGCCATGCCAGCTGAAGCAGGGAATTGGCTAAAGGAGCTGTACCCTAGACCACCATCAGAAAGCAAGAGACCAAAGAACCAGAAAGGTGAGACCCACTGAGTCATTTATCCCTCCGCCCTTCAATTGACCCCACATGTGTTTATCAGTCAGGTTGAAACAATAAACCTTAACTATCTCAATCTAGCCCTTGCCAGCTTGGCATCAGTACACAATTATTTACCCTAACAATTTCAGTTAATTAACACCTACACCTTAATCCTATTATCCTATGAATATGCTATGTCTTGTATGTGTCCTCCCCCACCCCTTTGCAGGTGTTCTACTCCATAAATAAAATGAAAATAGAGGTGGAAAAAAGTATACCGATGAACTAAAATTAAATACACATTAAAGGCACAAAAGAGTGATTACTAATTAAAATTACTCCTCTAATAAAGCCTTACCTATTGTCCAATATTTGGGAAAAAGATGGGGCTTTCTATTCCTATAAATAGTTACAGTTGTGGAAACACAGGATCAATTCTACCCTGTCCTACAGGGTCGCTATGAGTCAGTATGGACTTAATGGCAATGAGTTATACTTTAATAAAACTAAACTAAACTTCAGTATTGTGGAAACCAATAATACATATGTAGATGTGTATTATTTTGTATGATTATAATATATGAAGTAAATTTATAATATATAATAAATATGTATATGTTTATAATATATACTTTTATTAAATAGGCTTAAAGAATAACCTCAAAGTAGGCACAGCTCAAAGATGAGGAGGTTGAATTTCAAGAACAGCACTTTCTTACTCTGGGTTTTTTTCCTATTTGCAAGGCAACCCTCCCAAAGTCCTGCAAGATTCTGAATTATTTGAAAAATTTCTAAGTGCCCAAATATGCTGAGTAAGGCACTTCAGTGTTTGATTTTTTTGTTTTGTTTTTGCCCTCCGATAGGTTACTTTGCCAGCTTAGGGACTAATCCTCAGTAACCTTTGTAACTTGCATTCCATCACACGAACTTTAATTACAGTCTAGCATGCTATCATTGATGGAGTTGTCTTCATCTTCGATTTGTCTTTCCTTACTCTATCTTGTTCTTATTTCTATAATCCTGTTTGAATAGTTTCCAGATTGGACCCCAAAGCATTCCAAGTAGCAAGCTCTGGCTAGAACATCTATCTTAACATGCCTTCCCCTTATGGAAACGCAAATTCTCTTTTATGCAGCAAACTAATTAAAGTCCCTTCCCAACACAATATACAAATGGCACATAAATATTTAACGGCCTGGTTTAGCATTTTTATTAGATTCTATGATACATCAAAGTATACACTGTTTAAGAGCTGAATTTAAATGATATAGTGTTTTCAAAAACCCTATCATGTATGATATATTCTACCAATAAAAGTTAAAGAAAACATTTAGGCTGTACTGAGGAAAAACTATTATTCTTTAGTCTATGACTTGAACTTGGGCCATTCACCAATAACTCACTATGCTTTTATTAGTAGTAAGTAGTACTGAGCAAACCATACGGGATAAAATCACCCTTGGGTTATCCTGTTTTATATAGCATGGCCACTCCTGCACCCTTAGAGCCAACTGCAGGCAAGCCTAGGCAAGACTTCAACATTTTGAAAATTAGCTCTTTAACACCCCCTATCGTCCTCAGATGCCTCAAATATCTCTATGAATTGGCCTTCCTATCATCCATCCACTCTGAGTCTCTGTGCTTTTTGTACGTTCAATCATGTGTCTTGAGACTTCTCGCATTTCAGATATGTTTGACAAGCAAAGCATTAAAGTGGTAAATGATTCCAATGTTTTGTGATTAAAACATATATCAGTATGGTCCAGATTATTTGCACATGTAAAGTGCATTTGATGTATCACCTTCCAGGAAGGCACCTTGAAGCATTTTCCTGGCCCAATCTCCAGAAAAAAACAACAACAAAAGTCAACAACCACCAATCATCTTCTTTGAAAATGCACCTGAAGACAAATAGCAAATAAAGAAATAAGCTTTCAAGAATGTCTAGGAGAGAGAAAAAAAA
>NW_022106189.1:26285885-26287972 GCF_000313985.2 Echinops telfairi | reverse complement strand
AACAAAAAATAGAATATGACACTGCTATTGTTGTCAGGTGCTGTTGGGTCCATTCCAACCTACAGCCACCTGATGCGTAACAGAACGGGAAGTGCACAGTCCTACGCCATCATTACAATGATTCCTATGCCTGAACCCATTGTTGCAGCCACTATGTCAATCTACCTCATTGAGGGTCTTCCTTTTTTTTTTTTGCTGCTCTTCCACTTGAGCAAGCATGATGTTCTTCTCCAGCGACTGGTCTCTCCTGACAATATGCCCAAATTATATAAGACAAAGTCTTGCAATCCTTGCCCCTAAAGAGCGCTCTTGCCTTTCTTTGTCCAAGACAGATTGGTTTGTGCTGTTAGCAGTATGTGGTCCTTTCAATATTCTTCTCCAGTGTCATAATTCAAGTGCATTCATTCTTCTGCAGTCTTCCTTGTGCAATGTTCACAGGCATATGAGACAATGGAAAATACTATGGCTTGGGTT
This sequence comes from Echinops telfairi, assembly GCF_000313985.2. Lineage (NCBI taxonomy): Eukaryota > Metazoa > Chordata > Mammalia > Afrosoricida > Tenrecidae > Echinops > Echinops telfairi. The sequence continues at coordinate 26,287,498 of NW_022106189.1, read as the reverse complement.
AGGCAAACTTTAGTCCTCAAAGTCCTCTTTGCTTTTCAATTCTCTAAAGAGGTCTTTTGCAGCAGATTTTCTGAATACAACGTACTCTTTGATCTCTTGGCTGCTGCTTCCATGAGAATTTATTGTGGATCTAAGCAAGGCAAAATCCTTGACAAATTTAACCTGCTCTCCATTTAGCATGATGTTACCTATCGGTCCAGTTGTGTGGATTTGGGTCTTTCTATTGAGTCATAATCCATATTGAAGGCTGCCATCATCAATCTTCATGAGCAAGTGCTTCAAGTCCTCCTCACTGTTAGCAAGCAAGCAGGTATTAGCTGCATATCATATGCACCCTGCATACAGATTGTTAATAAGCTGTCCTCCAATCTTGATGCCACATTCTTCTCCTTTTTAAAAATATATAATTTCATTGGTGTTCTTACAGCCCTTATAGCAATTCATACATCAATTGTATCAAGCACGCCAGTACATGTGTTGCCATCATAATTTTCACATTTCCTTTCTACTTGACCCCTTGGTGTCAGCTATTTTTTCTCTCTCTCCTACCCTCCCACCCTCATAAACTCTCCATAAGTTATATATTATTATTTTCATATCTTACAGCATCCACTTTCTCCCTTCACCCATGTTTCTGTTATTCGTCCCCCTGGTGGTGGTGGTGGGAACGGGAGTTGTTTAAACATGAATCATTGTAATCCATTCCCCCTTTTTCCCGTTCTCCTACAACCTTCCCTCTACCCTCATGGTATTGCTACTTCCAGGGTGAGGTAGTTAGCTGATTGTGCCAACCTGGCTAATAAACACATGTGGGATTAATTGAAGGGCAGAGAGATAATGTCTTGGCGAGCCTTGGCTTTCTTGTCTCTTGCTCTTTGACCAATGGACCAGTGGGTGGCTGCCTTGCTTGTTCTTTGCCTCCATTTGCAAGCTACACTACCTGTGGGACACCTAACCCATGGACTGTGTCACTGTAATTTGAGGTTCCTTCAAGACCTGCTTCACCACACCATTGGAATTTACATCTCTTGAACTGGGGACTGTTGGACTCTTTCATCTGGCTGACTGTTGGTGATCTGCCTTGTTGTTTGCTGCCTGTGCCGATAGCCTGAATTGCTCTACAGAGGACTACGTGGCGGCCCTCAAGACTTGAAGGACTGCCAGTATCTCACAACTGCCTCATGGGAGTGAGTTGCACTGAGCCATTTGTAGTGCTTTATAATTTAATTAGTTGTTTATTTCTTATGTTATACATCTATCTATCTGTATAAATATATATAAAAATATTAGCATTCTGGTTTTGTTTTTCTAGAGGACCCTGTCTAACACACAGTGCTTTTCCTGAGGGATTTATCTGCCCTGGATTCTGTGTGTTGAGAGCTCTTATTTGTATCAATGTACATACTCCAGTCTAGCCAGATTTATAAGGTAGAACTGGGGTCATGATAGTGAGCGAGGGAAGCATTAAAGAACTAGAGGAATGCTGTGTGTCTCATTGGTGCTACAGTGCACCCTGGCTGACTGGTCCCTTCCTTGTAACCATTCTGTGAGGGGATGTCCAATTGTTTACAGATAGGCTTTGGGTCTCCACTCTGACCCCCCTCATTTGCCTC
>NW_022106189.1:26281420-26285452 GCF_000313985.2 Echinops telfairi | reverse complement strand
ATATATATATGTATATATGGCTATATTTATACCTCTATAAATGGATTTTGCCTCCCCATTCTTTCTTCTATTTTCTTTTACTTTTCTCCTGTCCCACTATCATATTCGACCTTCATTCAGCTCTCAGTAATTTCTCTTGGCAACTTTTCTCTTGATCAAACCCTACCAGGCATTCTACACGCTCCTTGCCATTGAATTTAGGTCCCATGTTGTTCCCTTGTCCCTGAGTTTATTGGCTTACCACTCCTTTTCCCCTGTTTCCTCCTATCCCATCTCCCTCTGGAACAGTCACTCCTGTTGTTTTCTCCTTGGCAATTGTTTATGCTGTCTATCTTGTATAGACAGACATAAAAAAAAGCCTGTAAGTAGTTCCAGGTCTGTCTGCTGACCGTTATGAATGTTTTCTGATTGGGTCTGATGAGGTGCCAACACCTGCTCCCAAGGCAGAAGTCTATTTTGGGGATTCCTCAGGGACTTCATTACTTTGCCCTTTTTGCTGCTCTGTTGCAGTCACTTCAAGATTCACCCTCGTGTGGGAGATCAGACCAGGCACATTCCACAGTGTCTCCAGTGCTGTCCCCTATAATACTCTGGGTCAGTAAGGGGGCATCATGTTTTGTGCTGGGGTCAGCCCTATGGTCCTCTCTGTGCACTGACTGCTCAGAGCAGGAATGTTGTCCTCGAGGTTTGGTGGGCCAGGCCAGAATGCAGTTCTCTCTCTCTCTCTCTCTCCCCCCCTCCCTGTTAGTTTACTCCCGTGTGGTCTGGACAGACCTGCCACCCTCCTTAGACTATATCTTCAGTGATGTCCTCTGCAGTACATTCTTCTAAGGAGGGGTCAACATAGTGCAGATTTGGGTTGGCGATGCAGTCCTCTCTGTTAGTTCACTGCTCCATGCAGATCTGTTGCCCTCAAAGCTTGGCACACCGGGATGAGATCTGATATCTCTCTCCCTTCATATAAGCTAGTCTCTTTGATTATTTGCTCAGCCTACAGATTGGACAAGTATGGTGAGAGGATACAACCCTGTCACACACCTTTCTCGATTTTCAAACATGCAGTATTGTCTTGTTCTGTGCACACAACTCTCTTGATACCTGTATGAGTTCTTCATGAGCACGATGAAGTGTTCTGGAGTTCCCATCATCCTCTTGGTTATCCATATCCATCAGACATCAAGACTATCATTCATGAGGAAAGCAAAAGGTCATTAAAAAGACAAGGAAAAAAAAGACCAAAGTAGATATCAGAAGAATTGTTGTCATTTGCTTCCATCATGTCAGCTCCAACTTACTGTGACCTTTCATACAACGGGGCAGACACTGCCTGACCCCATGCTATCCTCACGACTGCTGCTATATTGCAACCTCCAGTGGGAGCCATTGTATCAGGCCATCTAGTCTTCCTATAAAATAATACTGTACTACCAGTGAAACTAAGTGAAGTGGGTGCATGACTATTTGCTATGCACCCACTTTGAAAACAAGAGGAATGAGACACGTTTGAAAGGTAACATGGGATTCCTCAGATAGGAAACAAGGCAGTGAGAACCCCATCTAGATTTGAAGCTCATCTGAAATACCTTTTGTTGTAAGATTTTTTATAACCTACTCAACTTCATTAGTAAGTAGTTAGGATATTTACATTTTCTTCTCATCTTCTGTTCTTCTATTAACTTTAAGTTGCATTAAACTATATTTGTTAGACTTAATTATGAGGAATAATTAAAATAAAGATGCTTATATTAGTAAATTTTTTCTTTACTAAATATACAGAATATTTCATGATATCCCCTCCTCATTCTTAATATTGGTAATGTGTGTATATATGTAACTTGATCAGCATTCCGAGGCATTTAATGAATTTTATCATTTCAAATAGCCACACGTGGCTTTTAAAATTTTTCTCTGTGATTTATTTTCTATTTCATTAATTTCAGTCTCAGCATTCTATTTCTTTTTTCTAATTATTTTGGGTTTTATTTGCTCATCTTTCTTAGCCTCATAAAACAGAAACATTCCATTGATTTTAAACATTTCTTTCTCTATTCTACAAAGAGCATTTGAAGCTTTAAATTTCTCTCTTAGCACTCATTATTTAGCGGCACTCTACAATTCTAATATGTGCTGTTTTCATTGTTAAGCCATTCAAAATACTTTCGATTTTATAATTTATTTTCAATGATTCATTTAAAAGTGCGTTATTTACTTAATAAATAGTTTAGGCTTATTTATTTAGTGTATTATCATACAATTCTAAATTAATTACATTTTGATTGGAGGACAGACTTTAAGTCTGCCGCAATTTGATATGTACAATGACTTCCCTTAGGGCCCAAGAGGTGATCTGTTTGGTTCTCATTCCACCAGGTTCAAAACTAATGTACATTGTTGGATGCTTGGGTGAAATGCAGACTACTGAACATGGCTGATATTGTTGTACAGGTTCTCGTCAGTTTTACTAATTCTTGGTCCAGTTTTCCTACAGCTTACTGAAAAATAAATATAAAAATTATCCACACTTATTTGTGGATTTATCTGTTGAACCATTTAAGTCTGTTGGCTTCTGTTTTCTTTAACCACATCTGGTTAAACTATGTTACTCTCTGCCTGCATATTTGACTCTTAGATCATTCCAATGAATTGATCACTTAATAATGACTATCCTCCATTATCTTTAGTTCAATGCCTTGTCTTGAAGGCTACTTTCCTCTGACATTAATATAGTGGTCCCTGTTTTATTTTTTAATGCTGTTTATAATAGACTTGGGTAAATCCAAAGGTATCGCTGCTGGGATTCTAGTTTGTACATGCATGAATTTATTCCAAACAAAAATGTGCTTAAATACATTGTTTCTGTGATAAGTGGGTGGCTCCAAACATGTGCTGTCAGTGCCTGTATTTAGGCCTCTAAAAATGTCCTTTGTCTCCTGGTTCTTTCCTTTATTTCCTTTTACTTTCCTCTTGTCCCACCATCATATTTGGCCTTCATTCAAGTTTAGTAATTCCTCATTGTTACATTGCCCTTGATTAAGCCCCACTAGGAATCCATTGATTTTAGTTCACTTGTTGTTCCCTTGTCCCTGGGTTGTTTCCCCACACCCTTCCTTTCTCCCACCTCCCCTTCTCCCGTACACTCCCCGGAAATATTGGTCTCATTCTTTTCATCACCCAATTATTTATCCCCCTATCTTATCTTATCTAGATAGACATGCAGATACATTAACAAGTGCAAAAACCAGGCAAAATCAAATAAAACAACAAAATAAGTCAAAACCAACAAAACAATAACAATAAAAACAAAATAACAATAACAAAAAGAAAGTCACTGACAAAAATGGAAAAGCCTATAAATAGTTCAAGGTCTATTTGTTGGCCTTTATGAGTGTTTTCCAGTCGAGTCTGATGAGGTACCACACTCTAGCTCCAAAGTCTATTTTTGGTATTCCCCGGGGGTTTCATCACTCTGCTCCCCCTGCTGCTCTGCTGCATGCCTGCAGTGCCTCGCCCCAGTGTGATGGAGCCAGACTGTGCACTATTCCCACACTGTGTCTCCAGTCGTGTCCCGCTCAGTGCCATGGTTCTGTGAGGGACACTGTGTCCCATGGTGGGGCCAGCCCAACGGTCCTCCTCATGCGTTGTCTGCTCCTTTGGACATTGGACCTCGACTCAAGTCTTCCCTTAATACAAGAACACTTTGTTATAACAATCCGGCTTTCTGTGATGCTCATCTTCCTTATATGATTGCTGAAGACAAAATGGATGCAAAAGTGGTGAAGAAAATAAGCGATACTGCTGAAGAAAGCTGATGGTGCCCGGCTATCACAAGATACAGCATCTGTGGTCTTAAAGGCTTGAAGCTAAACAAGTGGCCAACTAGCTGAGAAGCAACAAAGTCCACATGGAAGAAGCATACCAGCCTGTGTGATCATGAGGTGTCAACGGAATCAGGTATCAGGCATCTAAGACCCAAAATAAAATCATATCCAAGGTGAATGGGGGTGGGCATGGAGTGGAGACTCAATGTCCATC
>NW_022106189.1:26278201-26279453 GCF_000313985.2 Echinops telfairi | reverse complement strand
CCTCTGAAAGAATAGACAGGACAACTCGATCAATCACCTTTTCAGACAGTAACACATTGTCTTTGAACAAAAGGATCAAACAGTCCCAACTAAATAAAACTCCATTCATTCAACTCCATTAAAATGTCAAAAGAACTGATGTGGATCAAAGGAAGTCCAAGTAACTAAATTGGGTATTCACATTCATGTTCTTAGTCCGTAGTCTTGGGCAAATGATTAAAATAGATAGCTTAAAGAAGGAAATCTACATTGGTCCCTGGTGTCTTATCTGTGTGTATGTGTGTGTGTGTTTAAATCAAAGCTGATAGCCCTAAAATGAGCCATTGTTAAAGATTTCTAACTTAATGAAGATTGTTAATAAGCCTTCCTCCAATTCTGATACTTTCTTCTTCGTATAGTAGTTTCTCTCATTATTTTTCTACCAAACATACTGAGTAAGTATGGTAAAAGGATACAACCCTGTTACAAACTTTTACTGCTTTAAAACCAGGCAGTATTCAATAGTTACATTTGGATGGCTGCCTCTTGATCTACATTCAGGGTATGGGCTCCTCATGAGCACAGAGAAGTGTTCTGGAGTTCTCATTCTTCCCAATGTTTTCCCTAGTTGGTTGTGATCCACAGAGTCAAATATCTTTGCATAATGAATAAAACAGAAGTAAAATTCTGTTCTGGTTGTTCCAGAAGATGTTATTCCACATCCTTTTCTGAATCTCACTTGAATTTCTGGCAACTCCTGTCAATGTTCTGCTACAATCACTGACACAACCTTGCTTGTTGAAAGTGAGGAGGATTTGAAGCACTGGCTGATGAAGATCAAGGATTGTAGCCTTCTCTATGGGCTATAACTCAAGGTAAAGGAATCCAAAATCCTCACAACTGAATCAGTGGATAGCATCATGATAAGTGGAGAAAATGTTGAAATTGTCAGGGTTTTACCTTACTTGGATCCACAATCAATGCTCATGGAATAAGCAGTCAAGAAATCAAACAACACATTAATTGGGTAAATCCCCTGCACAAGACCTGTTTAGAGTATTGAAAAGCAAGGATGTGACTTTGAGGATTAGGGTATGACTGACCTAAGCCATAGAATTTTCAATCAACTTATACGAAAGTTGAACATTGATTTAAAAAAAATGAAGAATACTACATGATTTAAATTATGGTGTCAGTGAAGAATATTGAATGTATCATGGACTAGAATGCTCCTTAGATTCAAGGAATGGTGAGCCTTTGCCTCTCACACTTC
>NW_022106189.1:26256078-26277236 GCF_000313985.2 Echinops telfairi | reverse complement strand
CCTTAACAGTGACTCTGTGGACAACAGACTGAAAGACTACCTGTGTCTTCACTATCTGCACAATTGTTCTTCTGCTTGAGTCCACTGCTGCAGCTACTGAATCACTCCACCTAACGAGCCCTTTATTAGACCCTAAAAAGGACAAAGTCCAACATCATCAACACGAGACCATCCTGGTGTCCAAAGATTCACAGTCATGTGACAACTTACACACGGCAAGGAACACAAAGAAACTGTCACAGAATCACGATTGTTAATAGATCAGTTCATCACAGTCCCTCTGTCCAAAGTCCATGCCCAGGGTGAAGGTGGCTTTCCGCTGAAACCACCAAAATATGAAAAATTCATCAGGCCAAAGGGCTCACATTTCTAGAAGTAGCACATCCTGAATATAAATCCAACTTTAACTTACCAGGATCCCTGGTAGCATAGTGGCTACATATTTGGTTGTTAACTGCCAGGTCAGCAGTTCAAAACCACCAGCTGCTCTGCAGGAGAAAGACCTCCTTTTCTACTGCCATACAGAGTTACAGTTTCAGGATCGCACAGGGGCAGTTCTATCCTGTGCAGTAATGTCACTATGCGTCAGCATAGACTCAATGGCAGTGGATTCTGTATTGGTTGTTGCTTACTCATCCTTGGGGTGAAGAAGAACACCACATGCGAACTATATACAGCATTGGGTGTTATTACCAAAGGTACCATCCTTGAAGTGGATATGAGTGAACTAGTCCTTGTGACACAAGGTAGCAAGGTGATTTTGGGGAAACACGCCCAAGAAATATACCAACATGCCTGACAATGATGGATGCATAAATGCAGTCTTACTAGGTTGATTGTAGGTTCATACAAGTACCTCCCCTGAACACACGGGTATGACAAATCAATGGGGAAAACTATCATTACTTGAGTAGCACCTAATAGTCTTAATGTGTGCAGCCAGAAAGATAATTATTTACATTATATTTTAAAAATAACATTAAAACGGCCAAGTTTTACCAAGAGTCTTTCTCTTTACTTCTTCAGGATTAAGGTGTTCACAAGATCACATGATTAAAAGAGCACCATGACATGAACTTTTGTATAGAAATAACTATCTGTAGTTATGAGTATTTGCTCAGCAGCACAGGTATATCATCATTATTAGAATGAAGGACCACTGTTTTTTCAAAACCCCTTTTGCAGACACACAGGTCAACTCACCAGCTCACTCAAGTTGACTCCAACTCACGTTGTCAACTGTGTGCCACTGCGTTATTAACAGCTGTTCGTTTGAAGTAGATTACTCGGCCTTCTTCAAAAAGCCTGTAGGTAAACTCGAACTTCCAAACTTTCTATAAGCTTCCTGATGCTTAACTGTTTGCACCACCCAAGAATTCCAAATACAGGTTAGAACACAAGCATGGAATCTGCCTTGATATCCTGACTCTCTGAATTCAGGGGTATTCCTACTTAAATCTTCATCCTTCATCTGTATGATCAATTATTTATGTTATGAGACAATCAGTATTTTAAGCACTTCCCCCTTTGATTTATAGACAAATGGACTATAGGTTGATATTATATTTCCCAACTATGTATGAAAAAGAAATAAATATCAAAATCTTTGTATTTAAAACAAATTTTACCTTCCAAACTAAGGGCAGTACATTTTAATTTTCAGAATATTACCCCAAAAATGGGTTTAAATAGTGCCAGTTTAACTAGTTACCAAAAACTTTAATTGCAGTTCACTAAGTAATATAAAATCATCCAGGTTTCAGTATTGTAACTTGGGAAAGCGCTTGAGATTTGAATTACATGCATATAGTTCATTACTTTGAGAATCGAAGGTTTCTATATTAAACTATAATCATGACATTTGCTATTTCAAATTGCTTATATTTTAAAACCTGTTTTCAAATTAAAAACAACAGCAACAACAAAATTACCTGCACTTGTATCGCATCAAGCATAATGCGCATAACATCATAATGGTGCAGTACTAATATTTCATTTTACTTTCATTTTCCTGCTAAGAACAATCAAGATGAACTCCTCCATGTGTCTCTCCCTTTGCGAATCTGACTGCCCTCCCCTTACTCCTATCTTAGTAACATTCCCTAGAGAAAACCTCCAAACCAACAACCATAACTTACCCTCGCTTAAATGCCAAGGGCCGGAAAAGACCCACCCCTTAAGTAGTCTAGTTTCTTAAGTCCTATTTATTGAAGGTTAGCACTCAGTTTCTCTATGCAATCATTTGTAACAGACAATGACTGACACCAAAACCCACAAGGGCATTGACTACAACTGTGGACTCACCTCACCTGACACAGTTAAAGCTGTTTCAGATAGGCACGCATGGATACCATATTTAGTCTCTGCTTGTTCCTTTCACTTATTTCAAACTGGTGCTATTTTCTATTCCCATAAAATAAACAAACAAGCAAAACCATATAGCACTTATCTTAGTAATCGGTCATTTTAGTAGTGGAAAGATTCCCCTAATTCATCTAATTCTTACATATACAGATATGAATAAAACAAAGCTAACTCACTTGCCAAGCAGCTCAAGATATCAAACTCATTGTTTAACTCAATGCTAACTGCCATTGAGTCTACGCAAATATACCTAGGACCCTATACGGCAGGGTAGAACTGCCTCTGTAGTGTCTGAAAATGTAATGCCATGAGCGTAGATAGCAGAGCTGCTGGTGGTTTCAAACTGCTGACCTTTCAGTTAGCAGCCCAACACATAACCACTGCTCCACCAGGGCTGTAAACCAACTCCTCTTAGTCCTTCCCTTCCCCAGCCCCCCCCCCCCCCCCCCCCCACAACACACACACACAGAGTTGCTGTTGAGTTGATTTCAGCTCATGGAGGTCCCAAGCATGCCTCTTCTCCATGGTTTGTGTTCCATTAATGTCCTCAATGACTGAAGTGGATCACCAGGCTTTTTCTTTGCACTTCATTATTTCATACTTAGAATTAAAGGTGAAAAACAACATCCACAACAAAAACCAGTATCCCTGCAATAGCCGACCACATTAAACAGTGTCTTAAAATTAGCATGTATCTTAGTCTTGATTAAAATCTAAATGTTTTGGAGAAGCCTCAAAAACAGTTACCATTTTTTTAAATATTAAATTTCACTGGTCTACCAATAGTTTCAACCGAGGCACTGTCTAGCCATCTGCTCCCAGGATGCCACATAGACTTTAAATTTAGAACATGGTTCCTCAACCCAGTAGCTGCAAAGACATCAATAAGAATTTCTGGTGATAATAGATTATCTGTCAGAGAATTCCATGTGTTAACTATTTTTCTCTATCACATTTTCAGAACTAATTAAATATTTAGGCTAATCAGATGTTGATGTGATTTGTGAACAATACATTTCAATATTGACTTGGGGGCTTTATACCCTTCCATTTCTCACTGTCTATCAAGTCTGTGTTTCCAAAATATTTTTTTTCTTAAAAATATCTGGAAACTGCACATGGCACATCATTAAAGTGAACCATTTTGCACTTTTCCCATCAATTTTTGCAGCATCTGGAAAAGTGAATGCAAGCAATGATGACAAGTCAAAAATAAATGAAAATATACGGAAGAGAACAATGATACTCCTCTTTGAAGGTATAACTCTTTAATAATTGGGCAGAAACAGAGGCCAAGGACCCTGGCATAGGGGTAGCCATAGGCTTGACTAGCCAATCACAATACTAAATGCTCAACGTCATATCACAAAAATATTGCATAAAGTTTAAGTGGAGAGAGCTCAACTAGCTACCTGGAAAAAAGAATACGAATGAACTTATTTCCAGAGAACCTTGGAAAAGGTACTTTCTTTCTTTTATAGTTAATTGTTTGCACAGTAGTAAAAAAACTAACTTAGCTTGGAATATATTACAAGTTCTTAATGTTAGTTTATCAAAATCATTCACACCTCCATTAAAGCATAGTATGCTGAGTGTTTGTAGTTCTGAAAGTCCTCCTGTTTCTTTATTAGAAAAGATAGTAGAGCAGAAATCAAGAGAATGAAAATAAGAACAATATTATGTTTTAACTAAATGTTCTAGTCATTGCAAATGTATACTCTATAAAAAATTAAATGCCTTAATTATTAGCAGGAAGCATGTTGAATGAAGCACCCTAACAATTGATCATGACCAACCCATGGATCACAACAAGATGTGTGAGGACTGGACTGGATTGATCTCCTAGAGTTTTGTGGTATTAAAAATTCTCTCTTGCTCTTTTATTTTCACTTTATCTTGTTATGTTCATTTTAAACATTATCACCTGTTAAAATACCCGAGAACTTCATTGGAAGGCCTTCTAGAGTCAGACTCCGTACTTTCTGGTTGGTTTTAACCAATCATATTAGATGCCAGTGTTGAGAAACAGCACCACTCTAACGAAGATGCTTATGCAATATGAACAGACTATTTAGGCCATCACAGAGCAAAAATGGTGTTTTTTATGTGGGTTGATATTTTTATTGTGCTTCGGAGATGTGAGTTTCAACTCACAGTGTCCTGGCATACAGTAGAATGAAGCACTGTTGGATACAGCAGCATCTTGGTAATCATTTTTAGGTTTGAATCGATTGAAACACTGTCAATTCATCGCATTAATGGTCTTCATGTTCACTGCTCATCTATTTTCTCAAGCTTGATGTACAGAGATGGTTCCCCCCTGATAGCATCTGTAAAGAACAGGAAACAAAGTGTGAGTGTAATGATCACATCTTAAGAGCATTCTGGTTAGACTTCGTCAAAGGAAGTTTTGTTTCTTCTTCCGGTAATCCATGATATGTTTAATATTCTTTACCAACACCACAATTTAAATGCATCCAGTTTTCTTTGGTCTTCCTTATCGATGTCTAGTTTTCATTCATAGGAGGTGATTGAAAATACCATGCCTTGGACAAGTTGCAACATAGTCCTCAAGGTGACAACTTCACTCTTTAAAACTTTAACGAAGCCTTTCACAGTAGGCTTTCCCAATATAATGTCTTTTGATTTCCTGATGGCTGTCTCCATGAATATTGATTGCGGGCCCATCCAAGTAAAATGAAATCTTTGACAACTTCAATCTGTTCTTTATTATTGGTGATGTTGTTTATTGATCCAGTTGTATGGATTTTTGTTTTCTTTATGCTGAGGTGTAATCCATATTCAAGGTTGTAATCTGATATTCACCAGCAAGTGCTTCAATTCATTTTGTTTGTTTGTTTGTTTTTAAAAAGTTATGTCATCTGCATATCACAAGTTGTTAATGAGCCTTCCTTCAACCCTGAAACCATTTGCTGCTTCTTTTTTTTCACTTTCACGTTTGATTTTTTTCATTTTCTTCTTTTTGTAATTGTTTCTCGGATTTTTTTGTTCTTCGTACAGATTGAGTAAGTAGGATGTACAGACATAATTCTCAGGAACACTTCCCTTCCTTAAACCATGCAGTACCCCTGAGTCCTTTGTAAATGACTCCTTCTGGGTCGTTGTACATTTTCCACATGAGTATAGTGAACTGTTCCAGAATTCCCATTCTTTGCAATTTTATCCATAATTTTTTAGGATCCACAGAGTAGAATGACATTACATACTCAATAAAACACAGGAAACATCTCTCTGCTAGTCTCTGCTTTTAATGAAAATTCACCAGTCATCAACAATAATATCCCTCATTTCACATCATCTCCTGAAATTGGCTTGGGAATCTGCCAGGTCCTTATTGATGTACTACTGCAAAAAGTTGTGAATCATCATTACAAAAATTTCACTTGTGTGTCATACTACTGAAGTCCATAATTTCTGCAGTCTTATGAATTACCTGCCAGCTGGGTGACCCAAAGGGAGCAGGTTTCAGTGGGGTTTCCAGACGAAGAACAAACAATGAAAAAGTACCCGGCTCCCCATTTGGGATCAAGGAGCCATTGCAAAGCTTACGTATGGATTTGAAACATTGTCAGACACTGAAGGCCTAGTGAATGGAAAGAAAACAGGAACATTGTCAGAGATAGGGCCAGCGGGTTGGAAGGCAATCAAAATATGACTAAAGAGAAACTGAATTTTAGGCGGTGAGGGGCATTAGTGAGCTGAAATGAACTGCTTATTGACCATTTTGAATAAAAAAAATCATATGTTTTACCATGCTAGGAATAACACAATCAAGTGGGATGGCTTGGAATTAATTATCAGAAAGGATTTTGCTAAATCCCCAAGGAAGCACAATGCAATCTGTGATGGGATTTTATTTATTTGCCTTCAAGGAAATTGAATCAACACAACTTTTATTCAAATGTGTGCACCAGCTATAAAAGCTAGTGATGAAGACATTGAAGAATTCTACCAAGGACTTCAGTTGGAAATTGATCAAACATTCTGTCAAGATGCATAGATAGTTATTGGTGATTAGAATGCAGATGCTACAAACAAAGAAGAAGAAACAGTATTGGAGAATATGGAATTAATGATAGAAATAAAGTGGAGACTGCATGAAAAATTTTTACAAAACTAATGTTTTTTTCATAGAAAATACCCATTTTCAACAGCACAAAGGATGGATACACACATGGACTTATCCAGATGGAATACAAGAAATCAGACTGACTGCATCTGTGGGAAGACACAATGAAGAAACACAATATTAGCAGTCAAAACAAGTTCTGGGGCCAACAGTGGAACAGACCATCAAATACTCATATGCAAGTTCAGGACAAAGCTGTGAAAAGTTAAAACAAGAGTCAAAATACAACGTTGACTCAATCTCATTTGAATTTGGGAAACATCTCAAGAACAGATTTGATGCATTGAACACTAATGAGAGAATACATAATGATCTGTGGGGGAACATCCAGACTATGACTGATGAAAAAAGCAGAAGGTCATTGAAAAGACAGAAGGCAGGAAAAGATCCAAGTGGAGGTCAGAAGAGACTCCGGAAATTGCTCTTCATCATAGAATACCTAAAGCAAATGGAAGAAAGGATGAAGTCACGGATCTGAATAGAAAATTTCAAAGGGCAGCATGAGAAGACAAAGCCAAATATTATAACCAAATGTGCCAGGACCTAGAATGAGGAAATCCAAAGGGAAGGACACACCCATCATACAGGAAACTGCAAGAACTCAAGAAGAAAATTCAAGCCACAAATTGCAATTTTGAAAGATTCTATGAACAAAATATTGAGTGACGCAGAAAGCATCAAGGGAAGATGGAAAGAATACATAGAGTCACTTTATCAAAAAGAACTAGTTCACAGTCCACCATTTTAAGAGGTAGCATATGAGCAAGAACTAATGGTGCTGAAGGAAGAAATTCAAACTGCACTGAATGCATTAGCCCAAACCAAGGCTCCAGGGATCGATGCAATATTCATTGAAATGTTTCAGAAACTGAAGAAACACTGAAAGCTCTCACACCTCTATGCTAGGAAATTTGGAAGACAGCTACTTGACCAACCGAGTGGAAGAGATCCATATCTGTGCTCATTCCAAAGAAAGGTGAGCCAATAGAATGCTCAACCTATAGAATGATATCACTGATAATGTGCCCCTAAAATTTTTGCTTCAGATTATTCAACAAAGTTTCAGCAGTACACTGACAAGTAACTGCCAGAAGTTCAGGGTGAATTCAGAGGAGAATATGGACACATACATCAGTTACTGTAGCTTAGCTTTTCTAAGCAAGAGTCATCGTGAAATGTATATATTAATTTTGCCAGGCTTCCAAGTTTTCTAAGGAAAGTCAGGACATCTTATGTATGTCTTCAAAGCAAGGTTAAATTGAATCTTCTTCTACATTTTAAAATGTATTCCCATTTATTTTGTCAACTAAAATCAATGTACACTGCATTCTCCTTTCTCTCTCTGTTTCAACTTTACCTTTCCTAAATAAGCTTCTCACAACATCTCACTCAACAAATTTTCGGCCTCTCTACTAGCAGAGCCTTGACTGCAGGCTTCCAACACCACAAATAATCTTATTTCTTGTCTCAGGGGTCTTTAGATGAGGGTTTCCCTTTCTTTACACTAAGAGGGTGAATGCTTCTTCTGACTATAAAGAGTACATTGAACACCGGGGTAAGTCAGGAGTTACTGAAGAAATCTATTATTCACGTCCATTTTAGTACTTCACTGGTACTTTTAAAGGAGTTTGGATTCACTCAGATGAGAAAACAAAAGAAATTATTACAATGGCAAATGCATGAAATACCAGAGAGTTAAAAAAATTACCTAAAATACCCCCAACAAGATGTTATCATTTTGAATTGTTCTCTTCAGTATTTCAGGCATATTGATGTGGCTGTCAATATCTGAAGTATAAAATTCCATTTCTCGGCTTTAATTTAAAATAGTAATAATTTCCATGTTAGTTTACAAAATTCATAAATATTATGACAGGGTTATATTCCATTCAGCGAGTGCATCATTATGTGTTTAGTCATTATCTTATTGATATATAATTTATTTTCTAACATCTCATTTTTGTAAATGAACACATTTGTGATCTAAGTTTATTTTTCTTTTTCTGTTTTATATATTTTCTTCAGAAAAAAATCAATGCTATTAAATCATCACATGTCAATGTTCTTTAGAAATATTCTGATTTGTATTATGTTTTATTATTGTAGTATCAACTCTTTCCAAAATATGTATCCCAGTTTGGATACATTTAAAATGATAGTTATATGAATAGTTAGACTTTATTCATATTAAAAAGAGCTATACAATCAATACCACACTCAATTTCACAGCCCATTTTTGTTGTTAAATTACTTTTAAAATTAGTTATGTAATCACAATCAGTTCTAGTGCTTCCTCTTCCCTCCCACATTTATTGTTTGCTCCCCAAATCTCCCCACACTCCCTATCTCTCATCCCCCCACTCCTACATCCCCTCTAAACCTTTACATCAGTTATTATCTCTATGTATCTACTCCTGTGTTTCACAAACTGAGAAACCCAACAGAAATTAAATAATAAAAAATGAAATAAAGTGGTGAGGAGAAAATAATAATAATAAAAAAGATAGAAATATAAATAATGAGTAAGAAATAAAAGACCACTATATTTAAATTTTTTTTAATTTGACTATTTAAATATTTAAAAGACCACAATATTTAAAAAGCCAGGGAAGCAGTTTTTTTCTTAGAATAAGCAAAAAATAATTGTACCCAGAACAAATTCAAGTTCTCCTCAAGAAGGAGGTCATTCGACCAAGTATCAAGTTCCATCCAGCATTATCAAGATTACAATGATCTCTATCTGATAGTAAAGTGATTCAAGCCCCTCGCCTGTGGCTAGAGGGGCCCTGCCAGTGACTTCCTCTGACTAGATGCTCTGCAGATGGGTTTGGGTCCCCACTCTTCTCCATAGCCTTCTACAAATTGGGGTCACTCCTTAAACTGAGTTTGTTTGTTTGCTTGACAGTTGTGAGCATTTACTTCTATCCAAGTTGATGGCTATAAATAAATAGGCATACATACGCACATACACAAGGAACTTTTAAAATTTTTTGTTGAAAAAAATCTATATTCTTAATTTTTCTCCAAACTTTTGGAAGTCCCTTTGTGTTTTTATTTATAAGGATGGAAAATCTGTTTAAATTTCTCTAAATTTGTGTGTTTGTATGTGTGTGTAGAAATAGGGAGCCTGTGTAAGGAAAAGACCTGTAAGAAAACGAAAACTAAGATATTTTCTACTAAACTCTGATAGAAAAATGGTAAGATTTCACTATGGCACTGGCCAAAAAATAAAACAAAACAAAAACACTTGTGACCTGAAAAAAGCAAAGGCAATCCTGTCAAGTTCCAGCTCTCACAGGTTTCACTGTTGGTGGTGGTGCCAAGAAGTCAATCAGACTCATACTCCGTATTCAAGAGAACAAAATGCTCACTGAGACAGAGGCCAAAGGACCGTTTTAAGCACAGCAGACAAAAGAACTGCTAACATGTTGTAACCTGTTAGCTTCCCTAATAAACCCCGATAACTATGACTATTGACTGTGAGCCCCACATGGCCATTGCAGCGAAATCTCAAAGCCAGCAAAAAAGCAGCGTGCTGAAAGTGGGATGGTTCATGTCAGAATGATGGAGGATGGAAGCATGTCTGACCTCAGCCTGGTGGCAAAGTGCTGGTGTGGAGCTGCATTATCCTTCTACCAATTGAAGTTGAGAGAGGTCAGATGTGTGCCCCATGCCATTTCATCATTTATCCTTATTTTTTTCTGACCCATACAGTAAAATAATGTTGCACAGTCATTAAATACAGGTAAAGTTATTTCTACTACTCTCTCTTTTTTAAGCCAAAATATTCCTGACATGGACACGACATCCTACTTTCCATACCCAGTTTTCTGTTGATATACTGCTGCAACCATTTTAAAATTATCTTCCACAAAATTTTACTTGTATGTGATAACAGTGATATTGCTAGGTAGTTTCTACATTCTGGTGAATCACCCTTTGGGGGATGGGTGGATATGGATCTTTTGAAGTCATTTAATTGGTTAACTGTCTTCCACATTTCTTGGCATAGACTAGTGAACACTTCCAAAATTGCATCCATTGGGTGAAACATGTCAACTGTTCTTCCAGTTATTTCTGGAACTGGATTTCTGCCAATGCCCTCTGTGCATCTTGGATTCCTTCAAGGGCCATTGACTCATTCACCTGCTCTCTCCTGAAATGTTTTAATGTCAACCAATTCTCTTTGGAAAAGTGACACTGCATTCCTTCCATCTTCCTTTGCTGTCTCTGCTGTTTTCAATATTTGCCCATCAGATTCTTCAAGTTTTCAACTCCAAGTCTGAATACCTTCAGTGTTTGAACTTGAGATATATTGATCATGTTGACCCTTTCAGTTTTCTAACTGTAGGTCTTTGCACATTTCCTGGTAAAGCTTTGGTTTCTTGTACTGCTTTTGGAGCGTTCCATTCAGTTCTTTTATATCATCGTTTCTTCCATTTACTTTAGCCGTTCAAGCTTGGTAAAGTGGAGGGCAGGGAAAAAGATGAAGACCAATAAAGAAATGGATCAGAACAGTGGCTTCAACCATGGGCTCCAACATAACATGCTAATGAGGTTGGTGCAGTACCAGGAAGGGTTTCATCTTGTTCCGCAGAGGGTTGCTATTTAGTGGCATCGCCACAGACACTCGATGTTCTACAGAAACTTTCAGATTCTCTTTCAACGTGCATTTTGGGTTTTCTTTATTTCCTTTCCTGTGATGTTTTCTTTCTTCAAATACAATGCCCTTGGTGTCATCCCACGACTTTTCTTGTCTTAAATAATTATGCCTAAAGTGTCAAATACTTCATAGGAATACACCAGGAAGATACTAAGTTCTAGAGTTTAAGGTAAGAAAATTAAATATTGTATACACAAATCTTCCAATAACAATAACGTAGAGTGGATGCATAGAGAGATATATAACATAGACAGATGTGTGACGGACAATAGAATTATGCACAGGAGTATAGAAAGGTTTGATTTGAGGGACAGGAGGAAAGTGGTCACTAAGCAAAATGCTAGGGAGAGAGGAATATAGATGATCAAAGGCATAAAGCTGACCTGATCAAAGGCATAAATCTGAACAGTTAATACTTTTCAGTAGATCCCCCTCTTGATGCAGGCTGGACCTGATCTGGTTCCCAAACTTTTCTGTATTTTTGGTTTGTATTGTTCTCTTTCGTTTGTGTTTGTTCATAGTAGAGTGTATCTCAGAGGTGGTATGTCAATAGAGGTCACCCTCTTGAAGCTGTGTTATGTGCTTTTCCATTTTCTAGTATATGAAACCCAGGACTGAAGAACCTACAAGGACAGCAAGCAGAATAAGGAGGGGGAGTGTTACAGTGGTCGTGGTGGCATACAAAGGAGATGATGTCAAGGAGTCCATATAGAGCAAAAATGGTTGGAAACTGATTGTGGTAGCACATGTACAATTCTACATGATGTGATTGAAACACAGAATGATAAGTTATCTGTATTAAATCCAAACTATTTTTTAAATAAAAGATTTGAAAGAAGGTATTTCTACATATGTATTTACATGTGCTACAACTATGTCTGTGAATATAGTAGACCATAAAGGGTGTAAAGTTATGGAATTTCTTAGCAATAACTTACACTATGAGGCAATGAGTTGCTGGGCTTGAGGACTCAGGGCCATATTGTTGGTGCATATGAAGGTCAATTGTTGTAACATAGTCTATAAAGACAAGGCTCTATCTCTTACTTGGATGAATTGTGTCTGGGGCCTGAAAACCACACAGATGAGTCACCATCTAAGGTGCAGCTATTGGTCGTTCCCCATCTTGAGCAAAGGAGAGTGGAGAAAATCAAAGACAGGTTGGCTGTCTAGAGAAACAAAACCAATGACACTCATATAGGCCTATGAAATAACTTTGTAGAAGTAAGTTATTGTTTATCAAGAAGACCTCCCAGCCCAGTCTACATCAAGTCCATGGTCCAGTGCTAGCAGGGGACTTCTTTAGACTCACATGGAAAACAGATGAAATAGGAAGCGGGGAGAGCACAGGCCGGTGAATGCGGAGTCCTGTGGAAACAGGTTAGTGGGAACATGGCAGGGTGCCAACAGCTCTCCATGTCTTCAGCTCACATGGGGCCACTCGAGCACAAGTACACGGACTCCCAGCAAGAAGGTAAAGGGTCACAAGCATGAGAATTTGTCACTACCTCCCAAGGAGGCTCATCAGGCTGTGACTTGATAGATAGGTTAAATTCCACCCCTACTTGTCAACAGAGGGTCACGTACATAAAATAGAACCGTCATCCAGAGGAACCATTCGTTTAATAGATTAATGGACTAGGAGATCCTCAACCTCCACGCCCATGAGAGCAGAAGTAGAGAGTGCCCAGCAAGAGCTACCAACTGCTCTGAAAGGTATCACATTCGAAGGTCTTGGATTGAGCAGCAGAAAAGTGTGGAACAAATATCAAAACATCAACATCAGGCTTGCTGATCTAATAGAAAAAAGGTAGAAACCCTGAAAGACTATGGCCCTTTGTCACTCCTGAGGCTTAATTTTCAACAACCAAAGACAAACCTATGGGGTAAACAATCGCACCAGGGAAGTACACATCATTCAGCCCTTCTAACAATCAACTGTTTGAAACCGAAAGGGTAGCATTGCCCAAGGACAGTATTGAGAAGACAACAAGGTTTAGGGGGAAAGGGCAAATGGAAATGGAACCCAAGGAAGAAATGAGCTACGTGATAATACAGTTTACAGATTACAATCAATACCATGAAACAAAATGTGCTGAATTGCTGAATGGAAAACTGAATGGCTTTGTAAATTCTCACCCATTCATAATGAAAAGTTTGTTTTTTTTTTAAAGTGAAACTCAATTATTCTGTAGTCTAATGAATGATGAATGTTTGAAAAAAAAGAAAGTAAAGGAATTTAAATGTTTTTCCTCTCAAAAACATAAAGTAAAATAAAATTCTTCAAACAGTGTTCTGTTGCTATTCCGTTTAGCGAAGTAGATCACCAAGTTCTTCTTCTTAATCTACCTCAGTTTGTAACCTCCATGAAAATTTGTTCACCATGGGCACTGTGATAGTTAGGTTTATTGTGCCAACCTGACCAATGAACACACATGGGATTAATTGAAGGGCAGTTTAATTGAAGGGCAGGGAGATAAATGACTCTGCAAGCCTCATTTTCCTGTCTCTTGCTCTCTGATGGTCAGGCCACTGTGCAGCTGCCTTAGTGATTTCTCTGCCTCAGCTGGCAAGGCTCACTTCCTGCAAGACATCCCTGAGGAGAAGCCACATGGGCCTACCCTGATGCAGCCCTGGATGCTGGAGAAGCCGAGTGGAGACCCCTGCCAGTGCTGAGATGCTTACACCGGACTCAAAGACTTTCTACTCACTGGCCTGTGATCATCCTGCACTCAGCATTATTGCATGTGTTTTGTGAGTTTGAGGAGGACTTTGTAGATTGGTGTCAGACATATGGGCTAATGTCGGACTTATGGGCTTGGACTGGACTGGATTGGGATGCTTTCTTAATGTACACTTGCCCTTTAAATAAAATTCTTTCTTATATACATATGAGTTTCTGTGGATTTGTTTCTCTAGTCTACCCAGACTAACACGGGTACCCTTCTGACATTTGAAAGAGTGGAGGTAGAACGAGCTTATAGTTATTTATATAAACCAGGAAAGAAAATCATTACCACTGAGTCAACTCAAACTCATAGTTACTCTTTAGGACAGAGTAGAACTGCCGCTGTGGATTTCAGAGACTGTAATTCTTTACAAGAGTTAAAAACCTCATCTTCCTCCTTCACAGCAGCTGGTGGTTTTGAACTGCTGACCTTGAAACTAACAATTCAACATACAACCCACTACACCACCATTGCTCCATCTATCCATATCTATCTGTGTGTGTGTGTGTGTCTATCCTTGATGGCACTGTTTGGTATGTATTGGATTAACCACAAAGGTGCTTATAACCCACCCATCACTTTGTGGTAGAAAGGTGAACTTAATTTTCCTTATAAAGATTCCTGCCTCAGAAACTCTATGTATGGTCTCAGCGAGTCAGAATCTACAGGATGGCAATAAGTTTGCAGGGTGTGTGTGTGTGTGTGTGTGTGTGTGTGTGTGTGTATGAATGAATGAATGAATGAATGAGGGAGCTTCAAAAAACGTTATTGGACAAAGTCTTTTATCTTTTAGCTCCATTTTTCTTTGATCTTTTTGATGCTTCTTCTCCATATTCTAAACCAAACTCACTGCCATAGGATTGACGGCAACCCTGCAGGACAGGGTAGAACTGATCCATGAGTTTCCAAGACCATAGTGATTTACAGAAACCTTTCCAGGCCCATCTTTCTCCGGGAAGAGTGGCTGGTGGTTTCAAACTGCTGAGCTTGAGAATTGCAGCCCAACATGTAACCATATTGATGCATGTGTGTGTATGTATAGGAATATATATGCATGACTTTCTATCTACCAAAGTAATTTGCAACAAATAACTACCAACCTGCTTATTTAAGGAAAGGAAATATTTATTTCATCAGTAATAAAATGGAAAAAATAATATATTGCTTCCACTCCAAAGCCCCTACCACATGCGCAGAATACAGAGTAGACACCTGCCAGGATTATGAATACTACACAGAAAGAAAGGCAGGTGGAACGTTTTTGAACGTTCTTTTCATCACACGAATGTCGGCGCTAAGGGAAGAAAAGTGAAGCACCTATTCACACCAAAGAGACGAACGCTCAGGACGACACAGTCCGCATGTGCACTTTGAAAAGGAGCTCTCACTATTTTCAAATGGAGTTTTTTTTTAAAAAAATCCATTCTCAGGTTTAGTGTTTGTATTACTTTGTATAATTAAAAGATTTCCTCATGTGTAGATTTTCAATTTCATTACCTTGGGGTTTAATAGACAGGCATATTTAGAAAGTAAATTTATAGTTCATAATGTTTTGGCATGATCGATTGCAGACAGTTTTATAGAAAACAGATACCTCCAGTGTGATATGTAATTCTAATTATCTTAGAACCACGTGATATACATAGCACAGAACCTTCTTAATTTTAAGATACTTTTTTGTATTATCCTTCATTTAGCCCACTGGTACAATCTGTTTCATGTCTGTATTTTAATTTTGTTTATGTGCCCTCTAACAATGTACTGAATATCTCAAAGTGTTTTCCCCTAAGCTCCTGGAAATGCAATCCTCATTACCCAAAAATGAATTACTTTTTATAAGTCACACTCCCTGTATATTTCACATGCACACACATGCACAAACCTAAAAATAAACAAATAAACAAATGAACAAACAAAAAGCAAAGACAGATGTAAGGCAACCAACTGAGTCTATCAGGAAGGAAGAGCCTAAAAATATAAAAGTGTAATGTATGCACATTCCTGACTTGGCTGCAGATATACATTTTGGGTACTTTTAAGGCAATTCTATGCAAGAGTCAGAAATTGTGTTTGAATTAATATGGGTTCAAACCAAAATTGGGGTGAATCCAAGATTTCCAGAAGCAACAAGAGCCCATGTTACAGGGGTAAAATTAAGTTTTCTTGGTTCTAAGTTTAATTCAATAATTGATAATCCTTTGTGCAGTTTAAAAATTGTGAGTCTAAATCAACATCTAATGGACTTCTGAAACAAACACAATCATTCTGGTTTTCTTGAGGTTCATATGGTAGTACGCAGAAAACAATTGGATTTGCTCCGGAACCAGCAGTGTTTCATGCACTGAGTCACTGTGAGCTGGAACCCCCTCGAAGGCAGCAAACACTATGTGAGCCATAACAAATATATTGCTGAAATATTCTTTACTAATATTTGACTCAAAAATACCTAGTGATGATAGTTAATGAAGATATTTAATAAAGAATACACTTTAAAGGTCCATGAATAGAAAAGTAAGTTCTGACCTCTATCTTGAGTACTGCTTGTCACATCTGTAAAATAAAGCATTCTACAAGACTATATAAAATCAGAGCTCCGATTGAAGAATGATTTTCCCAAATGCCACAACTAATTGGATGTGAATTTAAGGATTCAGAGGCGAAGCTAACTCTATGTCCATGCTAGTCCTACTATCCCTATGGCTTTCTTCCAGTTTGTCCTTCTGCTTTTCCAGGTGCAGGGGGGATCCTTTTAACATCATTATTGAAGTATAAATGATATATGCTAAAATATACGTTCAACAAAGCCTAAAGCCTTGGTTGTAAAAAAGCAACAGTGAAAAACAAACAACAACAAAACAACAAACTCATCACAAGATAAATGGCAAAGTAGAACTGGCCCTGAGGGTTTCCACTGCAGTGGAAACCGCTACAACTTCTTCTGTGGAGTGGCTGATGGATTGGGATGGCAACATTTTGCTTAGAGACTGTTTAACTTGTATGTCACTCAGACTCTTTAAAATATGTATTTACAGAGCATCACTTAACAAAGTTTAATATATTTATATATACATTAAATCATTACCAGAGTCAATAAGATGCGCATTATCAGGCCAGGACTTGAACTCAGGCTCATTTGTAATCACTCTGTGGTCAGTATACTTTACTTTGAGAGCTCTGATTTGTATATATATATATATATAATTGTACAATGTACTTTTTTGTCTTTCATCCTTTGCTTATCATAATTATTCTTAGACTAATCCATGGTGGAGTCCTGGTGGCATAGTGGTTATGCATTGGGCTGTGATCCACTAGGTCTACAGTTCTACTCCGGGACACAATTACAGTCAAGGAAACCCACAGGGGCAATTCTAAACTGTCCTGGAGAGCCACCATGAATCAGCCTCAACCCAATGGCAGTGAGTGAGAATCCATGTGGTTGTAGCAATTGTCCAATCCTCTTTAAATGGTAACATATTCTATTATATAGATATACCACTATACTTTTATTCATATATTGTCAGATACTAGAGTTATTTCCAATTTGAGATGATTAGATGTAAAGCTGTCATTGGTATTCATACCCACATTGTTGGATGGACACGTTTTCATTTCTTTGAGGTAAATACTGAGGAGTAAAATGACCAGATCAGATAATGGAACTCTTTCTCCAAGTGGGTGATACTACCAACCTTAGGGGTTCTGAAAGGATCAAAGAAGGGATCCAAAAAATGATGTATATACTTTATTTTGAATTATGGGCTAGAGTACGAAAGTTTTTCATTGACAAGCTCATTGTGAGTGTATGTGTGTGTGGTGTATCTGAAAAGGGGGTGGTAGGCCAAATACATTTGTAAACCCAGGAGATAGAAGACCATCTCACTCTTTGAGATTGATCAGCTGTTTTCCCAAATTATTTACCCTATTTGAGATTGCTATCATCAGTGTATAATATTTCTAGATTTTCTGCCTCTTCTCTAACAGTTGGTATGTTAAGGTATTTTGTTTGTTTTTGTCTTTTTTTTCTTAGTCACTCTAATACATATATGGAAATATCACATTGTTTTGTCATTTGTATTTACCTAGTGATTAATGATGTTAAATGTCCTTCCATGGATTTATCATCATATAGCTTCATGGTCAAAATGTTTTTGCAAGTATTTTTCTCATGCTTAATTAGATTTTTTAATTGTTTTACTTTGAGTGTTGGTTATATTTGGACATAAGCAAGGCCTTTAGTCTAATATGTTTTGTAAATGTTTTCTCACCTTCCCTGATCTGATTTTCATCTTATTAAAAGTTCCTTTGAAAAGAGAAGCTTTAAAGTTTAATGAAGCTGAATTACCTAGAGATGAAAACTAAAATGTCTGAGATGTTAAGAACATACCTTAGAAGAGAATGTCAGCAGATTAGGTATTTCTGAAGAAATGGTTAATGAACTTGAATAAATGACAAAACAAATTATGCAAAATGAAATGAAAAAGTAAAAGGACTAAAGTTTAAGGAAGCATTAGTGATAAATGGACCAATTTCAAGTGGCCTAATGTAAATTGTGTGATGTATATCACTGAAAGAAAATAGAGAGAGAATTTTTAAAAAGAGAGAGAAGGTATACATAATGACTGAAAATGTTTTAATTCTTATGATAATTACATACTGGTGAATCAAAAAATCCTGCAAGTCATAGGCATAGAAGATAGACATGGAAATGCACTGAGGCCCACTGTAATCAAATTGTTTAAGACTCATGATCATGAGAAAAGTGTAAATGTACCTAGAGAAAAGACGTACTGCTTATGGAGTGTAGTTGTAAGAATGCTAGCTGATTTTTCTCTAGAAACAATGCAAGGGGAATCCTCCTGTGTAGTGTATCCATGAGGTTTTGATGTCAGAACTTGATTATCAAGAAAATAAGCAGCTGCTAATTGAAACCATTCCATCTAAATCTGAGTAACAGAACAAAATCCAACATTGAGTTGATTCCAGCCATATAAGACCTCCAGCGAGATCTTATATGGGGCTTCTATATACGACTTTACATAAGATTTCTATATAAAACCTTCTAAGCTTTATGAGGGCTCTATAGCTCAGAAAACCTATAAAGACCTCATATAGGGTTTCTGAGATAAAGTCAACTACTCTGGCCCAACCAGCCATAATTCTGGGTCCTATGTCTGTGGCTGTGATCCCCCTCTGCAGGGAGTGCTCTGTGATAGGATTATGGCTGTCTTTGTTGGGTGCCAACACATTGGTTCGGACTCACAGCGAGTTTACGTACAGCAGTAGGAGACACGTTCAGTCTTGTGCGACCCTCATCGTTCTCCTGTTTGAGCCGATGTTGGATTCACTGTAACAATTCATCTTATCAAAGACTTTCCTTGATTTCCCTGCTAATTGAAAGTCCTGCTTTATTTCCCTGCTGGCATGAAGTCCTTCTGCAGGGACTGGTCTCTCCTGACAACATGTCCAAAGTACGTGTGATGATGTGCTGTCATCCCTGCTCCTCAGGAGCATTCTGGCTGTACCTTTTCCAAGACGGTTTGTGTTTTTCTTTTATGGTCCGTTGTACTTACGTGATTAAGGGGGAATTGAATCCTAACCTTAGTAGAGAGAGTAAATCACATCACACTCCTTTTGTTTTGTTTTGTTTTAGTGTGGGGTGTGTGTGTGTCATTTTTAAGACTATTTTAATTGAATATGGGACTTAAGACACCATTCTTCACTTTCTTAGGGGAAAGGTTGGCTGAAAGACAAATTACAGCCTCATCAAAGTCATCCCTCAGTATTTAAAAACCATCTGGACACACAGAGAAATTGCCCGATCATTTGTAAGAGGAGGCCCAAGATCTCAGTCTGAAGTGGCAGAGACCTTGGCAACTGGATGCACACACACTTTGGCTTGGGGTCTGAGTGGAGCATCACCTCATCTGGCTCAACACTATGGAACTGTAGAGTAGAGCTTCCTGGACCACTGAGAAACGGGCCAAGAGACCACGTGGCTGGGAGACTGAGGATTGGAGAGAGGGTTTCCTGCTTGCTGAGGTGGGCTGTTGCTGTGTCCCAAGGCCTGCATCCTTGCAGTTTGCTCATTCTAAATTGTGGTAACCTATGACATTCTCTAATCGACCCTTTAATTGTGAATATTATCTGTGAGCTCTCTGTTTGAATGATCAAGCCTGGCACAGAGCAGATCTATACAGAAGGAAGCGTTGGGGTCAGAATAGGGTAAAAAGCACGAAGGATGGTACTTACCTGGTAGGGGAGACACCATGATCAGGAAGGTGGTTATTCTCAGGACGAGGCTCATCCATTGCACCGCAGGTGTGCTGACCCCTGTGATTTCCCCAAATGTGGGAAACTAGACTGCACAATTTGTGGTAGTGGGGGACTGCATTCATGCTCTCCCTTGTATAAAAAAAAAAAAGCAAGAAGGATGATTGCATGTCTTCTCCCTACCTTGTGAGATCAAATATGGCTCTCCACATTGTTTACTTCAAATTCCCTGAGGCTACAACCTTTATGAGAGCAGATAGCTCTTATCTTTCTCTTGAGGGTGGTTTGAACTGCCAACCTTGTGGATAGTAATCCAATGTTTACCTGACGGCACCACTAAGAATCTGATTAAGAATATATAACTCTTTAAATAATTTTGTAGTTTTTCAAAATACTGTAGTATATGAGAAATAATTTAAATGACCTGACTTGTTTTCTTTCCAAATTCCTTCATGTTATAAGATTCATATGCAGGCTTTCCAACAAAGTCTTTCATTTGTCCATTGTTTTGCTTTGATACTTCAATGTGGATCTCTGTGGAAAGTACCGATAGACTCCTGCCCTCTTTCTTTCCCTCGGGTTAGAGTTTGACCAGTGAGATATCTTAGAGGGAAATTGGAGAAGTGTGCTCAATGGTGCCGTGTATGGGTATGGAGGTAAGTAACAACCGGATGATGCTGAGGAAGTGTGGACAATCTCAAAGAATTCAGACTCCATCCACAAGTAATGAAAATATCTTGAAGGATTCTACTCAGCGATGAGACATTTTTGAATAGCTTTTTATAAGGTTAATTGTGACTGGGACAATTAGAATAAATCAAATGGAAATAAGATGGAAGCAAGGATATCAATGAAAAGATTGTTCTGTTTAAATAATCCCCTGAGAGATGTCGGACAGGGCAAGATATGACAAAATAACAATTTATAAACTGTCAAGGGCTCATGAGGGAGGGGGAGCAGGGAGGGAGGGGAAAAATGA
>NW_022106189.1:26229958-26255978 GCF_000313985.2 Echinops telfairi | reverse complement strand
GGGGTTTAAGTGGAGAGAAAATGTTTTGAGAATGATGTACAAATGCGCTTTACACAATTGATGTGTGTATGGATTGCGGTAACAGTTGTATGAGCCCCTAATAAAATATTTTAAAAAAAATAAACTCTTCACAATATCCAAAAAAATAAAATAACCCCCTGAAAGTAATATTGGGGGCCCAAATTAGTGAATTAGCCATGGATTTTGAGAGGAACAGATGCACGTAAATGATATTTAAGAACTAGACTTCACATCACTTGGAATTCCATTGGCTGAAAGAACAGGAAAAAGCAGTTACACCGTTGCCTGAGACAATTATGAGGATATTGGCTTTCTTTATTGACATGGTTGGAGGAGAAGAAAAATGGAATGAAATAAAGAAGTTCGGTTTTGAAATTCAAATGTTAGGGACACTTATTTGTGAGATTCCTAGATGGAAAAATAAATTAGTTATGTGGTTTTGCAGGAAATGTAGCAGTGATGTATTTATTTGGAAACTTTCAGCACATGTACATCAAGTCAATCACTGGAATGGAAAATACAACCACAGAGAGAGAGAGAGAGAGAGAGAGAGAAAGAGAGAGAAAGAGAGAGACTATTGGGATGATAAAACAGTGCTAAAATTACAGCATCCATGACATTGTGACTCTCCGTCTTGCAGACAAAAAAGGAGGGAGGCTGTCAAAGCTGAAGTGATAAGACAGTTGAGGAAACAGAGGTCTAAGCATCTGATTCTGGGATTGTGCCAAGCTTAGTTTGCCACAATGTGTTTCAAACACAGATACTATGCCAAGAGTGTAGACTTTAGGAAAACAAGAGATTCAGAAGCAAATAATATAACTCCATTAGAGTGGGAAGGATCAAAGGTAGTTCGGGATTCTCTGAATTTTCACTTATAACAACTATCCATTTTACAAATTGCAAAAATTGACAGAAGTACAGCATGTGGGTGCGTCAGCCCAGTCAGGGGCGGAATAGGAGACACACATTTCTCCATCACTCATTCCTCATGTTCAGAACACTTACTATCAGTCCAAAATGCCTTCAGAAAAAAACAAGATTTGTTTGTTTGTTTTTGTCTCTCTTTTCAAAGTTAGCTCTTCAAAGCCCTAGCAGTGTCTACTCAAGAATAAGATTACATTTCCATGCGTCTTTCTTTTCTGGCAACAAATCAATATAAAGTTCACCACAACACTTATTTTCCAGAGTCTGAGCTATTGCATCTTGCCTGAGAAAGGAGACTTAGACCCTTTGATGGAGCTATATTACAATATATGCAGTGGAAAATACCTTTCTTGTCACATTTATGTGGTTGATGGCAACATGGGGACATTTTCCCATGCCCTATTAACCAAGAGAAAGTAAATCCATTGTAAGGATGCAGACTTACTTGCTACTTCAATTCTACTTGACTCAATGTCTGCCAAGGTGCTCATTTTTCAGGTCAGTGTAGGGTCCCACAAAGGCTTTTAGAGACATATATAAAGGTAAATGACACACCAAGAAACGTGGCTCCATGGTCCCGTTAATGTATGTGGCTTTCCAAGCTTAAATTGTGTCATGTTTATTTTCCTCTTCACTTGTCCACAATTTCTCCCATTTAATTTAGAATGTTCAATTACCATTAATTCCAGGCAATCTATTGTTTAATTGGATGGATTTCAATTGCTAATTAAGACTGCAGATTTCAACCAAGAAAGCTAATTTAAACCTGACAACAGGTTTGTTAGAAAAAAAATTGGGGAAAATAGTATGAGAGAATTGAGAATAACACAGGCATTTGTTTGTGTATCACAGTGTCACTTGTTTTTATTTTAATTAGAACAAAACCGTAGTTTCCTACTAACGAACTTTCTAAATTGCAGAAATAGCTAGCACCATGATTCCTCATGTGGTGCATATTGTCATAAAAGACATACCTGCCCATTTCACTGCTCCAGAATAGTGTCTTCTTAGTCACACAGTCTTGCAATTTACCACGTCCTATCCACTGCAAAGCAAAATTAAGAACAAAAGTTAAGAAGAGGCCACATGACAAAAATGTGTGGCACTAGTCACAGAAAAAGAGAGAAATGAAGAAGTTACTTTTTCTTAATCTTAAAAGGATTCTATGAAATGACCTGCTCGACCATTAAAAAACAAAAACAAAACAAAACCCGGCCATCAAGTCTAGTTTGACTCACAGCAACCCGTTACTACATAGATGTGCAGCCTCTTTGGTTTTCAGAGGGTAGAAATCTGTAGGCAAGCAGCAAGTTCAAATCGTGGAGCATGCTGTTAGCAGCCCAAGGCACAGCCCGGTATACTATCAAGTGTCCTTGTGTTACAGAATAGTTCTCAGAAAATACTCAAGGCAACTCAAAGCTTGCCATGAGCCTATGATTAGGTTCTCTGTGTTATCTGGTTAGGAAATAGAGACCTAGAGCGCATTTGAAAACCTAGATACAACATGTCTCAGGATCTGTTTTGGCATGATAGATCAATGTATTCCAAAAACAACACGTTAAGCCAATTACCCTGAAAATGTCGGAGCAAGGAGAGAACAGTGAAATAAATGTCTGAATCACGACATCATTTCCTTGATGAAATAAAGTGACATTGACTCAAACTTAATGGAGAGTTTTTAACACTTTTTTCTTGCGATGCCAGCAATGTTAAGAAAATGTGCTTTTGCAGTTTAGAAAAATAAGAAAAAAATATTAATTAAAACTTAAAAGGTTGAGTCTTCACATAGTGGTGATGATGCAGACAAATCAGATTGTGCAAACAAATAACTTCCCGTCATTTTCAAAAGTAAGAATAGGGAGGTTGTGAAGAAAGCTATGGAGGCAAATCTCGGGATTCTAAGTAATTCATAGCTTGGTCTAATTTTCATACACTGTGGCCCCCTAAATTCTATGCTTTGGGTCCTGGAAGTTTTATTTATAACACTTGTGACAACAATGTAGAATTCCTAATAAAGGGATGATGGCAAAGGGTGCACCATTAGGTTCCAAGAAATCATTCTATAGTGGTAAACCAAAGGAAGGGGCCATCACATTCAACGATACTTCAAATAACCAGGCAAAAGCAACGACCAGCAGCCAAGTCAATTCCTACTCATGGAGACTTTCAGTGTGATCCAAGCAAACTGTACTCCAAACAATTTTCAGGGCTGATTTCAGAATTCCTTCATCAGGCCTTTATTCTTAGACACCCTGAGTGGATTGCAACTGCCACCCTTATATTTAGGAGCAAAACTTGCTAACCATTGTCACCACCCAGAAACAGTGGCTATCATAATACAAATTATGCACCATTCTGACCAGTGTTGGCATTAGAGCTTTGTAAACTTTACTTGGAAGGGTGAGATTATCATATTACTTATGGATTTAAAGAAATCTATAGAATTTCTTGCAGAGAATTTTATAAATATGAAAATGTATAACCAAAATGTTATGCTACAAAATAAGAATTATAAACACATAGTCTAGTATAATACATTTGGAAAGTGAACAGAAGTCATGATAATAGACTTTGAGGTTCTGATGTGAACTTATAGTGTCCTTTCACAAAATAGTTGTTGGGATTTAATGAATATATATGATTAAATGACAGCTGTTTTTTTTCCCGTGAGGTGGAATTTCTAGTCATATAATTCTCTGTTGCTTGTTCTATCCATAATACATGGCCTTTTGAATGGAGAGGTCCCTTTTTTTCAAGGGTAACAATGGAATATGCAGAAAATACCGAGGGGTGGCTTATGAATCAGCTCAAAGCTCACTCAATCCTATCTCTAAGAAGTTTGCCTTTTTTCAAAAGACATAAATATGTTCTAATCTTTCCAGAAGAAACTGTGTCTTTCTCTATTCTTCCTAACCAGAAGCACTGCTGTCCTGAACCGTCATTTCCCCCCCACTTGGCAGGGGAAACCTTTCTATTCCTCTCTGATACATAAAAAACAGCCGCTTGAAGACATAGTCAAAGGCTCCACTATGAATGCCCTTGAATCATGAACTCTTTCTGTGAACTATCATTGAAGAACCTTCTTGATGGGATACTTTTAGTCTGTTTTGTGTACTTTCATGTACAATGTTCTCATCCTAACAATAACCACTGTAAACCAAGTAACTTGAGAAACAACAAAAAAATGCTTCGCTGTTAATTAAATCAATTCTGACCCCTGGTGAACCTATAAGCAGGGTCAAACTGCTCCTTTAGATTTCTACAACTTTAAATCCTTACAGAAGTAAAATGCTTTACTGTTCTCCCAAGGCGTGGCTGGTGTTTCCGAAATGCTGGCCTCGAGGTCAGCTACTCCAAGTGTAGCCAACTGCACCATCAAGATTCATGTCGAATGTACTCATTGTCTGACTGGGCACCACTGTAGAGACATTTAAAATGATGATCCTAAAGCTGAATCTATAATTAGAACTGACAGTGGAGTGGTGAAGTTCTTGTCTGCTAACAGAGAGGCCAGTAGTTAGGACCCACTAGTTGGTCTGCTTCCATATAGATTTACAGTCCTGGAAACCTACAAGGAAGTTAGACTCTGTCCTTTTGCATCACTCTAAGTCAGAATTGACCCAAAAAATCACAGATAATACTACGTATATAGTCTTCAACGGGGCACAACTATAGAGTGACTTCTCAAGGTATGGGTTATCCTTCCTATGCAACCACATTAAAATAGAAATATCACTACAATAATTTGCATATAAAATCTGGACCAATTTTGGACTGGTAAAATGGGCTGATTTGTGACTGATCTATGTGGCATTTTCCATTGCTGGATAGGCCTGTGAAAGGTGCACATTGAATAAGGAAGATTTGAGAGGAACTAATGCATTAGAATTGTGGCGCTGGAGAAGAACATTGAAAATATCATGGACCGCTCAACGGACAACCAATCTGTCTTGGAAGAAGTACAGCCAGAGGGCTCCTAAGAAGTTAAGATTGCAAGACTTCATCATAGATACCTTGGATATTTTGTCAGGAAAGCCCAGTCTCTAGCGAAGGACATCATGCTTTGTAAAGTGGAGGGACAGAGGAAAGAAAAAAAAGCCCTCATTGTAATGGATTTGCATTTGGGCTACAATCATGAGGTCAGACACAGGAACAATCACAGAATGATGCAGGACCGTGCAGTGTTTCTTATTGTTGTGCATGCGGTCACTATGGGTCAGAACTGACTTGAGAGCACTTAACATCAACAGCAACAACCCTGTGTGGAAAAGAAATGGAGAAATTTCTAAAAACCCTTGCAAGCTAGTCTAACACACAGTGAGAAAGAACATTTGAATAGATTCATGATAAAAAAAGAAATTGAACAGGGCATAAAAACACTTCCAACAACAACTAAAAAAAACCAAACACCTGGCCCAGATGTGTTCATTGGATAATTCAACCAAATATTCAGAGAAGAGCTGATGCCAATTCTACACAGAACACAAAAAAGATGGACTATTCCAGAATTCATTCTTTTTAGCTGTTGGAGCAACAGCAATCTAGCTGAAAGGAATTACTAAGAGACAGAAGAAGGGTAAGTGGGATGCTGGGACAGGAGGAAGGTAAAAGGAAACAGAGGAAAGATCTAGGTAGCAAAGCTATGGATAGGGGTATAAACATAGGTGTGGACATATGTAAATACATTCATTCATAAAAATAGAGGTAGTGGCTTATGCATATATATTAATATGGAAATACACTGAGGTAGTGGACAGACTTTGGGCCTCTGCTCAACTCCTGACTCAATGTAAAAGCACTTTGTTCTAATGACTTGGCATTCTGTGATACTCACCCTCCAAGTATTATCACAAGAGACAAAATGGGCGTATAAGCAAATTTGGTTAAGAAGGCTGATTGTGCCTGGCTATCAAACAATATTGTGTCTGGGGTCTTAAAGGCTTGAAGTTAAACAAGCAGCTATCTAGCAGAGAAGCAACAAACCCACATGGAAGAAGCACACCAGCCTGTTCAATCTTGAGGAGTCCACAGGATTGGTTAACAGGAATCAGAAGACCCAAAACAATCAAACAAACAAAAATCATATTGCTGAGAATGAGGGAGCTCAGAGCAGAGACCCAACATCTCATCTGTAGACGATAGGACACACCCTCACAGAAGGGTCACAAGAAAGGGATAAGTCAACCAGGGCACAGGATAGCACCGATGAAACAAACAATATTCCTCTGGTTGAGGCTTCCTCAGCCCCCCACTCTCATGACCCAGTCCTGCCTTTCACTGTGGGCTAGACCAGAACATGTACACTGGTACAGATAAGAGGTAAGAGGTCAGGACATATGGAATTCAGTAAAAGAAATGGGATTAGCAATACCAGGAGAGTAGGGGGAATGTGAGGAGAGGAAGGAAGGGATGGGGAAACTATCTCAATGATCAACACATAACCCAACCACCCAACCCATGGGGATAAATAACAGAAACTGTGGGGTAAGGGAGACAATGGTCAGTGTGAAATATAAAAAAAATAATATAATAATTTATAATTTGTCAAGGGGCTACGAGGTTTGGAGGGGGAAGGGGGGAAATAAAAAGGAGCTGATA
The DNA here is from genome assembly GCF_000313985.2 of Echinops telfairi. NCBI lineage: Eukaryota > Metazoa > Chordata > Mammalia > Afrosoricida > Tenrecidae > Echinops > Echinops telfairi. The sequence goes on along the minus strand of NW_022106189.1, from coordinate 26,249,435 downwards.
CCAAGGACCCAATAGAAAGTAAATATTTAGAAAATAATGATGGTAACATATGTACAAATATGCTCGATACAAATGATATATTGTATTGTGAATGAAGAGGGACATGAAAGGACAGTGATTTCAAGATGTAGAAGGGGTGAAGGAAACAATGAGAGAGGTGCTGTCAGCCATTCCAGCAGATGAGTTTGAAAAAAGTTTCCAAGAATGGAATCACAGATTTAACAAGTATATTAAGTGTAATGGAGTGTACTTTGAAGGCAATAAGGGTGTTTTATGAAGAAAATTAAGTACATATCTTTGAAAAATAAAATTCTGGGGTTGAGGGGGGTACCTTCATACACACACACACACACACACACAAACACATTATGGCCACGTGGGATTCAAAGTAGATATCAAGGTTAGTTCAACATTAAAAAATCAATCAAATAAAGGAAAAGAACCGCACAATTATTCAATTCAATGCAGAAAAGGCATTTTATCCAACACATTATGGATAAGAACTTTCAATGAAATAAAATCCCAAACCACTCACTGCCCTGGAGCCCATGCTGACTCAACAACATAGGAGTGAAAATTCATCAATGAATAAGAGCATATAAATAAGCCGATGGCCAACAGTATGCTCAATGGAGTGACGGAAACATTTCCTTATGAACAGAAACTAGGTAAGGATACTCTGTGTAACCACTCCTCTTCAATATCATTTTAGATGTTCTAACAGAAGTAAGACGGCAAGAAAGGGATTTTTTTTAAAGCATCCACATTGGCAAGGAAAAAGGAAGGTTTTTCTACCTGGAAGAGATATTATCATATACATAAGAAATCCCAGTGTCTTAGCAAGAAATGCATTGGACCTAAAAGAAGGATTCAGTAAAGTGGCGGGGTACAATATCAACTTGCAAAAATCAGTCAATTTGTCTTACAGTAAGAAAGACAACTCTAAGATGGAAACCAGGAACATAAAACTGTTTATAATAGTCACCCCAAATTTAGGAAAAATCTAACTGGAGACACAAATGATCATTTAAAGCAAATTACAAAACTATTACAAGAACTAAAATGAGATCTACACAAATGAAATAATAATATAATGGATAAGATTAACACTGTAAAAATGTCAATACTACTCAAAGGGGTATACAGATATAATGCAATCACATCATGATTCTTTAAAGTGATAGAAAAATGAGTCATCAGCTTATATGGAAAATAAAGCCAATGTAGATTTAAAAAATGCTACCATTAAAGAAAAACAAAGTAGGGGAATTCATACTGCTTTATCTCAAATCCTACTATATAACAAGTTTAGTTTTAACAAAACAAAACAAAACCTAGCCCTGGTACAACAGTCATATGGAACAGAGTTGAAAACGTAGAAGCCCAGTCATCCATCTATGGACATCTGGTTTCTGACAAAGGAACCAATCCATCAAATAAGGAAGAGATGGTCTCTTTATCAAATAGTGTTCACAAAACGACGTATCAATTTGTACAAAAATAAAACAGAGCCTGTTCCATCCATCATGCATAAAACCTAACTCAAGATGAATCAACGACTGGAAATTAAAATAAAAAATATAAAGATGATCCAAAAAAATGGGGAAAAACGTAGAGGCTTTAACATGATATAGACACATTAACAAACATAACTCAATAGAAGATATGATAGATGATTGGAAACTTCTGAAAATTAAACACCAAAAGCCTTTTCCAAAGCTTAAAAAGGGATCTAACAGACTGGGAAAGAATGTTGGCAACAGCATATCTGACACAGAACAAATAACTGAAATTTATAGAACACTTGAACATCTCAATAACAACAACAAAAAAATCCAAACAATGCAATTAACAAATGAGCAGAGGACATGAGCAGACCCAAGCACATGGAGAAATGTTCATGATCATTAGCCATTAGAAAATGCAAATCTATTATCTCACCTCACCTTTAATAGCAAGGTTAAAATAAATAATTCAACAAATAAAACCCCAAACAAAAAATGCTGATGAATGCTTTGAGAGACTAGAACTCTCTTACACGGCTCCTGGCACTATAAAGCATAACTATAAAGCATGACCAGAATAACTAGTATGGAAAATAGTGTGGCACTTCCTTCAAAGTTAGAAATGTAAGTGATATGTGACCCAACAATTCTACCTCTGGGTATGTATCTTAGAGAACCAAGAGTCATAACAAGATAGATATAAACCCATCCAGATTCATGGCAGCACAATTCACAACAGCAAGGCAATGGAAGCCACCTAAGTGCCCATCATCAACTAAATGGAGACTAACTTGCATATACACAATGAAACATTACAGAATGATGAAAATGCTACATAACAGCTCAGACGATGAATGGAGGGCATATGCTAGGTTGAACAAGTCAATCACACAAGGGCAGATATTATATTTAATTAGAGAGCAGGCACTTATTAAGAGAAAGGCAATAGACAATGTATAATAAATCTGAGGACAGTACAGCATAATCAAAGCAAACAAGACACTGGGAGGTACATGGAGTAAAAAACAATGTTTACATGATCCTCTAATAAAATAAATAACATTCAATATCTATAAGTAGATACAAAGGAAAGGTATACCCACAAATATGTACATGCATTTGTACACAACTGCAAATACATCCAAAGGTTTAGCAACACATGTGGGTAAAGTGATGGAAACTTTTTGGTTATAACCAAACAGTATGAAGCAATGAGTAGGATGTGGGGATGTTCGATATGAGTCTCGGGGTATAACATAGTGGACAATTGGCATAACATAGTGGACTAAGAAAATGTTCCACATCCTAGTTTGGTGAATAGATGATTGCGAGTGGCCATCGAAGATGTTTGTATTGGTCTGTCTTCATCTGGTACAAAGATGAGTAAGGAAAATCAAAGGCTCCTGGGGAAAAAATCATTCAAAGCACTAACGGATCACAGGAACCATATCCTCCAATAATACCCTGAGAGCAGAGAAACTAGATCATTCCCGACTGCTATGAGAATTACTCTGATAAGGATCATAGTAGAAACTCCTGGCCAGAAAGGGAAGAAAAAAATATAGAACAAAATTCATAGTAAAGAAAATAAAGAACAGACTTACCAGTGTGATAGAAACTAATGGGTCTTCAAAGACCGTGACCCTTCAAGGGTGGAGTTGTTGCTTAAACACTAGCAATCAACTTTTACTTGAAGGAGAGACCGGTCTCTAAGCTAAATAGTTGCACCCAAGGAGTGTACTCAACCGTGCCGTCGCCCACGAGATCAAAAGAGAAACATGGCCCCAAAACACAGTCCAGAAAGTAGAAATGGACAAGAAAATGGGCCCATGGAAATGAGGGACACGAAGCAGGAAATGGGAAGGGTGAGGTGACTTTGTGGGGATTGCAATCGGTGTCACAGAACAAAATGTGTAGAAATTGATTAAATTGAAAAGTAATTTGCTTTGTCAATTTTCATCCAAACCACATTTAAAAAACACAAGCATTCAGCACAGCCACTGATACACAGTAAACTCTGTATCAGAGAAAAATTAGATGCTGAAAATTAGGTTGTTATTGCTTTAACAATATTTTAGGAAAAATATTCTTGTAACAGTGACAATACTCTTACTTTAACTGTATGACATTCTGCCATCAAGAATTGCTAGCAAAATTGCCAAAAATTACTAAGCAAGGGTGGCCTATGAATATGTGCTCAAACAGCGCCAAAGTACTGCTCTAAACAAAAATAGCTACATCTATAAAGAAAAGTTTCTCACCCTCTGAGAGTCAGCTTGGAACCATTTTGCCCAGTGGTTTAGAAAGGAAGCCTGCAGGGAGCTGAGGCCTGGCCAGAGCTCCCAGGGGCCAGCTGTAAATGAATCTTTAAGCCTTTCAGTGGGAGAACTTTGTGACTGTGTGATGCTTCCTGAGGAGGTCTCAGACTCCCAGGGCCGTAGGTGGCCTTGCCACTGAGGGAAGAATTAAGCAGTCACACTGGGGAAAAGGCAAAGCCAAATGCCTGCAGCTTTGCAAATATGTGCCTGCCTGGGGCGATTAGAAACCAAAGCGTAGGGCTGTGGAACTGGACTCATCACACACCTGCATGAAGGATACGGATGGAGAGTCAATGAAAGAAAGACCCTGAATGCGACCCAGTACTGTCTCCCTTTCCAACCGGAGGCAATCAGCATTTAGTCATAGCCAGAGGAACTGCTGTGTGAAGTGAAAACATGACACTGAATGGGGAAGACAACAGTGTGTATTGGAGGGAGATACATATACGTCGGAAAGAAATACTATGATCTCACTATATGAAAAACGAATAAGCAAGTATATTGTGATCAGACTTTATTCACGGTGACCAGCGGTAGGTAGCATGATGGCCATCATTCGTGTCACCAAACTGTTCATGTGAAGATTTGAAAGCAACCCTTTTGTTTTGCCTGTATACTCGTATGAACCACAAAGAAAAGCTCTGCCTTGAACATGCGCTGCTAAAGAACCAGCTATGAGGGAACGAAATGGATGACAATAACAACTTAAAAACTGAGAAAATTAGGCTTCAATGTTTCTGTTCATGAGGGAGGAACAACTGCAAAGCGGAGGCTGAGAATGGCTATACAACTAAAAGACCATCATCCATCGTGACCCTAACTTGTAAGTGCAGAAAATGCCAGATTGGTGTGAGGTTTGCCATGTCTAGTCTCAACAACAACACCATAAGTACATTGTAGGTTAAAAAATGAATATAGGGAGATTTAAGTGAACTAAGAAAGAGGGATGAGAGTTTTCCAGATGGAGGTGTGACACGACACGGTGGAGGAGTAACAGACAAGCAGAACAGCCAAACTCTTCTGTCTGCAGCTGCAAACTCCAAAACGATGCCTGTTCAGCAGGAACAGAACCCTGGAGGCAGTGTTCATTTAGCATTCATCGTTCCTGATGCATACGGGTTCACCAAACAAAGGTACTGGGCACTTGCCTGGTGCCAGGCTGGAACTGAACACATGAAGGCAGATGATGAATTAAGAGGGCACAGTGCTTGGTCTCAGAGTTTATATTAAATTGGGGGAGACAGAAGTGGGACATCTATTTGCAATTCCAGTATGCTGACAACCAATAAGGCAATGGCAAAGACAGTAAGGGAGTTGCCAATGACACTGTGCTGTAAGTGTAAGGCGAATGGAGTGGGGGTTAAGTTTCAATGGGTGCTGTGTGTGCTGTTTCTTAGAGAGAGAATAAATATGCTCTAGCTGGAAGATTTATTCATGCCTCTGATCAATATATTCCCAGAACATTTTCTGAACATTTTATTTTAAAAGAACCCACCATACCCTCATTACTATAGTTAATTCTTTCCATTGTTCCATGGTAAATATGTATGTGTATATGCATATATGTTAATATATATATACTCTATATATAATCTTTTGGGCTACATCATTAACTAGAACATAAAGTCCCACAGGATAATTCTTTATCTGCCTTCACCAGCCTACCCCCAGGGTCTATGCTCTGGCTTGAAAAACAAAATAAAAAGCAACCCCATTGCTGTAGAATAGATTCTTACACACAGTAACCAGTAGGTCCTAAATCTATAGTTAATAATGGAACAATGAAAAAATTCAGAAACCATGTAAGCAAGCAGGGATAATCAAATGGGCTAAGCCTTAAATTAGAGGAATATATACACATAAAGCAATATTGGTGCATTTAACTGGAATGTCATTTATATAGAAATGAGTTGGATATTTTTCTAGACAGGGATAATATTAGCAAAAATTAAGAGTGATGATAATCCATAGTGGAATGAATAATGGCAACTGATCCAGCATGTCCTGAGCATAGAGTATTAGCAAAATCATCAGGTGAGGAGGTTGAAAATGGTTCATGTTGTTCAGTGCTATCGAGTGAGCCAGTTCCTGCTCACAGCCACCTTATGCACAACAAAATGAAACATGAATGCTGTGTCCTGCACCATCTTCACAATTGTTCCTAGGTTTTAGCCCATTGTTGCTGTCACCATGTCAGTCTATCTCCATCTAGCTCTTTCTCTTTTTTGCTGCCCCTCTACTTTATCAAACATGATGTCCTTCTCTAGGTACTGGTCTCTCCTGACAGCATGCCCAAAGTGTGAAATGCAAAATCTCACCATCCTTGCCTCCAAGGAGCACTCTGGCCATACTTCTTCCAAGACGGATACATTTGTTCTTTTAGAAGTCCATGGTACTTTCAATATTTTCCTCCTGCACCACAATTCAAATGCATTGATTTTTCTTCAATCTTCCTCATGAAATGTCCAAATTTCACATGCATATGAGGCAGTGATATATTGCCAAAACTTGATTTTGACACAAGATCTGCCTGTGAACATTGCTGTATTTTCAATGCCCAAGAGCAGTTTAGCTGCTACTGGAATCTTTGGGAGTTAGGCTAATCTTATTTTGGTACATCAAAGAAAATGTCATCCCTGATATTAATGGACAATGAAACCTCAATTTTCACTCAGGATACAAGGGAATCATCTTATGCATGTTCAGATTCTCAGCCTAGAATAGGACCTGTTGCTTATTCACAAGCCCACTACCATGAAGTCTATCCCAACTCTCAATGACTCTGTGTAGGGTTTCTGAGATTGTAAGTCTTCATGAGAGCAGACACTCCCATTGTTCTCCCACATAATCACTTTTGGATTCAAAACACCCAACTTACTGGTAAGAGGTGAATACCTAAGCCATGTCACCATTTAGATGCTCAAAATTGTCACAGAGTTTAACATATCAGAGGAAAAATTAAGCCATAAATGGGAGAGGGACTCATAAACGAGGGAGCATCACTAAAAGAAAGGAAAGCATTAATTATTTTGAGCAACCTCAGAAACAACCAAAGAGAAGTAGAATAGAAAACTGTTTATAAAGGAGTATTCTGATGTCACATGAATTAGGGTGAATTCCATTGATGGGTTCACTGTAAGTTCGGCAGTTATCCTAACCTCTCTCAAAGGTAGTTTTATCATCTGTGAGTAATTATAAGCGTAGCTCATAGGATTCTTGTGAGGATTGCATGAGAGAAGGAATACAACATATTTTGCTTAGCTTGGGAACATAAGAATGGTTACCTGGGTGATGTTATTACTATGGTAATTATTATTCAAAAGATACAAGTCATAGGGGAAAAAATGATCCTAAAGTAAGAAAGTAAAATTTAAAACAGAATACCCGAAAACAATAATAATTCCATCAGTTCTACTTGAAGGGAGAGATTAGGGAAATATCCCATCTAGACACAGATTCTAAGGAAGGAGGCGTATTTTCAATGCTTAGGACAGAGTTGGCACATTTTTGAGACAGAAGAGCCAATCTTGTCCCTCATAACAAGCTAAAATTATTCAAGAGCCTTAAGTGTGTGTGTATTGAAATCAACATTATCTGATCAATGTCCATTTTTTTTTCCAATTTTATTTCAAAGCCACATTTACATACCAAAAGAGCCGCATATGGCTCTCCAGCTGCAGTTTGCCAATGTCTGGTAGAAGCTATAATGAATGGTGCAATGGGAATCACACAGACTTCAGTATCAGAAAAACCTGGAAAAGAAGCCTTCTTGGGTTCAAGACAGGTTCAGTTCTTTATCTCAGAAATTCAGGTGTCTTATCAGAAGTCACAGAAAAAAAGAAATAGATAACTAACATCTTCACTTGATCATAGCCAAAAGGCTGGGAAACGATAGATAACTAACATCTTGATATATAATAGATTCACTTTCCACTGCAGACATTTTTAACAGAAAGGACAGAATTTGGCTTAAGTCATTGCAGGGAAGGCCCAATGCCTTGAGGATCAGGCACAGCCACATATTCAGCTCAATAGCACGTGATTTGAATTTGATAAACTGTATGGCCACATTTGAAAGTATTTACTGCCTCCTCAAAAAAGCCCTGTCCAGTTCACACCTTTATACACAAAAGTAGAAAGATTTGCAACAGCCAATTCCACAAGATTGAACCCTCTAAAGAGGGATAATTCTGTGATAACTTTTAAGCTAATTCAGAGGGGAGCATTTTAAACCAAGGATGGGATATGCAATTCACATATTTCTTCAGAGTCTCTCTATATTGGTAAATCAGCACCTCTCTTAATTTGTCAGATTCTTAAAACGCAAAATGCCATGAAGGTTCTAGTGCAAAAAATTCCTTTAAAAATGTATTGATGTTTTACTTGGTGAAAGATACTTCGTACTTCTTCTCTTATACTCAGAAAATAGCTATCTTTAAAAAATTCCTAGAAAAAATATATGTGAGGTAGATTCTTGTGCAAATAGATTATGTAGGAAATGCTCTCAGGAAAAACTATAAGGAGGTAAAAGAAGCAGCACAGTAGAGAGCCGACGTTCATTCCAGTGAAGTTTTGTATCTGAGATGGATTCTCTGATCCCCTGGGGAGCTCTGAAGCATGGGTGGTACCATAAAGTTCTCTCATTGAACACACGTCACAGCAGTTGGCAATTGATTTCAAGTAGCTGCTGAGGGTGGGGCATTACCTCCTGACTTAGGAAGCTTCTGGTATTCAAGAATAGTTCTACAAAGAAGAGTAAAGGTATGGGTTGGTAGCAACCAAGTCATAAAGAAATGAAGAATGGAAGGAGGAGGACACTAAAGTGGAGGGGAGGGGGGGGGTGTCAACGTTGGGTTCTAGCTCCCACCACAATTCTCCTTCATCTGTTGCACTGCTCAGATATACTTGCTTCTCATATTCAGTTCACTCCATCTTATCACAACCTCTTCCACACTATGGACATTCGTAATTGATGGATTCATGTAGAGCCTGAGGCCATCGCAGAGATGCAACAGGGAGTCCTCTTCTGACCTTCCTGCTAGATTCTCCTTCCTACATCTCTGGATTAAAGTGGTTTGTTTTAAGGGAGAGACTCGGGCCCTACCTACATCAAACTGAGGAAGTGTTTAGCTGGTTTACAGTTAAAACTGAACGTAGATATAAAAAGAAATGCCCTGATAGTTCTGCTTAGGGTTAAAGATATTTTGTGTCATAGTTTACTTCCTCATGATGAGAAAGACTACTTATCGCCATCACTGTTTTCTGCATACATTTACTAGCACAAAGAGCCCAAAGTGACCAAGTATCGTTGTTTTCAGGATCAGTAATTTGCAACGACCTTTCAACCATAAAAGGAAGCTGGGAGACTGAAGAAAGAGGCCAGCAACTCCAGGGGTAGTGACAGGGCGTTCATTAAGGAGAAGGAGATATGATGTGTGACCTAAGAGGCTTCAGGGCCAGTTATTTTCTCTGTGTTTCCAGAAGTGATACGGGAGTTTTTATGATTTTGGTGAAAGAAGGCGGCTACATGCCAGGACATGGACTTTTTGAGGCTCCTACACCCAAGGTCACCGACGAGTAATTTAGCAAGACAGGTAGTGCTCAGCTATCAGTAAGAATAGGGGCTTATGCCCTAAAATCTTACTTAAAAAAAAAAGTGGTCACCTAAGTTACATGTCAGCTAAGTCTACACTGTAGGAGCACACCAGTCTGTATGATAAAAACAAACAAAAATCTTCACACCAAACTCACTCCCATCAAATAGATTCTGATTCATAGTGACCGTGTAGCACAGGATGGAACTGCCCCTGCTGGTTTCTAAGACTGTAACTCTTGACAGGCGTAGAGAGACTCATCTTTCTCCCACGGAGCAGGTGGTGGCTTCAAACTGCTGACTTGTGCTTAACAGCTTAACACAGAGCCCATGTGTGATCTAAAGATTATAATAATAAAATCATAGATCAGAGAAGGTAATTATATTAGAGTATAAACTCTGAACACTGGGTTTGCAGAAGGCTATGGATGACAGTGGAAGCCCAAAATACATTTGCAGCATACTGATGGGGCTTTAGCCTCCATTGAAACCAAGTCCATTGACAAAGGATGTGGAAAATCTTGCCCTCATAGAAAGTGGACTGTTGCTGATATAGTGAAGTGTAAAATTCAACATCATATAATTTGTTGTTCCTTTTGACTAATTTTAAACTTGTTCTGGTTTTTATTAGTCCCTGCCTTCTTTTGGATTGAGGTTTTACTGGGTTTTATTTTGTTGTTGTTGTTTGTATGGTTTTCTTTGTATGAAATTTAGGACAGGTAAATCTAGAGAGACAGAAACTAGATGAATAGTTTCTTATGTAGGAGACTGAGGGGGAATGTGGAGATAAAAATAATGGGAACAAAGATGAAGAACATGCTCTAAAATGGACTGTTGTGATAATTTCCCAAGTCTTTTTAAATAGATTTAACCCATTGAAAAGTATAGTATGTGAATTAAATGTAAATAAAACTGTTAAAAATAAAATAAGATCATTTCAGGAGAAAAAAAAAAGGTGATTTATCAACGTTGTTATAGTGATCACTGCATCTCTCTCAAAGTTCTGAGCTTTCCAATTTACACCATATACAATGGCAGATTTTACTCCCAAATGGCTTAATTCAAATTACTTAAGATTTTTTTTTATGTTTGGGGAAAAATAAGAAGTGAGAAGGTACAAATCAAGATTGTAGAATAAATGAAGTAAGGTTTCTCAGTGAAACCCTTGGAAGACACACTTGCTACTCTTGATGCATGAGAAGGTGCATTGGCATCATGGAGGAAAACTTCTGGCACAATTTTACTGACATTTGCCTCTTGAAAGAATATTCAGTTTTCTTACACCTTTGAAATCATAAAAAAAATAGTCACCAGTATCTTCTGAAAGAACAGAAGAAAAAAATTAAACTCTTGAGTTGCAATATTGAAAGTTTCTATAGGAAAAATATTTGGTGAGACAGGAGGCATCCAAAGGTTGAAGGAATAGTCACAGTCACTATCCAAAGAGAACTTGTCAACAGTCCACCATTTCAGTAAGCAGCACAGGAGTAAGAGCCAGGGGAGCTGAAGGAAGAAGTTCAAGCTGCACTGAAAGCATTAGCCAAAAACAAGGCTCCAGGAATTGCTGGAATATCCATTGAAATCGTTCAACAAGCTGATGAAGCACTGAAAGCACCCACTCGTCTATGCCAGAAAATTTGGACGACAGCTATTTAGCCAACTGACAGCAAGAGATCCATTTTGGTAGCCATTCCAGAGAAAGGTGACCCCAAAGAATGCTCAAATTATAGAACAGTATCATTTCTATTACAGGCAAGTTAAATTTTGCTGAAGATCATCTCACAATGGTTGCAGCAGTGCATTGACAGGGAGCTGCCAGAAGTCCAGGCCAGATTCAGAAGAGGACATGTAACAAGGAATTATTGCTGATGTCACATGGATCTTGGCTGAAATCAGAGAATACCAGAAAGGTATTTACTTGTGCTTCATTGACTATGTCAAGGCAATCAACTATGTGAATAACAAACTATTGAAAAGAATGGGGATTTCAGAATACTTTATTGTGTTTTTGAGGAACTTGTACATGCATGACAAGGCAGTTTTGCAGACAGAATAAGAGAATACTACATGACTAAAATCATTACAGGCATGCGTTAGGGTTGTGTCGGCTCATTAGATTTGTTGAATCTGTTTGCTGAGAAAATAATCAAAGAAGCTGTATTATATGGTGACAAATATGGCATCAAGTTTAGAGGAAGGTTTATTAACAACCTACAATAGATGGATGATACAACTTTGTTTGCTGAAATTGAAGAGGACTTGAACCATTTGCTGATGAAGACCACGGATTGTAATCTTCAGTATGGATTAAAACTCAAAGTAAAGAAGACAAAACTTCTTACAACTGAACTGCTAGGTAACATCATGATAAATGGATTAAAGATTGAAGTTGTAAAGGATTTCTTCTTCCTAGATGCATAATCAATGCTCACAGAAGCAGCAGTTAAGAAATCAAAGGACATATCACATTGGGTAAATGTGCTGCACAAGACCTTTTTAAAACATTGAAAAGCCAGAAGGTTGCTTTGAGGACAAAGGTGTGCATGCCCTGAGCCATATTTTCACTTGCCTCATATGTAGGTAAAAGTTGGACATTGAATCAGGAAGATCTAAGAAAAAATCTATGCATTTTAATTTTGTTGCTAGCGACAAATATTGAAAGTACTATGTCTTGTGAAAAGAATAAACAGATGTGCCTTAGAAGTAAAGACAGAATTCTCTTTAGAGGCAAGAATGATTAAACTTCTCTTATGTTCTTTGCACCTGTTCTCAGGATAGACCAATCCCTGGAGAAGGGCATCATGCTTGGTAATGTAGAGGGGCATCAAAAGAAGGAAGGACCGTAACAAGTTGAGTTGACCCAAAGGGCTGCAAAAATGCGCTCAAACATAAAAGCATTTGTGAGAATGATGCAGGATGGGACAATATTTTGTTATGCATAGGATCACTATTCTTTGGAATTCACTCAATGATACCTAAAAACAACATTAATGTGGTAGACCAAAATAACTAAAGAAACAAATCCAGTGACACTCTACTATGTGTAAGAAACAGTTTTATACCAAGAAGTAATTATATATCAAGAGAACATCCCATCCCAGTCCAACTCAAGTCCATAAATCTGATAGTAGCTCATAAGCCCCTCTTCAGACTCACACAGTCACATGCAATGATACAGAATGCAGGATTAGCATAGTCCTGTGGACCAAGGTTGGTGGAAACATGGCAAGACTCCAGCAGTCATCAAGATGGCCAGCAAGCAGGAAGATAAAGACCGAAAGATAAGGGGGAAGTTCCCTGGGGTTTCCTTATGAGAAGGCAACTCCCATAAGGAGGCAATATCAGGCCACCATCCGCTGAATAAAAACAAACAAACAAAAAACCTGTGCCCTCATTCTCCACTTCCCTCCAATTAGCTGGGGGCCCTTTTCTCTCTTAATAAACTCATATGTTCTGTTCAAACCTTGTATAAATGCTGCCCCTTACCTGCATTCTTTCCTGTGGGTGGCACAAGAACCAAGAGAAGAGAGGCTTAAAGCCGTGAGTCTCCTCCCAGTAGTGTTAGTAATAAATTGAGCTGGTATTCATAAATGAGCTTAATAAACCAAGCATTACATGGATCACACTTTGACCTTGAACTCTGGACCAGTTATTTTGGTTAGCCTCCCTCCTGAGACTTTACTTTTCTACCCATGTAAAAATGGCCTGAAGGCTGTGTCTGACTTTCTCTAATTTCGAAGGGGAGGAAGAGAAGAATTCCCATCAGCATCATCGAAGCATGCAGTCATCCTAGGAGGCAAAGGTACGGCATGCCTCTAACTTTTGTTTGTTTGTTTGGATATATACATGCATACATACATACACACACGTATAGATCAATTGGGATTAAATACATATATCATTCCATAGTTCAGTCACATCAAGAGAACTGTACAATTGCTACCACAAGTTTCCAATCTTTCTTTTCCTTCATGGACTTCTTGGCATCATCTCCCTTTTACCCCACCACCACCACAGTACCCCACTTCCTTCAAAACCCTTATTCTACGTATTACCTGATAAGTCCCGGGTTTCATATACCAAAAAACAGAAAAGCATGTAACACAACTTCATGAGGATGACCATGAGGAGATACACCCTAATTTAAACCAAACCAAACAATACAAACTAAAAATACAGAAAATGTTGGCAACTAGATAAGGTCCAGCCTGCATCAAAAGGGGGGATCTACTGACAAAAGTTTTAATTGTTCAAGTCAAGTTTATCCATTTGATCTATATTCGTCTCTCCCAAACATTCTGTTTAGTGGCCCCTTTCCTCGCATCCCTCAATTTTAGATTTTTTAATTTATTTCCTATATAGTTCCATAAATGAATTTTCGGCTCCCACTGTCATCCATCATCTCCTGCACACCAGATTCTCACAATTTAGGATCTGATACTAATCCCTCCTTTAACTTTGGATTATATGGATTCCAATCCGTTGGAGACTGATGATGGTATGCTTCTTCCATGTGGACTTAGTTGACATCTCACTTTAATGTCGGCTTGTTTCGAAGAAGCCTTTAAGACTCCAGATGCTATTTTATCTAACAGCTGGGCACCATCTAAATTCTTCACCACATGTTGCTATAGCATCGTTATCTTCTATGTTCCTTTTCTGAGGGAGAGTATGGAGCAGGGTGGTGATGTAAGAATTGTTCTTAAATTGGAACTAGGATTTGATGTGAGCCCCAAACCCATTTTTTGATCTATGCCTTTTTTCCTTTTAATTTGCTGTTACTTGAGTGTTTGCTGTTACTTGAGTGTTTCCTTTTAACTTGCTGCTACATATATCATTCCATAGTTCAATCACATCTAGGATAGTGCAAGCATGTCTGTCATGTCTGCCCTCTAAATCTTTTTGTATCAGTTCTGATTCAACCAACCCTTTACCCACTCTCAACTTCTCTGTTGGGTTGAACAATTTGTTGAAATGACAGCATAGAATTCAGACAATATTCAGTTATAAGGAGTCTGAATCTGGATAGACTAGAGAAAGAAATCTTGAGAGACTCATATGTGTCAAGAAAGAGCTCTATAAATAAGAGCAATTGAATATTCAGAAAACATCCCAGCCCAGTCCAGAACAAGTCCATTGTCTGATATTAGCCCATATGGCTGACACCAATCTATAAATTCCTCTTCAGATTCAGGAAACACATGCAATGATGCCAAATGCAGGAAGATCACAGGCCAGTGAGTGGAAGGTCTTGTGGATCCAGTGGCAGTGTAAGCATTTCAGTGCTGAAGTGGGTCTCCAGGTGGCTCCTCCAGCTCCAGGGCTCTAGCGTAGCTCCATGTGTCTTGTCATCAGGAATATCAAGCAGAGAGTCAGTGTATCCCACCTCCAGTGCGCTATTTATCTCCTTAACACCTCCAAATGAGTCATTAAGCAGGAACCTGATTGGCAGATTAAACTCCATTCCTTCACTTTTAATAGTCTCAAGTTGGCACTAGATTATGTAACTACCACTTAAGCCTTCTTAGGAAAATACCTGGTCACAATTTAGGATCAGAATTGGTCACAATAAGGACAGACTTTCCCCATGTGCAGCATGGCCCTTGGCCTCATAGTTATGTGGCCATTTAATCTCTAACCTGCTTCAACAAATGTTACAAAGCTCGTCTATGTATGTTGATCAACTGTCCAGAGGCACGTTAATCCACTAGCCAGGCTAGATCTGAAGGTACACTGCTCTAGCTCTGTAGGCTGGCAATGCTAACTCCCCGGAAAAGTCCCTGGAGACACACCATTCTGCCGGCTGTCCTGCCTGAAGACGATGAGCTTTCTTCTAGGTGGGCTGTGCCAGTGTCTTCTGCTGCCACTCTTTCTCCGCTGCTGTTGCTTCTTTATGCCTCTCACCGTCTCCAGTGTCCTAAGTGTCTGTCTCTTGGATAAAGCAGTTTTATCACAGGCTTAATGAGTCAAAAAGAAGTCCTCCACGTCTGGATCTTCTTCATTCTTGATGGTAGTGAGAGCCCTTCATTTTGACTTTTAGACAGCATATTTTAAATCCAGCAGCAAGGCAAAACTGGCCAATCCCCCTGTTAAGAGTTTCATACACTTTATATACACGACTCCACTCCCCCAACGACATCATCCCCCATATTTACAGTACTGAGCTATCCAATCCCCTTGTTGAGATACAAGTTCTTCATATTTACATATTCTTACCTTGTCTGTGGGTAGAAGTTACAGAAAGCCATATCAAGTAATGCACTGCTCTGTAACATAAGGGAGTCAGAATTTACATGGTAACAAGAATCACCTGGGAACCTATAAGAATCACCTGGGACTCGCTGAAATGAAGATTCTGATTCAATATAACTGGTGGATAGGAAAATTATGAGCAGAGGTCAAATTGCTTTGAGTTGATTCTAAGACCTACTCTACACTGTAAGCACTGGGATAGTTTACATGTTCTTTTCTTTCTTGGAGTGTAGCACATCAGACACATTCAGCAAAGGTCTGTTGAATTGTATTGAAATGAACAGTTATTAACAATTATTTCTAGGTTCTTGAGACCCTGGTATCAGAAGTTTACAATATCTCTTCTTCTTCATGGTATACTCTGGTGGTATTAACCGATTTCTATCTAGAGAAACAACTTTAAAAAACTCTAAATGTGCCAATATCTCTTTAACCAGATCGATTTTTTATGGGTAGCAGCCATTGCATAATCTGGTCTCATTTTAGGAAAATTCAGATGATTTTCTAAATCAACATCTGATTTTGCGAAAGTGTCTTCAATTCTACTTTATTGGCTTCCTGAGAAAATTCTATGAGTTGTTAATATCACATCATAACAATTAGAAGGTAGAAAAATCAGTATTGTTCTCCTCATTTTAACAATACAGACATAAACAAAGAGTGTAAAGTCTTGGTAGATCGTTAGAACAACAACAAAATCGCAATTATTCTCCTCCTTGTGTCCACATACACTCTTGAAATACTGGACAGTTTGTACCATTAAAGGACCAATCTATTTCCCTATCATTTAAAGGCAGGCTCAACTTGTGGCTTGAGTCAGTAGAATGTAGTGGAAATCACTTTGTGACAGTTTGAATCTCCAGTGACCTAGCTTGCTTCTATTTCTCTAGAGACCACTGGTCCTGTCATTTGTAAATCCTGGGTTAGCTAATAAATGATGACAGCTCAGTTGCCCTCGCTGATATTCCATAGATGTGAGAGAGTCTAACCAAGACCATTAAAGCCACCTCTCTGACCTGCTAATGCCAGAAGAACTTCCCAGCTGAGCTCAGTTTAAATTGTCAACATACACATTCGTGAGATTCAGCATAGAATTGTTCTTTTAATTACTACACGTGGGAGTGGTTTATTTCATATCAGCTACCTGTGATGTGAGATTTACAGAGATGTTGATTACCTACCTAAGTTGGAGAAGTTGTTGTTTTGAGGTCAGGGATTCTATTGCAAGCATGTACAAGTGTCCGCATGACTGTCTGCCAGGGATTCATTACCTATAGCTACTTAGTTATTGTTGTTAGGTGCTCCGAGTTGACTGAGCCTCAGAGAAGCTCATATAACAGAGTAGAACTAGTCCGTAGGCTTTTTCTTGCTGCAGTCTTACGGAGGCAGATCACAGCATGTTCAAATGACAACTTTTTTTTTTAAAAATCCTCCTTATAGTCATATCCAAGGTTAAATAAAATATTCTACAAAATTCCCGTAGATAGCCCAATAACTAGTCCCTTTTCCATCTTTCAGATTTGTAGTCAGTTGCTGTCCTTACAAACAACTCTCCCAGGAATGCACTATCTAATAAAGGTATCTAAGAAAGTGCATTTATTATCTATCTAAGTAGTAGCTAAGAAAGCCATTTTTTATCTTTCAGCTGTTTCATTGTATTTCTGAACAGAACTTCTTACTACTCGACCTCTCACATGTATTTATTTTTCTGTATCCTCTAAATCACAAACAAATTTTAAGCTCGTAGAGGACAGGGATTGTGCATTTTCTGTTCGTGGCTTCATTCTGGTGCGTACACTCTAGTCAAAGTGTTGGTTGAATCAATGAATACAGCAATAGTCTACAGCCAAATTCCTTAACGTTCTCTTGCATGTGTATTGAGATCTTACCCAGAAGCTTCTACAGATAATACTGGACTGAAAGCGGTCTAGGCAACCATCAGTCTCTCTTTTATAGCCAATTATTTTGAGCTTTAGTTTTCTGAGACATCTTAGGCTTTAATTGTTAAATCTCTAACTAGTCTAGGATGAATTTACCTGGTCTAGGAAACTAAACAAATGTTTTTCAATGTTCAGAAAAGATTCTTATTTGTTTAAAGTCATGATGTTGTCTGCTGTGGCCATTCAATGGACTCCAACTCCCAGATCCTGGAAAACAGAGTACAACTGCTCCATAGATTTCCGAAGCTGTATTCCTCAAAAAGCCGATCACTAGGTCATCTCGTTCATGGATCCATTGATGGGTTCAAACTCCCAACTTTTTAGTTAGCAGCCTCATACTTCACCATAGCACTACCAGGACTCCTTCAAGTTATCATTAGAAGCCCCGGGTTATGTTTTCTACTTCTTCATGTTTCTTTAATTAAGTCATGCTCTTTTGTGAGGAGAGGGGATGGGCCTCACCACTGATGAGATGCCGTCTTACCAGCTCAGACCTCCGTAACTTTATTTGAGCAAATACCTTGTAAGAGGATATGCTCTCTAGACCAACAGTATAGAATGCAGTGCTTTGGTTAACTGTATGATTTTACGGAGACAGATCTGGTTGGCTACAAAAGCAAACAGATAGAAGTATAATTATCACAATAAAACCTATAAAGCTCAAAATGAGTTAATCTTAATACTGCTGTCCCTCTGTAGTCAGTCAGCAAACCACCATTTTACCAGAGGAATACAGAATAAAGCCATCTGGATTATTGGAGAAAAGAGCATTCAAGTGACTTAGATTAACCCGAGCCTTATTTTCTTAGGGAATAGATCCAACTGTCCAGCTAGAAAGAATGTCAATTTAGAACTCAGTTTGATGTAAAGGGAAAGAGAAAATTAAGATAATTAATTGGCATCTGACCATGTTTAAAGAGTGAGAAGGTTTTGGGGTGGAAAACAATCTTAGTAAATTGCATTATAATTATGGGAAGGAAACAGCATCTCTCTTATTGCCTGCAGGGAGCAAGAAATAAAAGAGTTAGTATAACTTTATTTTTTATGATGTGCTCAGAGTCTACAAAACATTATTACCATTGTCACCAGTTGACCAAAAAAAAGGTGATATTTTAAAGAAGAATATAAATGAAATTTCTTATACCACATACCTAGAATAGGCATAAAGCTATGTTTTTGTGTCTTTGGAAACACACCTCTGTGATAGTTTGTAAAAAAAAAAAGCCAGCTGTTTTACTTTCTCCATACAAACTCCAATTACAACGTGAGTTTGTAATTTCTTCCATCAAGTGGGAGGGTCTATTTCCCGATGGCTTAGTTCATGGCTACCTGTGAGTCTTCATTTGGGCGAAAGAACGTGGCAGATGTGCCATCCACTTATCAATCTCCTGAGGGTTCATACTCACTCACCTGCTTGTTCTCTCCCCCTGCACCATGAGAACAAGCCCTTGACTACAGCCTCTCAGGATGATGACTGACTATATTCAGAGTCTATCAATCTTCCCTGCTAAGGCTTTATATAAGTGAGGGCACTCAGCAAATACCCCCGAAATCAGCTACAGCTGATCCAATTATAATACTCCAGCCTTGCTCTCACCAGACGAACTACCCAGTCTGCGTGCTGGGTATGAGCTAATAAATAATTATTGTATTAAGCCACTAAGTGCTTTGGTAGTTTGTTATACAACAACAGCTAACTGACTTAACAGCTAACATGACAAATTAGAATGTATGTTCCAAAATTGTAAAGGGAAAAACATTTCATTCCTAATGAAAGAAAACTAATGACATAGGCTAGGAACATAGAAAATGTATCTTATTACTAGATTGAGGCAAATCTTGTCTATTATCCAGCCATCTGTATTTAAG
>NW_022106189.1:26221441-26228968 GCF_000313985.2 Echinops telfairi | reverse complement strand
CTTTTTTGAAATGAGAAAACCACTCATACACTTGAGTTTTTCCCATAATGCTGTCCTTGTAAGCTGTGTTCAACATCACAACAGTTTCTATGGCATTTTTCCTGAGCAGGAAGCAAATTTTCACAGCCACATGCTGTTCTAAATCGGCCAGCGTAAAAAAACGAGGTTTGAGTGAAACTGCTTTTAAGAAAAAATGCACTGTGACCATAAAGAACCTTTCCAGGCAATGCCACTCGGTGCACTAACTTAGAGTGAGTTTCTCGATACTTGCCTAGCAGGAAAAATGCATACTAAGAAACCTCAACTCTGCCCAGTGCAATTATGGTTTTATTTTGGTGCCACCTCATAATAATCCAGCAATTAAGTACAATGAATATAGATGTACTAACTAATATTTGAAAATTGTATGAGAAAATGCCTACCTATAATGAAACCTGTATAAATTTGAATAATAGCAACATTAACCTTGACTCATACTAAGCATTGATTATAAACATTTTTTATATAAAATTAGAAATACATGCACTCAATCTCCAAAAGTGGTTGACTCTAGAAAGAGAAGGGATAAAGGAAATTAAGACCACGTGTGCTGATGCAAAAACAACCCTTTAAATTTCTTTCTTATTAAAATTTAATACAGATGTTGAACACTAAAAATAATCTACACATTAGTTTGGTTTTTTTTTTAACAATCTCAATTAACCCTGTCAGTCACTCACAATTGAACTATAAACATATAAACATTTCCCCCATCTTGTCTTAGGAAAAGAGGAAATGCACCCATTCTTCGTGATCTCACCCAGTCATTTGATGGGAGTTACAGAAACTATGGCTTAAAGAGCCATGTCAAGTAAGTCATTGTACCACCAAAGCAAAACTAAACTGACTGCCAAGGAGTCAATGCTGAGACACCCCCGTGGGTTTCTTCTGAGACTGTAACTGTTGATGAGCATAGAAAGCCCAGTGGCTCTCTCCCCAGCTGCTGGTGGTTTGAAATGCTGCGGATCCCAGCACAACACATAATTACACCACCACCAGGGTTCTTTATTGTATCACAGAGAGGAAAAAGGAAAGAGATAGAGAAGGTAAGGGAGGGAGAGAGGGAGGGAGGGAAGAAGAAAGAACAGAAGTAGAAAGAAGAAGAAGAAAAGGGAGAGGATAAGGGATTTTACAACCCTGGTTTAATGGGAGATAGAAATTTAACTTAGGTGGTTCTTTAACTATGATTTAAAATGCATTTGCTGCAAAAATTACAGTTATAAAAAGCATAAATGGGCATTCTACTTCTAACTATATGGAAATATCAGAGTTTGGACTTGTCTTCCTTTTGTATCCTACTAAATATTTTAACAAACTATAAGAAAGACCTGTTCACATATTAGATAAGAAGCATCATAATACTGTCATTGGTGAGGCAATGGAAATAAATTATATATAGCTTAAACACTTAAGAGTCAATTTTCCGACTTTAATGGAAGTAAGGGGAACTCAGAGATGGAGATTCTGTTAACATTGCCATAAGCCAGAGTGGAAACGAGTATGTGGTGCCCTCTGATTTCCACAGAAATCAGAGAAAAGCCAACGGAAACACTAAGAGGAAAACACCCTGTGTCCGGTAAAAACAACAATACATGAAAGATACAAACAAATCAGAAAGGAAATTAACACCTACCAGGCCAGAGTCTCATTCTCTGCAGGTAGAATAACTCAATGGACAGTGAAGTGTTGCAACCAAGAAGATAAACGCTTGAATTATTGATTCCAAGGACATACATATCTTTTTCATCCCCCTTACATAGTTCTTCCTCTAGTCCTCCAATCCTCCCCCCATCAATTACAGGTGCATGTCATGTGGGTCTATAAGCATGCCAGTGCTTAAGGAACATGGCCAGAGATGATTGCCTTAATTCTGTGCACTTCAGGTTTCATGGCTGGTGGATAGGTCATCACATACAGCTTCTCGCCCATTCCATGCTTTCCCTGATGCTGAGCGAGAAGGACTGGTCTGCTGAGATATAGGGGCATTGGCTATGCATCCTGGGTTCATTGCTTTGCTTCTTAGTGCACTCATTTTTATTTTGTTTTATTTTGATGCTGAATTTTGATCCCAGTATTTACCTCTGAATGCAGCCAGTCATAGTGAAGTCTATAGTTACACTTATTTTAAAATTCCATCTTACAGGATTATAAGAGAAATAAATCACCGTATACTTCACTTTTGCTTGTGTATAATCATTCATTGGAACGCCTTGACAGTAAAAACTACAACAGCAGTCTAAAAAAGAAAATCCCTTGAGTGTGTTTTCCATGTTTACACTCACTATTGCACTTCACAGCCATTGTGTGTTAGGATATACCACCATTAACTATAAATAGATGAGAAAGATGAGTTTCCTGTCAATAAGGCAAAACCACTTCTTCATGATCCCAAGACTCCTCAAAATTCAAATTTTACTTCTGGTTTCAAGTCAGATTTTTCCCTCTGAGCAGTGCCTCTTGCTCCACTTATACTCGGTGGGAAACTGCTGGGTATGTATTAGTCACTTCTAACTAAACACTTGAAATATATCTATTCTAATCGACACACTTATGTAAAAATGATATCAAGTCATGATTTTAAAATTAGGGAAAGCAAAACACTAATATCGCTTGTTGAGATTAAAAATCCTTAAAACAGTGAAACATCTTATGGACTCACAATTATTTCTTCCTGTTTCCTCACAAGCAAAGTTATGCAATGCCCTAGAGAGGTCATACTTTTTTCTATATTAATTCTCAAAACACTAACTTCAAGAATGAAAGGGTTATGCTAATAATGATTAAAGATGCAGTTAAAATTGGGATAAATGTTTCAAGACTATAAAGCTCAAAAAAAATCTAAACAGCACTGAACTGCACAAATGTCTAGGGAAATCTATGAATTAAGTATAGACCATCATATCATAGTAACCTTTGATAGTTCTCATTAAGACTGCAGCAGTAGAATCTGTTAGAGGCCTCTAGAGGGATATTATGTGTAAATGCAGAAATTAAAAAATGAATATTGAATGATCCTATTGAGGAATTAAGGCCATTCAATTGTGTTAATGGTGGTAGAGTATCAGATCTATGTTTTTCATCTGTTCCTCTAAAACGAAAATGAAAGTCTGCATCTCATTTACAGATTTAATGAAACATAATTCAAAATAACCCACCTATTTTGCATAATAATTGGCATTAAGGTTTTTAATATAGTGTTGTGTAATACTATATAGGAACCCTAATGCAAATTACATATATCCATTGACATAGTGCCAAACAATGGGCTGAAACAGAGCAGTGATTGTGAGGACGGCTCAGGATTAGAGAGTGTTACATTCTGTTGCACATGAGGTCATTATGAGTTGGAACCAACTTGATGACCCTTGACAATAACAAACATATGCATAAACACAGAATATACACGAAAACTAAAGCATTGTCACGCACACATACACAGTCATCTTTTGGGACACTAAAGTAGGGAACTTGTTGCAAATAAGATTGCAATGGTGATTACAGCTAGCAAACCATTCTCCTTTACTGATAATCTAGATAATGTATGATTTACCATTTTAATTCACGTATCTTCTTAATATTAAACAGAATGCTCAATTTGAAAAATGAATGGTTTGTAGAATAAAAAGAAAATAATCTTTTTTTGGTCACAAATACACAGTTTCACGGAAGATTAAAAATAGAAGACATTATAAATATGATTGAATGCCATCCAATTTTTTTAAACTGAGAAGGAAACAAAGAAAGGCTAAGTGTGTGTCCAAAATAACACAGTTCGTTAATGAGGAATCTTAAACTAGAATTCAGACCAGCACAAATCATATTCCAGAATGCCGCATGAACAAATTTAAGGTCACTTTGATCGAAAGTAGGCCAGTTTGTTATTGCTAGGGATGGGGTGTGTTTGGGAACACAACTTACTACAGTATTTCTTTGGTATTTTTCTATTTCTCTTTTTCTTCAACAGATCCCGTGAGGCCCTGTAATGGACAATAACAATAAAAAGATAAGAGATAACTATCCCCTCATCATGAAGGAGAATAAGAACATTAGCCAATGATGTGAAAATGTTGGTAGAAGGTCAATGAAGCCGAGGAAGAATGTCAAGGAGCCAGATTGAGACAGTGGCTAGGAAAACGGGTTCAAACTTAATGATGGTGAGGATGTTGGTGGGCTGGGCACAGGGTTTCATTCTGCTGTGCGTGGGCTTGCTATGAGTCAGAACCAACTCTACCGTATCTAACAATAACAACACAAAGATGTAATTGGGCTCAGGGGTTTAATGAGACTGGGGTTCGTTGAGACTTGGTGGATCAGCATGGAAAGACTGGTAGAGGTCAGTAATGTTATCCTACACAGTCCAATGTACCACATGCACAGACCTCATCCGTCAGTCAGTGGAGACTTGCCTGATGCTGTCACTGAACAGGTTTCAGTCGAACTTCCAGATCAAGACAGACTAGGAAGAAAGGCCTGATAATTAACTGTGGAAAATTGCCAGTGAAGACTGTGGATCACAGTTGTCATGTCTGCAACCAAATGATGGGGATGTTGCCAGACAAGAAAATAGTTTGGCACTCTCTGGTTCCCCCGGATGTTGGAGCCACCATCCATTATTTGACTTGACAGAAAATAAAATGTATAGGCAGTATGTTGACCACAACTCTCTGAGCAGGAAGTCCAGAGAGAAATGTTTCACAAGAACATTTTTATAGAGATAATCCTACATTTGGATGGATTAACACTAAAAATAAAATTCCTATAGGAGTCATGGTTCCACTACTCAATGTGCAACAAGTAAATTTCATGAAAAGGTGAAGTTTTGATATCGTTTTCCCATGAAGAGATACAGCTCTCACTTAACTGGATTGTGTGGCAGTCTCCTGGCTCAAACAACTAAGGACAAAATCACAATCACAAGACACCCCGACTTCAGCTTTTACTTCTTGGTATCATGAAGGTTGCCAAACGACAGTGACATGAGGAAACGCTGTTCCTGTTTTAAGAACAAACGATTCCAATCACAGCAAAGTCTCTTTATGAATTCATCATATGACTTTCAGATTCCAAGCAAGTTCTGTGAAAACAAAATGTTTATTTTACTAATTTATTTGTGTACAGAGTCATTTGAATTGCCAGTAGCCGTTTCTTCCTTTGTTGTTTTTTTGATGATGCCTATTTGGGGAAAGCAATGAAAGATGCAAAGTATGTGTAATCAAATTGATAGGTACCGGTAAAGCATCTGTCAGACTTTGTGCCAAAAGCAATCTACGAGACAAAATGGAAAGCAGAGACTCGAAATGTCACCCTCACTCCCTCTCCCCTGGAACTGGACACTCAAAGCACATCCCCAACCCTCAACAATGTGTATTCTCATTTGAAGCTCTTCTGCATGTGTGCTAACTTATTGAGGATGCCTGGCTCTAAATTCATGCTATATCAAATGTTTTTGTCTTTTGTTTTTAAACATGAGCATGGCAATGGATTAGTTTATTATTCAATTCAGTTATGCAAATGCAAATGTTTACTGTAGTGTTAGGCCCTGGTATACCTTAGGTGTACAGCATGGTTGTGTTCCTATGGAGTAACAGCTACTGTTTTCTTCACTCAAGTACCTTCAAGGGTATGCCGAGCCCTTCTTGACTCTTTTATTGGCACACCTCTTCCCTGTATGATGCCTTTGGGGCATCGGAGGGTTCTCTACATTCATAGACTATAAAATTCCCATCAGACACATTAGCAGAGGGTTTCACAAACTTTTTCAACAAAGGACCATACCATGGGCTTAGAAAGTATAAGACCTGTGGCTCAGGTATTCTAAACTGATAATATGCAATATATAGTCAAAGGGGTCTGGCTATGTTCCACTAAAATCTTATTTATGAAACAAATCCGAGTGGTTGATGTGCCATAGCTTACCAACTCCTGCTATGCTCTGTAGTCCAGTTTTTTCAGTGATAGAATTTGAGGCTGCTTTTTTTTTTTTCCACTTTGGTTTGAATTAAATTACTGATACAACTCCAGTTCTGTCTAATATCATTATAGTGTGTCCAACTTATTGCTGCATCCCCAGGCTGATGACCCCATAGAGCTGTAGCTAGTCTCAATGTGCACTAAATCTACTGTACTACTGCTCAAAAGTGGTCTTCCTTGTGACTCAAGAAGTGCATCATCTCTACTGTATTTCCCCTTCACTTGATGGACTTAAGTAGCGACCTCGTTTCACTGGAGATGTAGGTATTGCCCACACCAGTAGTCTGCTTTCTCTGTACAAAGGAAAGATCCTCTAATTGCGTTAGCTCCTCAGACATTTAATTATATGAAGAAGACATCTAGAAGTAGACGATTCCTAGTTTCTTATATTACCTTAAAAATAACCCCGAAGGCCCCCAGCCATGAATTTTGCTTGTTGACTAGCTGGTAGACCCAATAGAGTGATTTCAGTTCTAAGTATCCTCATGCCGCCATCAAAGTTAGAACTAAGGACTGAAACACTAAAGATTTAATTCAGAAAAGGGGATTCCTCCAACTTATTTGCGTTCAATCTTCATTAGTTGGAACTGGGTTATGTGCTTACCCCTAGAGCGACCATTACTAATGAGCAAATCAAAGTAGTAGTGCTTGCTTAGATGAATTGGAATGCATTTTTCTAGTGGTAGAAGTATTTCTTAGGTCACAATCAGTGTTTTGTTTTGTTTTGCCGGGGAGAAAAGGACTGAGTGACCGTAAAGTGACCCTGGTGTTAGCTACACCATTCTTGGGAAACAGACCGGAGCCGCGAGTCCAAAGGGAGAAAGGAAAGCACAAGGCCCCCTTTCTCACTTCCAGCCTCAGCTTGGAGGCACTGTTTAACCTCTCCCTGCTTGAGCTCCGGTGGAAAACGAGCTTGGTAAAGTTGTATCTAACATCTCATGGAAGTAGAAGACATTGGAATATATCATTCAGCCCCAAGTACACAATTCTGCATAGACCGGGTGTCAATTGCAAAAAACTTGATTAAAGGGTGTACTCAAATACCACTTCTGTTATTGCTGAAAGCTCAACAGAGGATGCCGGTGCCCTTGTCTGTAACCCACTGTTTCTCTAAATTGCCAATTTATGAAAGTTCTCTTTCAGAAACACTCTGCATAATGTACCTATGGCTCTACCTTTTTGTATACGTACATATTTAACAAAAGCAGTAAAAAGACATTTTTCATTTACTTCTAAAGAAGGTTAGTTGCTTCAGAGATTAAGGAGTAAGTGAAGCTTTTTGGTGTTATGTGTGGTGATAACGTTGTTCCGACAAATCTGACTTAGTTGAAGAGCCTCCCTTTTAAAAGCATACAGACAACTTCAGGGAATTCGTGAGGGTGGGAGATTGGAAAATGGAAACAGAGGTGCTGGCTTTCAGAATCAATAGATTCACCAAGTTCCCAACTCCTTTCGTTGTAGTCTTTTCAAAAGGACGCGGTATTGAGGGCAGCCGTGTGACAAGACATGCACCCTCTT
>NW_022106189.1:26217543-26220505 GCF_000313985.2 Echinops telfairi | reverse complement strand
GAGAAAACGATGGGATCTATGGCTCCAGGGGGACACCGGAGAGGATGAAGGGGGAGAAAGGGAGGGGGAACCCAACAAACCTAGGGACAAAGAGATAATAAGAGATCTAAAATTGATGGCATAGAATGCCTGATGGGGTTTGATTAAGTGCAATGTAGCTGAGAAAAAGTACTGAGAGTCGAATGAAGTTTGAACATGATAGTGGGACAGGAGGAAAGTAAAAAGAAATAGAAGAAAGAACTAGGAGGCAAAAGACATGTATAGAGGTATAAATAGAGGCATGCACATATGTAAATATATTAATATATAACAATAGGGATATAGGTCTATGTACTTATATTTAAATGTTAAGTATTAAGGTAGCAGACAGGCATTGGATCTGTACTCAAGTACTTCCTCAACATAAGAACACTTTGTTGTAATAACCTGCCATTCTGTGATGTTCAACTTCCCAATATGATCAGTAAAGTAAAAATGGGTACATAAGCATATGTGGAGAGGAAAGCTGATGGTGCCTGGCTATTAAAAGATATGGCATCTGGGGTCTAAAAGGCTTAAAGATAAACAAATGGCCATCTAACAGGGAAGCAGCAAAGCCCAAATAGAAGAAGTACACCAGGCTGTGCGATCATGAGGTGTCAACGGGATCAGATATTGGGCATCAGAAGATCCCAAACAAACAAATATGTCCATGCAAATGATGGGGATCAGAGGGGAGACCAAAAGCCAATCTGTAGACAATTTGAAATTCCCTCACAGAAGGGTCATAAGGAAAGAGCACTATGCTATGCCAGGGCGCAGTACAGCACCGACAGAATACACAAAGCTTCCTTCCTCCCACTCTCCTGACTCCAGTTCTACCTTACAAATCCAGTTACACCATAGCATGTACATTGGTACAGATAAGAGCTTTTGACACATGGAATCCAGGACAGATAAACCGCTATGGAACAGTAATGGGAGAGGTGATACCATAAAGGTAAGGGGAGGGTGGGGGGAGAAGTGGGAAAAACAAGAAATCAACTGCAATGATGGACATACTTACACCCCACCCCCCACCCCCACCCCCGCCAAGGGGGACAAACAACAGAAACATGGTCAAAGGGAGACAGCAGATGGTGTAAGATATGAAAATAATTAAAATGTAATTTATCAGGGGTCCATGAGGATTGGGGTGGGGGGGAGTGAAAAAAGAGGAGCTGATACCAAGGGCTCAAACAGAAAGAAAATGATTTGAAAATGATGATGACAACATATGTAAAAATGTGTTTGATACAACTGATGTATGGATTGTTATGAGCTGCAAGAGCCCCCAATAACATTATTTACTGATAAAACCAAAACAACAACAACAACAACAAAACTCCTTAAATGGGTTACACAATGCACTGCTAAATGCAAGGTCAGTAGTCCTAAATCACCAGCCACTTTCGGGGAGGCAAGACTTTTTACTCCCGTAAAAAGTTACAGTCTTGGAAACCCATGGGGGGCAGGTCTATTCTGTTCCATAGAGTTGCTACAAGTTGGAATTGATTTGCTAGCAGTGAGTTTATTGTTTTTTGGTGGAGTGGGGGTAAGAATTACTCTCTCAGGATATAATTCTTTTTTATTTTCCTATGCATGTTTATAGGGAGCAATTAGCAAACTAAATAATTAGTGAGAAAGCATTTATTAAATGACTATGTTGCCAGCAAATGAGGGATCAAGGATACCCTTTGCTGTTGTAGCCAAATACAGAGACCAATTGATTCAGGACATTTCTACGTTTATTACTATAAGTGCCGACAGAAGGAAACAGTGAGGTTTTTTCCTCCAAACTGTTACAAATTCAGTTGAAAATCAAGCAAGGTATATACCTTAAAATTTGGGACAGAAGCAAGTTTTCTACAATGATCACAGGAAGAGATGAGAAGGTTTCCACAATGATCACAGGGTACATACAGTTGACACTCCAAGAAAGTCGGTTTTACAATGATCATTAGGAAATTATCTATATCTACTTTCTGTAGGGACCATTAGACCACCATCCCCTGAAGCTCCAAGCACCCTTGTTCACCTAAATTGGGGTGATATTTCTGTGCCTTACTGTGGTGTCTGTCTACTTAACTTAATTGCTTTGCTACCCTCCTTCCTGAGTTAGACCCTGCCTATTGATTAAGTTTAAAAGGAGTTTTTACTACAAGGGAGGGAGGGGACTGTTACATTTTGGATTTCTGACAAACTAAATTTTAAATTAGCTGTCTGGCATTTTGATTAAGAGCAACTAACTGTTTCATCTCTTCTATCAGCTATATGTACCAATTACTGGACATTCTAAGCACAGAAATCCCTATTGAACATAGATAGCCCTACATATAGGGGAACAGAAAGAATGGGTAAAATGGCCATTGTACTAAAATTTTCCATTTTGCTTAAATGGAACACTTCCTTATTTTATTGAATATGCATTATCTATATCAAATCATTTTGGGGGGTACAGAATATAGATACCCAAAGAAAAAAGAAAGAATCACGTATATAATAATTCCACCTATCTGAGTAGAATTATCCCATCAAATTTCAACATCCATTACCTTACAGCAAACCTGTGGAGTAGGTAAAACAAAGATCACTATATTTTCCAATGGTCTAGGTCCTATAGCTAGTTCAAGTTATGAATCCAGGTTTTAAAACACCTTCCTTAAATGTTCCATTGACAATTAAATTAAAATATTAAATAACTTATTAGCTTTGGGAATAGAAGGAATGTAGATATGTTAGGTTTGAACTGATTCAAGGGAGTCAGACAGGATATGAGAGGGCAGGGAAGGGACCATGTGCTTGAGGAAACTCCTAGTTTAGCTGGTATCAGCCTAATGGGCTGCTCCTGCTCTTTGAGAAAATCTCTACAATATCACTTCTTGGGCTTTTGGCTAAGATCAAGTGAGAAAAATGCTACAATGATGATCTCATCAGCTCCACG
>NW_022106189.1:26214442-26216123 GCF_000313985.2 Echinops telfairi | reverse complement strand
AGCACGCCATTATTGGGGGAGAGAGATGCCCTTCAGATAAAGGACATGCTGAGAAATAGTAGCTTCAGATTTTATTTTTGCTTATAAATCCTTCCATGGTTTTGTAGTAATATTTCTGACTTATTCCCGTATTTGAGTGGCATGTTATTCCACTAATGTAAAATTCTCTATATCTTCTTCCTTCAGCTATTAGCAAAACTAGTTGGTGGGACTGGATGAAATTACTACTAGGTAACAAATAAGAAGGGAAGATACATGGAGTAACAGGTAAAACAGGAGTAAGATCGAAGGATCATGACAGGGATGGATGAAGGAGGCAAGGATAAGGTTGCTCATAAGAGTCACCAGTCCCATCACCATCCAGAAAAAAGGTTGGACAACAAAGAGCAGTTGGGCTTTCAATCCCTTTGTGAGTTGGGCTTACGATCCCCGTAGGCATGACATCTGACCACGTTCCTCCACCTCTTACCTGTTAAATCTCAGAACCCTTCCTAACTAATATTCAACTAGATTTCTCACTTAAGTTGAGGCTAATTTGTAAGCATGTGATAATTTACTTTTAATACGTGTATTAAGTAAATAGTTTATAATCATGGAACTCATTTTTGCCTTGTACTATGCTACCTACCATCTATACCTGGTGGAAGATTAAGTCTTTAATCTAAAATAAGACCAAAGCTAATGCTCAGTAGATTATAATACTTGAATGGAATGAAAAGGAGTTTCTATAGAAGAGTTAGCTGGGACAAATTACAGTATTATTAGTGTAAACCTATCTAAGGGAGATCCAAGTGTATCATGAGATGGGGACAATGACTCTTTTTTCTTTTCTTTAAAAGGTAGAGCATGCAATTTCTGGCAGTGCTGTTTTTCTCTAGACTAATGCTCTTTCTTTGTTATTTTTATAAAGCACTTAGCTACACTCTTTCTCTCAGAAAAGACTCTTTTATCTTTATCTCAATAGAATATATTTCTTGGTCTTCCCCCAAATGCTGTGATTCAGAATATGTTATTGTTCTTTAATAAATCCCACAGGTGCACATTAAAGAGAAGGATAATCTATTTGAAAGAGCACATAGATATTTCTTTTTCCAAAGTGAGTGAGGGGGAAAAAAAACAACACACACTCTCCATAATCCTGGTGAATGGCAAAACATGACCGATGTAACTAGGACAAAGGTTATTTAATACTAATCTATTTATTCTCTTACTTACACATATTTACCAGAACCACACATACAACATATAGTTTAAATGTGAATTTATTTAATATAGCAAGAACTGAAGTTTCTATGATTCATAAATTACCATGAAAAGAATGAAAACATGAATGTTTGGGTAGATGTCCACAGTTATAGAATCGAATCAGTCATTATTGCTGTGGAATAAGACACCCCCAAACCTAATGAACTCAAATAAAATCCACTCATGAAACTTAAATAATTGTGCATTGACAAGGTAGGCTTGATGAAATAAGATGATTCTCTCAGTCTTGGCTAGGATACCTCTTACATCAGTTGTCAACTCCAGGCTGATTAGACAACACTGTTTTTGAGGATTGACTATTTGGAAACCAGAGTTTCTTACCTCTCTTCCATGAGCTTTTCCATTTTCTCACAGAACGACTTTCCCTTTTTCTTATGGGGGAGGCAAAAAGAGAAACACAAGTACCATAGCTCCA
>NW_022106189.1:26211412-26213963 GCF_000313985.2 Echinops telfairi | reverse complement strand
GAAAGAATGACAAAGTAAAAGGACTGGACTGAAAATCTCAAAACGCAGCTCATGTTGCCCAAGTAAATCACAAAACTTCTTCAAACTGTTAAACAAGAAAAATATCATTTTGAAGATCAAACAGCCAAGGCAGTTTTTCATCCACCTTAAATGCACATGGAAACTGGACCATGAATAAGAAAGAAGGGGAAAGATTGGGTGCCTTTGAATTACACTGTTGTCAAAGAATATTCAAAGTATCATGACTAGCCAGAAGAATAAACTTGTCTGGAAAGAATTATAGCCATAATGTTTCTTAGAGGTGAGGATGACAAGACTTCATCTCATGTACTGTGGACATGTGATAGCAGAGACCATCCCATGGAAAAAGACATCATGCTTAGTAGAGGGACAAAACTAAAGAAGAACCTCAATGAGACCGATCGACACAATGGCTGCAGCAATGTGCTAAAATACAACAATAATTATGAGGATGGCACAGGACCTGGAAGTGTTTACTCTATTATACTTTGGGTCAGGAACAGTCGGAGCTGATAATGACACCTACCAACAGCAAACAACATTCATCCCCTAAAAAAGTATACCATATTTGGTCAAGTCGAGGGTCAGCAAGGATAATGGAAATCTTCAGCGAGAGTAATTGACACAGTAGCCACAATGCGCTCAAACATCAAAGATGATAAAAAGATCACTAGACCAGGCAATCTTTCGTTCTCTTACCCATACGATAGCCATGAGACATACCAACTTAATGGCAATGAAAAACAACTTTCTGAGAGATCTTTACCACCCCTTATGCCACCTCTTAAGTCTATTCCTCCCAAACCTTACGAGCTTTAGAAAGAGGATGGGATACGGAGAAAAGTGCTTGTATTTCTGGCAAGTGCATTCAATTTTTAGCTCATGCACCAGTAAATTGTAACTTAACTTGGATCAGTTACTCCACCTGATGCTGTTTCTTTGTTTCCTATCTGCTGAGGGTTACTGTAGTAACTTACTGTGGTATATATAGTGCCTCACTTAATGCTGCTCTTCTGGCCATAGGTTTTGCAACTCCCACCAAGCAATTGTGTTGATTTTCCCTTTACCTGCTGAATCTGAGTAAGAGAAGGTGGGGAAAGATTCTGCTGGTTTGGTGTGATCCAGTATTGAGTGACTGTTAACAGTGTAATTGTGACGATAAAAACTTGTGAATCTAATGAGGGAATTGGTTGATTTTGACATCCTTCTTGGTATAAAATGAGGCAACTTTTCAGCAGGCAGGTAGGAAATCACAACTCTCCAAAGAGAAGCTCCAGAAATAAAGTAACTCCTTTGAAATGTGTGCTCCATGTGCAATAATGCCCCCAAGTCTAAAAAGCTGTGACACCAATGAATTGGTAGGAACAGGACTAGTAGCAGAGTAAAAGACAGAGCAGTAGAATTTCTTGTCTACAGAACAAGTGATGCTGAGTACCTCCATGCAGAAATGCTGTTTGTGGAATCAGACACTAGATCACAATGCCTTTGTGCTGAGGCTGATGGTAGAATGGAATGTCCTTTAGACATTTTTCAGTAGTGCTAAAAGAGCTTTGTAACATTGTCCAGGCAGAGCAGAAGGCAGGTCAAGTTCCATCCTGTGGGCACATTTAAAAAGAGGATGTCTTCCAAGAAATGTGTCTTCAGCATTTCTGACCCTGAATTGTAACCTGTTAACATCCTTAATTAAGCCAATAATCATAGATATGAACTGTGAATTTTAAGTCACCGAGCCCAGCTAACAAGTGGAGAAGACTGGGATGGGTGAAAAACAAGTTTGGAGAGTGGAGGCATTTTTTTAATAATCATTTTATTAGGGGCTCATATAACAATCCACGCATATATCAATTGTGTCAAGCACATTTGTACATATGTCGCCATCATCATTATCAAAACACCTGCTTTCTACTTGAGCCCTTGGTATCAGCTCCTCATTTTTTCCCCTCCCTCCCCGCTCCCCTTTCCCCCTGTGAACCCTTGATAATTTATAAATTATTATTATTTTGTCATATCTTACACCATCCAATGTCTCCCTCACCCACTTCTCCGCTGTCCATCCCCCAGGGATGAGGCATTTCTAACACCAGCCTCAGAGGAATCAGCCTGGGGCAGCTGATGATGGTAATTTTCCTCCTGCACCCAAGTGCAGCTAGAGAAAGGTCAGATGCCAGTCCCCCGTGCCATTTTTCACAATTGCTCAGATAGAAACAAAAAAGCTGTTATGTATTTAACATTCAGTAACTTTAAACAGCACCAGACTTTAGATTTCCCTAGCTTCGAGAATGAATATTCAGGTTAAGCAGCCTGACTATGTTTTATAGGATAGCGGTTGACATGAGGCAGTAACCACTGTGTTGACACTTTTCCACTTCTTCTAACTCAGCAACGGGCCTTAATCTTTCCCTCGGCCTGCATATGAAACCACTTTCAGAAGCATCTTTGTATCCCACACCAAAAAACACTGCACCATGCATTTTAATGCGGTATAGTAGCACGTGCCAAAATTAATGGCTAACACCAGCCAATAACTGAG
>NW_022106189.1:26181236-26208952 GCF_000313985.2 Echinops telfairi | reverse complement strand
AGCCTGCCCCTGCCTGCTTTTCTCTCTGGGCTGGGAAGCCTGCCCCTGCCTGCTTATATCTCTGGGCTGGGCAGGCGTGGTTGAGGGTATTGGACGACCTTATTGGCTGAGTTTGGGCATCCCTGTGTGAAGTCTTGTGCTTAGTTTGTGGCTAGGTGTAGTTTCACTTGTGCCTTTGTGGTCCTGATCTGCACATGCTCAGTTTGGATTTTTCCCTAGGTGTCTAATGGGTGCCTGGTTTCCCTGCAGCCCCTTTGTTGTGGCCCTGTGCAGCCACTTGGGGAGACGACCGCCCTTAGTCCCTCGTCTGGCTGCCTAGCAGTTGCTACCCTTGTGCTCACCACAAGCTCCACAGAAAAACATCACATGTAAATAGACCTGTATATTTCAAATGGGTGTCACTCAAGGGCCAACTGTAAATAATATGGTGGGATTTGGATGAGTGGGAGGTTGGAACCCCTAGTCCCTGTGTTATTCAAGGGCCGCCAGCACTTGCCAGCTAGGCACCCTCTGTCATGTTAATGTTATATTACAAAGCACTTAGAAAGTCTGCAATAGGGAAAATTACCAATATTATTCCAAGGGTTTTCAAACAAAATAGACCAGGGGATACCATTCCATAAATATCTCATGATATTGGAATTCTGCATATTATACTTCAGGAAACAGTAATCTCGATGAATGACATGACAAAGAATAAAATCATACAAAACTGATTTTTTAAAAATCACAAATAAAGGTCTAGTTAACATGCCCAGAGAAAATGAAATATCCCAAACTATCCCTGTATGAGTCTTATAAATCATGAGCCTTGGAATATTTTTTGATACTACAACCATATGGTGGAGGACAATCCTCAGAGCACAACCTCACCCTCCATTTTTTTAAGTTTTCTTTAGTGCTATTCCATATAGTTTATAATTTTAAACAGAAATACCATGCATAGATTTTTGGAGAATGTTTTTAGTTACTGTTACAAAGGGCATATTAAAATTAAAAAAAACCAAAACTTTTCGATGTGTGTGTGAGTTAAGGGCAAACTTTACAGAGCAATTAGGTTTTCCTTTCGCAATTCATACATATTTGTTTTGTGACACTGTCACAGCACCCATACCCCCAATGCGTTGGCATTCTTCCTCCCTCCCCTCGGTGTTTACCATTTTAATTCATCCTTTATTCGTTTCCTGTTTCCTTTCCTGACTCTTGAGCTTTCTGCTTGAGTAAATGCTATCTTTTCGACCCCTATGGTCAACTGTTCTAAGTCAGGGGTCTATAAACTTGATATGAAAGAGTCAGTGCGGTCCCTCACAAATTAAAACTTATTTGAGAAACATAAACATTTTTCCAAACAAAGGAACTCACTATTATAATAGTTTTCTTTGCATTTTCAATTTTATATCAGAGCCACATGTACCAAAGAACGTCCTATGGCTGAGGAACTGCAGTTTGCCAACCCCTGTTCTAAGAGACTTGTACCTTCCAGTTGGTATGGTTCACCTTTCTCTTGTTTGGTTGAAAGTCAAGCCATCAGGGTGAGTTCCAGGCTTCAAGGGTATAAAAGGACCATGGTCTCCACCAATATTAATCATTGATTTTAGGGGTCTTTGAATTTTCATTGCTTTTCTTTGCTCTGGATAGGAAAAGACCAAAAGTTGCACAATCTTTACGACCCCAGTCATTACTCACTACAATAGGAAGTAGAGCATTATCTTTGTGCACTAGGTTATGCCAACTGATCTTGATATCTCCCAAATAGAATTGCTCTATAAACCATAATTTTCTGCCATCGTAGATGATAGTAGAGAAGACTGGCAAAGAGAATGAAATTGTAAAGTCAGGGAGGCGTGGGTTCAAAGATCTTAACTCATCACAGAAACAGTGTAGATCTTGGAGAAGAGTGTGAGCCCAGGGAAATAAGGCACCAAGAGCCAGCCTTGTTATGTCTTGAGTAAGGCAATGGCACTGGGGAACAAATGAGTTATATTTCACAAAGATTCACCTGGGAATTGAACAGAAACCATTGCATGCAAGGAGTCAAATGAAGATTTAACTGTGGAAATGGAGGCAGGCCAGGAAGCATCAAGAGCTTATATTATATATATTTCACTACCCTACAACTAGGCAGGAGAAGTTGATACTGGCACAATAAAATCCTGTTTTCTTCTTTGATAATAATTTCTTAAGACTCCACATTTAGAGATCTGCCTTCAATTTCATCTATCTATACATATTTCATTATTTATAAAAAAGCAATCCCACTGATCTGTTTGGCAGAGCAGATAAGCATTATAGTGACTGTTGTCATATTACCAGGCTGCCATGGCCTCTAGTAGTTCCATTTGCATGCTAATGAAGCCAGAGGCCAGAAGCCACTAATTACAACCCAGCCACTCTGTCCAACACCCCACAACCAACTGCTACTGAATGGACCTTATCATTCCATTATGCAAATGACACTTAGGAAGAACAGGAATAAATTCTAAACAGTGGCAACCAGTACCATATATTGGCAGGAGGTAAATTAATAAATATATTCAAGAAATGGAAATTAAAAATTATTATTCAACACTAGATTAATCATAGATGAATAAATATGGAACAGGGCAACTTTTTTTCATTTCTTTTTTTTTTTTACCTTCTTAGTGTCCTGTGTAATATAATAAAACTTCCAGTAACTTGTTAAGGTATAGTATTTCCAGAAATCATCAATCAGGCTGCCAAAGCAGGGGGGGAGGGGTTGGGGGGCAGGGAAAGTAGTTGTTTTCACACACTAAAGTTGTTGCTTCCTAATGCAAAAAAGAGGTGAAGCCTAAGGGATATTTCTCCTCCTTCAAAGTTATCAAGCTGCATTGTACATCCACATTAAAAGAACTAGCAATAAGGAGAGGGGGGGGAAACACAAATATATTGTTCTTAATATTTTTATATAATTCTTTTAAAAGATTTCTTGTGAGATTTTTTAAAAATGTAAAGTAAATATTAATTAAAAGGATAGATAACAGATGTCTTTGAGGGCCCATCTCGATTCAAGCTATGTGGTATATGTAGAATGGAACTAGCCTCCGTGGAGTTGTCATGGCTGTAAATCAGAAGCATATCATCAGCTTTGCTTTCTAAGGCACCTCTGGATGGATTCAAAGCATCAGCCTTTCTGGTAGTATACAAACACTGAACTATTTGAGCTACCTCAAGGTGGCATTAAATTATGTAATTACCAAAATATATATATATTTAGATTATAGGTAAATCACTTACACATTTTGGGGGAAGTCAGTTCTCAAGGCATGAAGTTTCTCTTAAATAAGTACATCCATACCTACTCCTACATGCCTTAAGCAAACTAAATGAGATGATGTGTTTGCACCTTCTAGCCCAGTGCGTAAGGCACACTGGTGACCCTGTGGTTAACCACGCATCTGGGAAACAAAAGGTCAGTGGTATGAACTCACCTGTCACTTTGCGGGTAAAAGATGGAGTGATCTCCTTATGTAATGATCACCTTGGAAATCTTATGGGCCCTTGCCCATAAGGGAGAGGTTAAGGATGATTTTGATGTAAAGAGTAACAGTCTTGAGTCTTGACCATCGTGGAAACCTGAAGAGGCATTTCTACTGATTTACAGAGTGGCTATGGCTTTGAATTGACTCAATGGCAATGGGTGTGGGGTTATAGGATGGCGGGAGGCTGGAATTGACTCTGGGGTAGTGGGTTAGCCCAGTGCCTAAAGCATAATTGGTGTTCAAGCAAATTGAGTTACCATGTCCCTTCCATAGTAACAGCATTTATAAGAAGACTGTCCTCCTGAATAAGGTTTGTGTCACTTATCATAGGTGAGCCTCTGTTACTTTGCATATCCTATAAAGCTTTGGTTTTGATGGTGTCTAAGAGACCCTCTTGCTCTGATTTTTAGAATTATATGGAACAATAAGGAGGAAGCCAAGGAGCTCTTGAAATCAAGGTCTTTCAGAACCGTGTTTGCTGCTCTGGCTTGAAGCCGCTTGCCTAGAAGTGCATTGAACACTGCAGCCAGGTGCTAAGGCTGAGAAATCATCCTTCCTGGAGCTTGCCTTAGGAGATACGAATGAGTGGAGATCAGTTCTCCCTAAGGCAATGTCGCGATCATGGCATCATTTTGCACGAACATCACAATGAGAGTTTAAACTATATTTTCCACATCTCTATTAGCAGCCTGTTACTCTCATGGAACACTTCACAAGCTCCCAGTTGATTATACTCTGCATTTTGTGACCATATACTTTATATTTTCCAGCAGTTTTTGATTGTATGTATTCTGATCCATAATTAAGGTAGCTTGTTACATGTTCAACCAGCTGTGATGAAAACATTATCTCTTTGTTGCATTTTTCCTTTACATTAATTTACCAAATTAAGGTTTTATCAGACCATGCCTTCTGATATTTTTCAGGAAAAAATCCCTGCTCCCTGGACCCTCAAAATAAAAATGCAAACATGTTGGCATCAGGTTTGGTAATGATATGTGTTACTGAGTAGTTTTGCTCCAGGAAAAGAATTATCTTGGCTATAATCTTTACAAAAGCACTTTGATAGACCTTTCTTTCCATGGAGTTTTGGGGTGCATTCAAACACCAACCTTTAGGAATACAGACTACTGGAACTGTCTTCCAAGGTGCTGACAGACAAGTGCATTCAAAAACGTAAAGACACATAAATACACATTTGGAACTGAGGTGCTAACAAAGGATATGCTCTGTGAACAGGAAGACCTTATAGGCGTCTCCCTTCCACTTCTCCAACTCTGTAGCTGTGTGATCCAGTAATAGACGGACTTTGGAAAATCAATTTCATGTGAAACTGAATAGGATGAGGTTTATAAAGGCCTAAGCACACACAAAAATAAACAAACAAAAAACTACCCTACAGGACAGGGTAGAACTGCCCCTGTGAGCTTTTGAGACTAATTCTTTTGTGGGCGTAGAAAACCTTGTCTTTGTGCCTCCGGTTTGCTGGTGGTTTTGATCTGCTGACTCTGTGGTTAGCAGGCTGATAAACAACCACTACACCACCAAGGCTCCTGCCCTGAGCAGAGACATAGTTAATGTTGGACAAAGGGAAGACAGTGTATTTACCGTGCTTATTAGGAAGAAGATCACTATTGGAGTGATCCAAGACATTGGTGAGTTTTATACCCACATAACAGATAGTTTATGACCCTGCATGGTTTAAAATCATGAAAGGTGTGTTTCAGAGTTGTAGCCTTTCACTGTACTTGTCCAATTTTTATACCAAGCAAATCATCAGAGAAGCTGTGTTATATGAAGAAGAGGTGGCATCAAGATTGGAGGAAGGCTTATTAATAATCTGTGATGTGCAGATAACACAACATTGCTTGCAGAAAATGAGGAGGAATTGAAACACTTGTTGATGAAGACCAAGGATTCTAGCCTTCGGTATAGATTGCAAATGACAGTCAAGTAGACCAAAATTAACTAGACCAATAAGTAACATCATGATCAATGGAGAAAAGGTTGAAGTTGTCAAGGATTTTGTCTTGCTTGGATTCATAATCAATGTTCATGGAAGCAACAGTCAAAAGATCAAAAGACTCATTGCATTAGTATATCTGCTGCACAAGACCTCTTTAGAGTATTGAAGAGCAAGGACCAAAGTGCGCCTGACTCAAGCCATTGTATTTTCCATTGTCTTTTATGCATGGAAAAGTTGGACTTTGATGAAGGAAAACCAAGGAAGAATCAATGTATTTGAGTTATGGAACTGTAGAAGAATACTGAAACTGCCCTGGACTGCTAAAAGGACCAACCGGGATTTTCTTAGAAGAAATATAACCAGAATGCTCCTTAGGGGCAAGGATGGCAAGACTTTGTCTGACATATGTTGGACATACTATCAGGAGAGATACGTCCCTGGAGAAGGACAGTGTGGTAAACATTTGGGTTGCTAACTAAAAGGTGATCAGGTGAAACTCACTAGCCACTCTGTGGGATAAGGGTGGGGCAGTGTGCTTTCATACAGGTTAACAACCTCCGAAACCCCCAGGAACAGTTTTTCCCTCTCTTATAGGCTCTCTCTCTACTCATTGGAATTAACTCACCACTAAACCACCACCACAATGTATTCCCAATAACTAACTGCTCTTGCTATTTCTCACAGACGCTGTGTCAGCTACCCCATTCCACTCAAAAGTGGAAAGTTAGGGCCTTCTTGTGACTATGAAATATTCGTGGGAGACAGCTGACCTCAAAAGCAAAAACAAAGGGGTATTTAATGAATCAATCAGAGCTGTGTTTCTAAGACTACACCTGGGTGAAGGCAGACATACGCTGTGGTCCCAACAGCCTCACCAAGGGCACTGCTGTCCACTAAGTGGAAGTGTAATTGCTTCTCATTCCTCATTTCTCATTAAGTCAATCCCACCACTTGCAAGTCCCAAAGCAATGATCCACGCATTTATAAGGAAAAAAAAATGCCTCTAGTTAAACAGAGAGGCCACTAAATCCCAGACTCATTGCTTATTCCTGAGTGTAGTATGAAACTCTCTCATTAGAAGAGTTTATGCAAAAACTCCGAGGAAGTCATCAGCTGTTAGACAAAAACAAGAGGATATACAACCTTGCTGTATACAGTCATCCTACAGAGCTGGGGGTTCCTGGAGAAACTATCCAGCAAGAAACAGTAAAAAAATGCCTACATTGATCATTCTTGTGCTTTACCTACATTAGCTCAATAGATCTCACTAGTCACAATGTGATGGAACCTTGGTGGCGTAGTGGCTTACAAGGTAGGCTACTAACCACAAAGTGAGCAATTTGAGACCACTGGCTGCTCAGAGGGAAAGAGGAGGTGTTAGATTCCGGAAAGGAAGGCAAGCTCACCTCGGGCACACGGAAGGAACACGGCCACTTGAGATGCAAAAGCAGCAAAAGGAGTTGATTTGGTAGCTCGACCTAGGGCTTTCCTCCCTCTGCTACCCAGCACAGAGGGGACCAAGCGTCCAAAGGGAATCAGCCTGGGGGCTTCGGTAGCCTAGCTTTTACAGGATGAGGGAACCGGCCAGGTCCTAAGTCGTTGTCCTTTGAGTTCATTGGAGGAGCTTCTGACGCCAGTGATGTCCAGCGGTGGTTGGTGAGTAGTTTCGCACGTGCCTCCCGATTGGTCAATCGGTGGGTTGTTGCTTGAATTCCATTGGTCAGTCTGCAATCAGGCGGTGCGTCCCATTGGTCAGTTTGGAACAGGCGATGTCCCCTCCAACAGAGCTGCCTTAGTGACCAGGAACCTGAAACCGAAACTTAGGCCTTTGGTTTTATACAGCGTGTCATGGCGCTGGTGCTGGCAGCTGTAAACCAGGACCCCACAGAGGTTAAAAGGGTTACAGCCTCGGCAACTCGCAAGGGGAATTCTGCTCTGTCTTATAAGGTGTTCGATTGTATTTTTGTTTGTTAGATTGTATTTTCGTTTGTATTTGCCTAACCTTGTGCCACGACAGGCTTCTAAAAGCCTGAAAGCCAAGTAGGCCTATGTTTGTTTCAAGTTCCTGGTCACTGACGCAACTCTGTCGGATGAGACATCACCTGTTCCAAACTGACCAATGAAACCCATCGCCTGACCTGGGCGGACCAATCAAATTCAAACTGCAGCCTGCCACCATCTGACCAATCCGGGAAGCACACGCAGAACGGCCTACCAACCATCGCTGGACATCGCTGGCGCCAGAAGTTTTCTCCAATGAATTTGGAGGGCAACAACACTGGACTGCCCCCTGCCCCTTGCCTCATAAAAGCCCAGCCAACACAGGGCTCAGGGCCGATTCCCTTTGGACGCTGGGTCCCTGCTGCGCCGGGTAGCTGAGGGAGGAAAGCCCTAGCTCGAGCTAGCAAATACATTCCTTTTGCCGCTTTTGCATCTCAAGTGGTCATGCTCATTCCTTGCGTCCAAGGTGAGCTCACCTTCCTTTCCGGAATCTAACAATGGTCGTTATGAATATGAATTGACTTGGCAGTAATTTGGTTTTACTGGCGGAACAATGTGCACTAATTGTTATCTCTATTTGATGGGTGAGGGAATAAATTCTGACCAAGGTTAACTGGAATTTTCAATGGACAAGCCCATGTGACAGGCTTTCCCTTCTGACATGTGATTGTCAGAAGTCTGGTGAATGACAGCTCAACTTGTGAGAGGCAGAACTCGGCTGGACCGCCTCGTTTTTTCCAGGTGTTTCCATTTCCCACTTCTGACAGGACGCAAGGTTATCTCTTGCTGCCCCTCTTAGCAATCTTTTCAGTGGAAGATATTTGCATTTCCCTTCTCTGGCCGTTTCTCCCTTACACAGGTTCCAGCTTTCGCAGGTTTTATTGTAGAATATATTACCATGACGATTCTCTTCCAGGAGTCGATGTGTGTCTCTTTGATTCACTATAAAGCGTTAGATGGCAAAGGTTTTAGATTTTGTATGCCTAACATTTCTGCTCTAAATACTCAGTCCTTGTAACTTGGAAGAAGCCAAAGATGGTGGGGGTGGGGGGGCGTGGATAAAAAAAGTCGAAGACAACCACGAAGGATCTGAGTGTGGCTATGCACCAATAAAACTCTCTATAAAAATAGACAATGGACCAATTTTGTCTACAAGTGTCGACTGCAAAACCGTGGTGTAGCATTAGGAAGCCCTGGTGATGCAGTGGATTGAGTGTTAGGCCACTGACAGCAAGGCTGGTGGTTCAAAGTCAACCCACTACTACATAAGAGAAGTACAAGGCTACCTGCTCCTGCAAAGAGTTAGTTTCAGAAATCCTACGAGGCAGTTCTACGCTGTACTAGCAGGTTGCTGTAACCGTGGCAGTATGCTTGCCTTGGTTTGAGGTATAAAATTGTGAACCGTCAGTAAATGGGGATTTACTGATTCTGGATTTGTCACTAACCTGCTATTCAACTGGGAGCAGTAAACTTTCACTGGAAGTTTTGCTTCAACTATAAAGCAAGTGAAATCATTTACTAATTCCTAAAATGCAGATCATCAACAAATGACCCTAATATGCAAGTTCCACAAAGGCAGAAATGGACGCTCTTCCACCCCTTGTCATGCCTCCTAGGATCTATAATACTATCTGAAACTTACACAGTGCTCTGATATTAGTGAAATTAATGAATTATTGGAATGAAATCATGTGTACTCCATTGCAATAAGTATACCTGATACAGTAGAGCTGCTCTCTGCCACAGGCGGTAGTTTCGATAAGGGTATCTTTGAAAGA
The DNA here is from genome assembly GCF_000313985.2 of Echinops telfairi. NCBI lineage: Eukaryota > Metazoa > Chordata > Mammalia > Afrosoricida > Tenrecidae > Echinops > Echinops telfairi. The sequence goes on along the minus strand of NW_022106189.1, from coordinate 26,199,707 downwards.
CGCTTTTGGGGTGAAAAATGCACTGGTCATACTCACACATTAATTAACAGGTAACCATAGGGACTGTCCCAGAAAAGCCCAACCACGTGGTCCGTTTGTAGTCACCTGTCCTCCAAGCTGTCCAGGACACAGCCCCTCAAAGCGCCCTTGTAAAAGCCAGATGCTCTCCAACCGTTATCACCTTGAGAAGCTGAAGACTCAGGAAGAACATGTTAAAAGCTTTAGTGTTTACCCACATGAAAGGGAATGACTTGAAAGACACATTTTCATATCAGATTTAACTAGTCCTTTTAATTGGCAAGCTAAAATGCCCTCCCTTTCCACACCCAGAGCACAGCAGGTACAAAACAAGATTGCGACAAGTTTTCGCTGTTCATCTAAATACTAATATGCAGATTCCTCTCCCCAGACGGTTCCTTTGACTCTCATGTTCTGTGATCTCTGTGTGGGCCAGACCCAGTGAATCAAAGAATAGCAAAGTAGCGAATTCCAAGCTGGCCACTGAGCAGGAGCTCTGTAAGAGCCATTTATGTCCTGCATGTACTTGAATCTGTTGTCCTTAATGAGTAAGTCTGGGCCCGTATTTCCATTACAAAAGCAGCAGACCTACCTTACTTACAAGGCCAACACCCGCAAAGTGGAACAAAGGATGTCTAAACACAGAAGACCTGCAAGCTTCTCAAAGACTCTTGGTGAGATTTTAGACAGAACTTGAGAGAATTCTGTTTCAAAGGCAAGATCCTGTCCAAAGCAGTTTTTCTGTTGAAATTTTACATTTCAAATGTAAAAGCAAGGAGAAACTAAAATCCTTGGAGAAGCTGTTGTTTTTTTGTTTTTGCTCACACCTCAGCCATTGACCCTCAGCAAATGGTCCCACAGTCATCAGTGAGCCTCTAACAAGTGCTGCAAGGACTGGAGCAGTGGGAGGAGGGTAGACCATTTGCTCTGATTCAGAGATTTTTATGAGCATGATTAAATGAAGACAGGCAAGTAACTATGTGGAACAAGATGAAGCCCCCACTGTTCTGTAAGGCAAAGTCTGGACAGACATGTAAAAGAGAGCCCCTCAAGCCGGGTAGCAATCAAGTGGGGTCTTCTTTGAAGAAAGAGTATGGCTTTTCATTGGTAATAATCTTCAAATAAGTAGACGATGACCCAAACACTTTGGGGCTAGTTTTTCTCCTAGGAGATAAAAAGTTTTGAGAAAAATGCCTGAAAGGAGAAAAAAAGGGAGTGTATATTTACCTTAAAGTATCCCCGGCCCCTTGGACTAAAGGTTGCACTCTCTGCCAAGTTACAGACCTAGGAGTAATTGCGAAGGACTGGCTGTCAAGTCCATTCAATCCATACTCAAGAAGGTCTTCAATGGCAGTGATCTTTCAAAATCTGATCACCAGCCCTTTCTTCCAGGATTCTGAGTCACCAATTTAAAAGCTAAGAAATAACTTAACCATTTCTACCCCCCAGAGTCTCCTAAAATATATAGCTAGAATCTCATTTTTAAATATTTTAACCGCCAGTTCTCTGACAAAGGTCAAAATGTTTTGAAAATTGATGGCTTACCTTTAAAACTTATTTACTTACAGTGTACTACAAGCAAGTAGAAAGTGTCCTTCTCTCATCTCTCCTGAGTGTACATGCGGTTGGTCCCTCACAATGCCTTTAACTATTCATGTAGGCTGTATTTTCTTCAGGGATGCATTATTTCCACTTTTCTCCATCACACCTTTTTTAAGTGCTGTTCATTCCAACTATCTGTCTGGACACCAAGTTCCTCTTTTGAAATAACTTGCATGTCACCTTCTTCTCTTAGTAGTCCATCCCTACAACCACCTCTATAAATCCCATCACTTATTTTAGGAGAACTCTTTAAAATTAGTGATTGATGAAGCTCTTGAGTTTTTGGATGTTTGATCCTGCTTGTGGCTAACTTCTGGTTGGCTTCAATGTAAAGAAATAAATTCAAAGTCTTGGTATTTTCAATCACCTCCTAGGCATGTGAAAGTTGGACATTGACTAGGAAGACCAAGAAGAATAGATGCATTTGAATGATGGTGCTGATGAAGAATATTGAAAGCATCATGGACTGCCCAAAGAACAAGCAGGTAGGACCTTCGTCCTCCTCAGAGGCAAGAACCATCATGCTCCTTAGAGGCAAGAATGGTAAGAGTTTGTCTTACATACTTTGGACATGCTGTCAGGAGACACCAGTGCCTGCAGAAGGATATCAGACTTGGGGCTTGGTAAAGTAGAGGAGCAGTTAAAAAGAGGAAGGTTCCTTAAGAGATGGATTGTCACAGTGACTGCAACAATGGCTCAAGCATAGGAACAATTATGAAGATGGCTGAGGACCAGGCAGTGTTGCATTCTATTGTGGATAAGGTCTCTAATGTTGTGGATAAAGTCTCTAATGGTCAAAGCCGACTTGTTGAGACCTAACAAAACAACAACAAAGAGGAGCTTTTCCATCCTTAACACTTACTCACTCCATGGTGGAAGCAGCAGTGTCAACTTAGATAAGCATTCAATTTTATTAAGGGCACTGTAATCTTCAGGTATTGACTTATATGTAATACTAATGATCAACCATCCCACCCCTTGTAGACCTTATAATCAAGTAGGGGATGCACACATTAATAAACTTGTCTCAGACAATGACTTCGTGTATTTCTACTTAGAGTTATTAAGTAGCTAGATTTAGGGACAATTGGGGCTGTTTCCCCGATGCATGGTGAGATAGTTAAAGTTTATTGTGCCAACCTGGCCGATATACACATGTGGAGTTAATTGAAGGGTGGAGAGATAAATGGCTCAGTGAGCCTCGCCTTTCTAGTTCCTGGGTCACTTGCTTTCTGATGGTCGGACCAGGGTGCAGCTGCCTTAGCCAGTTCCCTGCTTCAGCTGGCAAGGCTTGCTTCCTGCGAGACATCCCTGAGGAGAAGCCTCATGGACCTACCCTGATGCAGCCCTGGGTGCTGGAGCAGCTGTGTGGAGACTCCTGCCAGCACTGAAATGCTTACATATTCTCTGATTCAGATTTCCTCCTGCAGTTAGCATCATTCAGTGTGTTTTGTGAGATTGGTGTCGGACATATGGACTAATGTTGGACTTGTGGACCTGAGCGGCACTGGGTTGGCATGTTCTCTTGATGTGCACTTACCCTTTATATAAAACTCAACCTTATGCATTTCTGTGGATTTGTCTCTCTAATGTACCCCAACTAACACACATGCAAAGGCCCCCATAGAGGGGTTGGAAAGAAATCAGACAGCCTTTGGACACCTAGGGGAAGACCCAAATGGAGCATGCACAGATTAGGACCCCTTAGCACAGGTGAAACCTAAAGCCTAGCCTTCATCTGGGCATGACATCACTCAGGTGGGCCTAAACTCAGCCAATGAGGTCAATCAATACCTTAAATCATGCCTTCCCCATCCAGGGGGCTGGATAGAATAAAGGCAGGAAGCACAGCCCTTAAACTCCTTCTTGACACCCCTTCGTGGCCTGCCAACAGTCTCTTTTTGCTCTGCTGTTAGGGGCGTGCTGTTAGGAGGGCCTCTAGTGTAAGGGGTGCATGCACCTGCAGACCCGCTCTGGGCCTACTCTGTGCTTAGCCTCTTGGCCCACATGCTCTTGGGGCTCTTGGCTTCATGTCCCCAGGGACTCCCCGTTCTGCACATGTGGGTGTTCTTTTCCATGTGTTTTTTCATGCTCAGTTGTGAGCCCCAGCACAGCTTGACACTCTTTCCAGAAATAGAGTGTACCCTTTTAAGTCTATCAACCTGGAACTTTTCCTGTCCTCCATAAAAACTCACTTGGATTACAAAACGTTCTTCAGCGTGAATTCTTTCAGTGTGCAAAGCAAAAGACCATGGAATAATCCACTCCAGAAGCCTAATAGGGTGAAGGATTTAATCCACTAAATAAATATTACTAAGAAATTAAATAACTTCAAGAAAACTTAACACTTAGGAATCAATTATTTTATTACATAAATTATGTGGAACAAGGGAAAAGTGCTTGTTTTTGCTGTGTTTTATGAGCAGTAAGTTCATTTAAAAAAAGGACAAAAATCATGGAGCTTTTCTATCAAGAAAAATTCTAATATTTGAATTTTTCTCACCAGGCTAGATTTTGAGAGCCATAATAATAATAAATTTGCTTGTTCACAATTTGAATAACTAAGATATTTTATCTGATATGATTTCAAAACACAGAATTAGTTGGCCAAAGTGACAAATGCTCACATATTTATTTCTTTATATTAATCTTAACAAATTATCTTTCTAAATATAGACAATGTCACAAGCAAGTAGCCACATTTTCACAAAAAGAATGAAAATCAATGCATACCTTTTCAAATGCTTTGCCATTTAATGACAATTATTCTAAACCTTTTTTCTATACAGAATAGATTTGAAGGCTATGATATACCTTGTCTTTATTAACTATAGTTTTGTTTGTCTGTCTTTATTTTATTTTCCCCTCCAAATCTGTTTCATCTTTTTAAAAATGGCTATAAGACCATTTACCACAAAGAGTCCTGGCAATTTCTGCCTGAGATTACAAATCCAAGGTCCTTCAAAAAACAGTAACACACACATGGCAAAAAATATTGGTAATCTAGCATTTGTGTGGGCTCTTATATCTTAACATGCAGGAAGTTTCGGTGTAGTTCTAAAGTTCTTCCCACTAAAGAAACTTTCACAGTATAATTAATTGTTGGATAAAATTATTAACTTGGTGTTCCAGAGTTTTCTAGTTCTCTAAAGCATACTGGAAAAGCTGGATGATACGAAGAAGGTTGTGCCATCAGGATTGGAGGGGGGCATACTAACAACCTCCATGATGAACCTCCATGATGACATCCTTGCCTGCTGCAAGCGGGGAGGGCTTGAAGTCCTTGCTGATGAAGATCAATAATTATAGCCTTCATTATGGATTACAACTCAATGTAAAGAAAACTAAAATGCTCACAGCTGGGCCAATAGGAACATCAGGGTAAACAGAGAAAAGATTAAATCTGTTGAGGATTTCATCTTGCTTCAAACCACAATTGATGCTTCAAAAAGCAGCAGTCTGGCTCTACAAGACCTCTTGAAAGTGTTGAAAAGCAAGGATGCTACTTTGAGGACTAAGTTACACCAGCTCTAAGCCATGATATTTTCAATGGCCATATATCTATATTGGAAATTGAATAAGGAAGACCAAAGAGTAATCAATGCATTGAACTATGGTGTTAGAAAAGAAAAATGAAAGTACCATGGACAGCCAACAGAACAACCAGATCTGTATTGGAAGGAGTGCAACTAAATTCTCCTTAGAGGCAAGCATGGTTATACTTTGTCTCACATACTCTTGACAGGTTGTCAGTAGGACATCATGCCTGGTAAGGTGGAAGGGCATCAAAAAAGAGAAGGGCCCTGGATGAGATGGATTGACACAGTGGCTGCAACAATGAGGCCACACATGAAAACAATTGTGAGGAGGGTGTAGGACCAAGCAGTGCTTCATTCTGTTGTACACAGGGTCACTGTGAGTCAGAACAGAATGGAGGGCGCCTAACAACAACATAGCAAACTTGATTGAACTGAAAGAATCTTGGTTTTCTCCTCTCATTAAGAATGACAGTCTTGGAAACCCACAGGGGGCAGGTCTACCCCGCCCTGTTGTTTCTTTATGAGTCAACATTGACTCGATGGCAGTGAATTTGGTATTGGTTTTTGGTATGTGAATGGAACCCATTGACATCAACCTCATTCTTACTCATCCACCACCACTGCCACTGAGTCAATTCTAACTAAAAGTGACCCTACAGGGCACAGTCGATTTGCCCCTTTGGGTTTCCAAAGTTGTAAATCTTTATGGGAATAGAAAGCCTCATCTTTCACTCATGGAGCAACTGGTAGATTTAAACCACCAACCTTTCAGTTACCAGCCAAGTGCTTATCCATTGCACCAATAGAGCTCCTTTTGTGTGAATATCCATTTCCAATACACATAATTAAAATAGTTCTTAGACTTTAAAAAAGCATATAGGAATGCCATGATTTCTATAAAGTTGCCTTATTTGTTATCATAGTCTTCAGTCAATGAATGCTGTGTGGTTTCATCTGTTGAAAATGGGTGCACGATGGTGGCACTGTCAAGTAAGCATTGAACTGCTAATGACAAGGTCAATGGTTCAAACCCACCTGCTGCTCTTGGGAAGAAAGATGCGACTATTTACACATGGAAAGATTTACAAAGCCTGTGAAACACCAAAGAGGGTAATTATGAGTTGAAATTGATTGATGGCAGTGGGTTGGTGGGTCTTTAATACCTATTTTAAGGAGTCCCATTGGCACAGGGGTTCAGCCCTCAGCTGGACACCAAAAAGTCAATTGTTCCAACCCACCAGCCACTCCATAGGAGAATGATGTGAAAGCTGGCTGCCTGAATGATTACTTAGTCTTGAAAACCCTATGAAGCAGGTCTCCTCTGTCCTCTAGGTTTGCCAGGAATTGGGATCAATTGGACAGAAATGGGAATTCCTATCTTAAATAACTTATTATTTGGTCCAGGTGTAAAATTAACAGTAGAAAACCTAGAATGTCTTTGTTCAAAATTTAGAAAGCAAGGCCCTTTGTAGGAAAAGTGGGACATAAAGTTATATCTTTCATTCTTTGTGGACCAAGATAAAAACTGGTTCACAAAGATCTGTGGACACTTTGCAATGATCTCCTGAACCCGTCCTTCTCCCCACAGATAATACCCTACACATTTCTTATTTCAGAGGGGAACATGCATCTCCGAGAGTTAATTTCAATTACACATCCATGGGCAGAAACTGTGTTATGAATGTCAATCAGAAATACATGTCAGACATGCCACCTTCTGCCTTATTAGCGCTGACGTAGCAGAAAGAGAGGAGATTTAGGGCAAGTCAGAATTCTTGTTTCATTGTCCTATTTTCAGGAAGAGATGGAATTTAGGACAAGATAGAAGTCTCTCTTGTGCCCTATTTTATTGTATCTATGTTTATTCATATTTACCAAAAGGATTCCAAATTTAAGCTTTTCTTTTGGTTTATGTATTTTTAATGGCTTTTTCAAAAATTTCTGACCTACTCTTGCTAAGTAGAGAAAATAGGAAAAATATTAACAATTAGAATGACATTTTAAAACAGTTTAGAGTTTCACCACTGGGAGAATAAAATAGGTTTTGATAAAACTTTTCAATTTTTTCCTTTTGCCGTATTTAGTTGTGATCACACAATACATATACAGGCTTTATTTTATCTGATTTATTGTTAAGTCATGATTTATTTCATTATTTGAACCTCACAATTATATATTAGTTCATTTCTAAGTGATTGTAAGGACAGTATATACTTAACTTTTCTCCTATGTATCAGTCAAGCCAACCTCTGTATCACTCGGTCTCTTTAAGCATATAACGTTGTTTTTGTTAGATCCTGTGGAATCAGTTGCAGTGTTGCACCCCAGGGGAGAAATCACCCAGTCTTACACCACCCTTTCAGTTATTGTTCTGCTGCAGCCCATGGTGTAGTTAAGGTGCCCATCCACCTTGTCTAGAATGCTCCTCTTTTTCTCTGTCGCCTCTACTTTATTTATTTATTTATTTTTATTAAAAGATCATTATATTGGGGGCTCTTACAACTCTTATTACAATCCATACATCAATTGTATCAGGCACATTTATACATATATTGCCATCATTCCTTTCTAGACATTTACTTTCTATTGAGCCCTTGGTATTAGCTCCTTTTTTCTTTGCCCCCTAACCCCCACCCTCTTGGTCCCTTGATAGAGTATAAATTATTATTATTTTCATGTCTCAAAGAGACTGCTTTCTCCTTTCCCCTCTAGTTTCTGTCATTCTTCCCCCTGGTGTGTGTGTGGTTATGTGCCAATCATTGTGCCAATCATTGTGATCGGTTCCCCCTTCCTCCTCCCCTCTCCCCTACCATTTTGGTATCATTATTCCCATTCCTGTTCCTGAGTTCCATGTGTGATGAGCTTCATCTCTTGTCTGTACCTGTGTACATGCTCTGGTCCAGTCCAGAGTGGGAAGCAGCACTAGGGTCATGACAGTGGGGGTGAGGAAGTCTTAAGGAGCCAGAGGAATATTGTGTGATCCATCAGTGCTCTACCGCACCCTGATTGACTCATCTCTTCTCTGCGACCCATCTGTGTGGGGATATTCCATTGTCTACAGATGGGCTTTGGGTCTCTGCTCTGAGCCCCCTCGTTTCAACATGTTGTTTTTTTTATTTGTTTGTTGTTTGTTATGAATGTTCTGATACCTGTTACTTGTTCCTTATAACACTTCATGATCGCACTGGCTGGTGTGCTTCTTCCATGTGAATTTGTTACTTCTCTGTTGGATGGCCGCTTGTTGAACTTCAAGCCTTAAAACCCCAGATGCTATATCTTTTAATAACTGGGCACCATCTGCTTTCTTCACCACATATTTATAAGGTAATACATTGAGGTTGTGGACAGACCTTGGGTCTCAGCTCATAGCCTCCCTCAATACACGAACACTTTGTTTAACAAACTGGCATTTTTTGATGCTCACACCCCCACCACCTGACATGATCACTGAAGACAAAATGGGCGCATAAGCCTCTACTTTATTAAACATTAACTCTTCGTTTGTGAAGTCCCTTCTGATAACATAACCAAAGTGCATGAGACAAAATTTCATATGGTTATTTTGAAGATTCAATGAGATAGTATGTTGGGTACTTTTTTCGGTCCTGGAATATAGCAAGTGCTTAAAGTATGATAACTATTAGTAGAAGTGATTATGTCAAAGGAATTAATGCCATTCAAATTGTTAAAGGGTGCTATTTTTAGCAGACTCTTATCTCATTTGAAAGATTTCAAATAGGAGATGGAAATAAGTGAAATGTTTGTTTCTTTAAAGTATCTCAGTCTCCCCTGAGCTACTGTACCAAAATTCTATAATGTGAGTGATTTTAGAGAACAAAACCCTATTTTCCTACAGTTCTAAGTGCTAAAAGTCTAAATCACCCTCTTGGCCCCATAAATTCCTTCCTAGTTTCTGATGTTTCCTAGCCACCACTGACGTCCCCTAATTTCTCACAGATGTATCTGTTATGGTTGTCCCAGGATGTCTCCCCTGTGCGTCTGCCACTCTGGGCCTGTACTTGCCTTCCCAAGATGATGGCCATTAGGTTTGGGGCTCATCCTAGTCTGACATTGCCTCATTAACCTAGCAAAGGAAGCATCTGGCTCCAAACAGCATCACATTCACAGGTACAGGGATTAGGACTTTAACATAGAATCTACAGAGACACAATCAATCCCTATCTCTCATGGGTTAGGGAAATAAGAATTAGCTTCATTTCCTCCCATTTAGCACTTTCATTTAAAACTTTCAAAATATCCTTTCCTAAGTACTAGGTCCAAGAAATGAGAGGCAACAAGGGGTAACAGGTAGATGGTGAGTTAAAACTCAGCATGACTTTGTTCCCAATCTTGATTCAATTCCTTAGAAGATACTTCCTGTGTGAAATAGAACATTTCTGAGTCTCACTAGGCCTCAATTTGTGTAAATACAAGATGGAAATAGCTATTGTATGGCTCTCTTTTCTTGTTATAAGTAACAGAAAAACAAATCCAAGTAGCCTGGCTGCAATAATGATTATAATTATAGGAAAATTTGGAAACCATCTTTTGCACAACTTTCTTGTCTTTTGACATCCTTATTAAGCAGGCCAGCACTCTGAACCCACCAGTCACTCCATGGCAGAAACATGAGGGCCTCTGTTTTCAGAGAGATTTATATCTGTGGAAACCGATAGGAGCAAGTCTACTCTGTCACTCAAGGTCACTATGAGTCAGAATGAACTCGATGGAGGTATGATTATTATTTTTGGTATTTATCAGGCTCTCCAATGTGATAGCATCTCTGCTTTTATATTTCTTTGGCATCATTTTTTGTCTCCATTTATCATGAATTTTTCAAATGTTTAATTTATTGGCACGCTTGAAATGTTTGCTTTTCTTTGAACCAAGTATAGTTCGTTCTCACTGTTGAAGGTAGCTAGATCCCAAGAGCAAGCCCTCAGTGGTGCAAAGAGTTCACACACATGACTGATCACCATGGTTGGAGGTTTCAGCCCTCCTAACTGTGCCTCGGAAGAATGGCCGGTAGATTCGCTCCTGAAAAAATCAGCCACAGCAAACCTTATGAAGCACAGTTCTCCTCTGACTCCTGTGGGGTCACCATGAGTTACAGTCAACTCAAGGGCACTTAGTGTGTCCTAGGAAGTTCTAGTAAGTAATAAATTAGGGAATAACAAGCCGCCAGCTTTGTTCAATGATAGCTAAGTATTTATACTGCTCTGAACCTGCCCCTGTCTGTCAATGACCGGAGAATCCTTGTATTTTAGTGTGTTTGTGAATTTGGGAATCCTTAAATATAAGGATCAGCTTCATCCTAATTGGTTAGGCCTAAGTTACATCCACACCGGTCCCTGGGATGTGCATGCAATGAGCCCCATCTTTAAAAGATAGAACAAGTATGCATTTACCAGAATAAAGGAAAATATACAATGAGCAGACATAAAACCAAAGGAGTCTACTGAAGCTGCATTTTACATCATAGTAATGACCTATGTTAAATGAGACAATATATGCAAAGATCTTCGGTCACTGAGTAAGCTCTATATCTTATTTCCAAAATCTATTTTAAAAATCAGTATTTTGAATGATGATGCATTTTCAACTAGGAGTGAAATTGGGGGGAAGCAGATGGAGTTCGTCTGCTGTACGAAGAAGTAGAAACGAGCGGAATGAAAGCTCAGCACTGCAGCGTCCGGGAAACATGCCCAGCAATCTGAAGGTCTGAGGCTTTGTCACCTGTAATGCCCAGGTTTGACCACTTTCCAGCAAGCAGGAGAAAGGTCAAGTGCAACAGGAAGTGAGGCCAGCCCCAATATAAGGTAATTATGTAGGGGGCATTGCCAATTTTCCCATGGGGATGGTGGGAGCTACTAATAGCTAAAAGAATTGAATGTTCAAACGACCTAAACTTTGATATGGACAGACATCTTGCTGTTGGTCTGCCGTCCCCACCTTGCACATATAGAAGAATTGTACCTGCTAAAACATCCGTGCTGCTCGAGTTCTACCCCTGACTTAGGTCTGGAGTTGAATCAAGACAAGGGTGAGCCTCTCTGATCATATTCAGCTGATGAGAAAGACTAGATCCCAGCTTGAGGTGCGCTGTGCAGCAGCAAGTGAATCTGTGAGGGACACACATTCACAGCAGAGGCATTATTGGCTCTATTGATCACTGCTCAAAGATAGAGATATACCATATTCAGGCTTTCCCAAAGATGAAATATTCTCAAGCCAACATAGAGAGGAAGAGGGATTGCCCCAAATCTCACTCATAGTAATTTCCTACTTATCAATAATTATTGAGCGCCTACTCTGTGTTCAGCATTATGATTTTTTAAATTATCTTCTCATTGAGTAGGAAGAGAAATTGTATGTGCAAGGGAGTCAGCATTTCCTGAGATTGAATTCTGGCTCTAATATCAACCAGATACATGAACTAAAGAAATGCAGACAACTTTTCTATGCTTCCTTTATTATTGGTAAAGGTAGACATAACAATGTCACCTGTCTCATAGAGGTAGCATGAGAGTTACATGAAATCATTTGTCTAAAGTGCTTAGGTGGATGATGATGATACCATTGGCACAATGCCTCTGTATGATGAAGATGGCGTGATCCTCCTTTTTACGTTTAGATGACTGCAGATGATATGTTAAATGACGTTCATTCATATAGCCATTACGTTAATAAGCGACAAGGTTAAAATTCTAGACACCAATTGATGCTCTTTCCCTACATTTTTTTTTTTTGGTGGGGTAGGGGGTGAGTGTGAAATCCTAACAACAAATACTATGTGCTATTATTCTCCCCTGTATTAAATATATTCCTTCTTTCCAACTCACATCACTGATCTCACTCCACTTTCTATCTCTCCATTATTGCTAAACTCTTCCAAAAGTTGCATATACTGTGTGTCTCAAATTTCTCCCCTTCCCCTCCCTTTCCCCCTCTTTCTCTTTAAGATGATAAGAATTTTTTTTCACAAATTTATTTTTTAAGTGAATTTATTTTTTTAAATCACATGATTACAGGGCCAGAGTGTGTTTGTTCTGTTGTGCATAAGGTTGCTGTGTCAGAGCCAGACTGAAGAAGCTAACAAGAACATTGGTAAATCCAATTTCTGGGTTGGGGAAACTCCATCTTTTAGCTGAGTTCTTGGAAGACCACCCTCGTTCTCTGATTAATTAGGTGGCTCCTCTGCCCAGGATTCAGGTTGGGAGACAGCTGTTTATCCTCTAAGGAGAGAATGTATATTGTAGGTGCATGTGCCTCCACACCCACCATTCCAGCCCACACCCAGGCTTCTCCACACCATCTGTCTCCAATAAAGCAGGTGCTTGAGAACCACACCTCAATTTCTTCCAGCACAACTTCATTTGTACTGACCCCCACCCCCACCCCAGTGAGGGCCTTCCATGAAGATTCTTGAACTCAGGGGGGTGGGTACGGTTGACCCAGAGATGAGTGGAATATAGAACAGACTTTAAGACAGCGCCCACTTCCCTGTCATGGGACACACAGGTCTGGGGAAAAGAGTTGAAGGTGAGGCATAGAGAGTCTTCCCAAGAAAAACCAATAGACCTTCTTTGCAAAACTAGAAGGACTTGGTTGTGCTTCCAAAGGGCTTCTGTTGACCTGAGACACCAACTGTTTTCCCCTAGCATCAGCAGATGGTACATACATGGGGGGCTTGCCAATAGCGTCAGAGGCACTCTATGGCCATTCACTTTCATGTGTCCCACTTTGGCCGCTGGCAAGGGGGGAATTCTGAAAGAAGTTGTTCTGAAAGGAGAAAACCAAATTTTATCTGATACTTCACTCACCTGTGAACCAGGCAGGTGACCCCCAAAACTGAAGGAGTCTCTATGAACTGCATCTGCAGCTGCGAGGTGTAAATGCACTGGGGAAACCACTGCGACTGGCCCCTGTGGAATTCCAGCAGGTCTCTTTGTCTCGATCAAACAGGTCTTTCTGCCCAAACTACCAGATGCTGCAATTCAGCACTGACCGCCTCTTCCTCTTGCTTTGCATAAGCCAAAGAGTGATTCATCACAGCTCCATATAGTCCCATAGAACTCTTAGTTGGGTTTAACACTGCCTGAGTATTGTTGCCATATGCAGCTATAGTCCCTGAAGCTATATGTGGCACAGCCTTAGACATGCCTCTGTGCCTTTAGGTTTGCTGTGATTGGTAGGTATTGTTGAGTTGATTTTGACCCCACATGGACACCATGAAACAGAGTAGAATTAACCCATGGGAGCTGGAAGGCTGTATTCATTCTAGGAGCATATCATCCTGTCTTTTCTCCTGTGGAGCCATGGAGAAAACTCCAACCTTTCCCAGAACATTCCAGCCCTTTTGTTCTCAGCTGAACCATTTTCACCAGGGCTCCTGTACGTTCAGGTAAACCCTGGAATTCAGATCAGAACCATCTCTTCTGTTGCTGCCCTCATTCCAAAGATCACCTTTAATGTTCCCTTGCAGTCTCAAACCCACCAGGGCAGGTCTCCACTCTCTTGTAGAACGAGCATGTTTGGGAATGGCAATTGAGTGTGAGTGAATATTGGAAAATAGGAGAAAGGTTTGGGGGACTTCTATTGAGTGAGTGTCAGGCCATTCACAGGGAACCCAGGAACCAAATGCCCATTTGATCTTCAATGATTCATCAAAGTAACTTAAAAAGAATACCACCCTTGATTGCCACATTGCTAAATCCATTAGCTGATCAGAAGTCCTCAACATAAATTCTAGCCAGCACTTTATATATACGACCAGTTTTTTGAAATGGTTCTTTTAAAATATCTTTTCTTGAACAACACCCTTTCTTGCAACTGGCTATCCTTCACTGAACTTTACAACTCTTTAGCAGTGGTTGATTATCTCATCTCTCAGATCCCTAAATGTTAGAAGGTCCAGGATTCAGTCTGAAAATAGGTTTCTTTGTTCATTCACCCTATAAACGATATAATCCTATCATATGCAGATCTCTAAATGTTAGAAGGTCCAGGATTCAGTCTGAACATTGGCTTCTTTGTTCATTCACTCTATAAATGACATAATCCTATCATATGCCTTTAGGTACTACCCTTTGTATTTCTCTTCCAAAGATACACATGATTGCATTTAGGGACCATCTGGGAAATCCAGGATAATGCCCTCCCATCAAGATCCTAGGAACCCTGGTGGCATTAGTGGGCTGCTAACCAAAAGGTCAGTAGTTTGAAACCACTAACCCACTCTGCGGGGAAAGATAAGATTTTCTCCTCCTTTAAAGATTTACAGTCTCAGAATCCCATAGGGGCAGTTCTACTCTGTCCTACAGGGTCAGTATGAATTAGAATTGACTTGATGGAAGTGACATGGATTTTGCTCAATCACATATTTTAAAATGTAAGACAGAGTGCAAATAGGTCCTAGGGGTTAAAAATAAGACAATAACCCAAAATGGCTGATGGGTTTGAACAGCTTTGTTGTTAGCTGTCCAACACTTGTCCAGCTTTGCCCCTGGGCTCCTTCCAGGGATCAGAGAACGAATGCATTTCTGAGCCACACCATTGAGTCCAGGAAAGTGATTATTTACTCATCCCATTCACTCAACATCTCAAATAACTCTGACAATGGCAATGGGACCTCTTCCCTCAGTCTCCAAAGGCTTTTCTTTCTCTCCCCCAACCCCCAAATCCTGGGTCTTAGAGTTAACCCAATATGATCTCTAACGTCCACTGTCTACCCCTTTTCAAAACTTTTATTTCTCCAACTACAGCCATGCATACTCCCTGATCCTTCTTGAAGACCTCGTGTGCTTTCCGTGTTAGGGCCCTTTGCTCATATCGTCGTCTCAGTCTCAATATCCTTCTCCAGAATATCCCAGCATTACTCTCTCGTCTCCTTAAAGTAGCTATTGAAATGCCACTTTATAAGGAGTGATTTTCTAAGAGACCCTTTGTACCATAGCTCCAAACTTCCCACTTAAGACACACAGAAACAATCTCCAATTCCTTGTGTATATACATATAACTAACTACCCACAACACAACACACACCCGAACTTAACCTTTGTGTCTGACATTTAAAAACAACCACTTGATAACTTTGGGTTTGTTTGGGAGGGTTTTTTGTCCTTATCGTGCAACACAATTTATTTTTGTTTTGGGGTTAAGTTTATTTTTTTAACTTAAATTGTAACAGTTTTATTGGCATACAATTCAATGTATGAAACATATTAGAGAGTTGAGTCTTTTGTCACTTCAATCACCTGTGAACCTTGCAGGTGGCCCCAAAAGCAAATACTAAGGTACTAATTTTAACCTAACTCCACCTGCATTGTGCATCCACTTTCTGATGCACTACATCTTTTAGAAAGCTGAGTGAATCACATTTCATATATTGCCTGTAATATACTACATCTTTAGGAGCCCGGGTGAGGTGGTAGACTTAGCTCTGATCTGCTAACGGAAAGGTTTGGATCTACTGGTGCTCCATGGGACAAAGATGTAGCAGTCTGGCTTCATCAAGATGTTCAGCTCGGGCCATGTTACAGTGCAGTTCTACTCTGCCCTGTAGTGTTGCTGAGTCAGATCCACTCAATGTCACTGGATTTGGTTTTTCTTTGTGTGTGTTAATTTTTTAAATGCTTATGTGTGTCTGATCTCCATATGAGACTAGAAGCTCAGCATCTATGAGGATTTGATTTGTTTTTTCTTCACTGCTACATATCTCTTGCATTGTGAACTGTGAACGTTCCCCGTACCTATCTAGCCCCACATATAACATGTGAATGATGTCAACTGATCACTCACTTCTAACCCCTGAACAATAATTGTATAATGCAAACATTGAAAAGAAAAAAAAGAGATGGAAGCGCAAGGATAGAAGAAGAGGGGGCGAGTGAGCTAGGAGAAATAAAAAGAGGCAAGAAAGCAGCAACTCTTTCATAGCATCTTGTTTTTCCCTTCTCTTCCTACCTTCTTCTGTGCCCCTTCCTCGCTCCTGGAATGGGAATAGAGATCTTGGGAAAGACAGAGATCAAAAGCACACACACACACAAAATGAACCAACTATCGTGACACTCAGAACTTATCAGCACAAAAGTATTGATTGGCCTTATGTATATCTCACTCGAAAGAATTTGAAATTCTTAAAGGACATGTCAGTAATGTTAACTTGAGGGACCTGAACACTGTTTCCTTTGCCTCGTGCCTATGACGTAGGAGCACAGTGAAAAGTAGCATAATGGGCAAATCAAACCAGACAACTAATCCAGAGAGTAAAAATTAAAACTAAAACTAGTGCCTGAGAGCTAATTGTGAATGAACTCCAATGGGCGGTGTGATAGGAATAGTAAATAGGTATTTTACATCATCATCTGGGTGAAATCTAATTCTGCATCCACGGCTATCCTAATTATTTTCTATATTTCTATAGATAATGAAAGTTCCTTTACCAGAAGCCAGCTCACTCTTGCTTGCTCTCATAAGCCAATACTCTGTAGCACCTGTCCGTTAACGAAGAAGAGGCATGTACAAGTGGTTCCTGCTGATGGTAGAAAGGCACTTGTCCTCCTGTACAGTACAGGATGGATTAACCATTGGTATTTTAAGTCTGAGATGAGTTGAAAGAAAGCATGCAAGGCCAGAGAGAGATTCTGTTTCTAGCACTCCCTCTGGTCTCCAGAGGGTGCAGAATCGCAACCTTGGGGAAATGTCTTGCATCCTTGGGGATCTGTGTTATCATCAGAAGCTCACACCAAGAATTCTAGGATTCCTTTCAAATGCAAAGGTTGGGATGCTGAAGGAGAAAGATGCCTGATGCTTGATTTTTCAACAAGTCTTAATATTCAACTTGGAGGGATGAATAAAAATGGTCGGTGTGAGCTCAGATGAATCTATACACGTCTACTTACCAACTGAAGCTTTGAAATGACTCCCAGTAAATGTTAGTTAAGCATTACTAAGTAGCTGCCTCCAATCTCTATCCTCTGATACTCCCAGTGCCATGAATCACCTGCCTTCTGCTTATTATTCAAGTCCCTCCTTCCCACCCATTAAAGCAATTCATAGACCGGGTAGCCAGAGGAGAGGCATCTCCGCCTTTCCACTCCTGTTAATTTCCTCTGATAATTGACTTCTGAAGACAGCATGGGAGAGAGAACTAAAAAAAAAAATCAGTTGACTTTCTAATGATTCCGCACTGCAGAGGGTCCCATTAGGTTTGGAACATACTTGACATCCCTATCAAGCAACTTGATCTGAGACTTGTAGTTAAACTTGAGACAGGCTCAGGTGCACCTGCTTTCTTCTCAGGGAAGAAAATTTGACACAGAGCCGTTGAGATATATGGAAGGGCTGATGTGCATGTGTGCGGGGATGGAGGCTGCACAGGTACAAATCCTCCCTCTTGCCCCACGGAAATGGTGCTGTCTCCTGAAATTATCTGATGAAGGGGAAATCGGTGACATTTAATGTTCATAAATAATGTAAGCATCCCGTTTCGGCGGGCAGCCTTGTCCCTGGCTGTCAGAATCATTTCAGTTATCACCAATCTAATCTCAGGACTTTGTTCCCATTGTTTCTTTTTAAAAAGAGAATAGTGAAATGAAAACGATTCCAACCAGCGAGGCTTTTGTTGGGAAAATCCGGCGGGAGATATAAAAGACGTGGTTTTGAAAAAGCTATACTCTCTGGAGGCCCCGGCTTATTAATGGAATGGTAATGAGTCCACTGGTGCCGGGGCTGAGCTATTGGATGTAAGAAAGGGGATATTCGTCCCTTTTGTAAAGAATGAAAAGGGACATCAGTGCATAATAACAGTTATCACTTGTTTGGAGACATTGCATGATGATATCGCAAACAGAATACAGGTGGCAGAAAAATGTCTTGTTTTGTTTCTGAAAGCATCCTGGGATTAAAATGACAAAGATATACAAACACCTCCAGTAGCAGGTGATATTAGCACCAAATAGAATAAGCATAGCATTATCCTCATTTCTCTGACACACCGTGTCTTAGTTGTCTAGGTGGGCTATACACAAATCCTGTGAGTGAGTGACTTTAAGAAACAGAAATTTAAAATAAAATAATTTTATTGGGGGCTCGTACAACCCTAATCACAGTCCATGCACACATCCAGTGTCTCAAGTCCATTTGTACATATTGACTCACAATTTAGGAGGCTGTAAGTCTGCATGCACACTGCTGGCTCTGGAGGAAATCTGTCTTTCTCTGCTGAGGAAGGAGGAAGGTCCTGTCCAGCGTCAGCTTCCAGGTTCCTTGAAGATTTCCATGTGGCTCAGCATCTGTCTTGTCCCTTCTC
>NW_022106189.1:26175790-26179995 GCF_000313985.2 Echinops telfairi | reverse complement strand
CACCCTGACCAAAGAGGTCTTATGAAGCAGATTTTTCCAATGCGACAAGTTCTTTTGATGTCCCACGTGCTGCCTCTATGGGTGTTGATTGTGGATCCAAGTAAAATGAAATTTTGGACAGCTTCTATCTTGTCTCCATTTAGCATAATGTTGTCTATAGGTCCAGTGGGTTCAGGAGAACCAGGATTTTGTTTCTCTTTATGTTGAGTTGTAATTCATATAAAAGGCTGTATTACTTGGCCTTCATCAAGATGTGCTTAGTTCCTTATCACTTTTAGTAAACACAACTCATCCTTTTAATATTACAGGTTGTGAATGAGCTTTTCTCAATCTTGATGCCTACTGAGTTCTTCTTCATATAGTGCAGATTAGAAAGTATCATGAAACTCTTTTCTGTTTTGAGCCATTCAATATATATGTATATGTTCTGTGAATGACTGCCTCCTTCTCTATGTACAGGCTCCATGTGAGCACAATTATGTTTTCTAGAATTCCCATTCACCACAAGATTATCAATAATTAGGTTATAATCTAGACAATTGAATGCCTTTGCATTATCACTGAAACACAAGTAGACGTCTTTCTAGCATTCTCTGCTTTCTGCCAAGATTCATAAGACATCAGCAATAATGTCCCTCTCTCCAAGTCTTCTCTTTAAGCCAGCTTGAATTTCTGGTAGCTCCTTGTCAATCATTCTTAGTTATCATTCTTAGTTATTATTTTTATCTTCATCAAAAATATATCTTAAAAATATATATCTTCATGTGATATTAAAGTTATTATTGGATGATTTCAGTATTTTTCTGAGTCATGTTTCTTTTTGAATAGGCACAAATAGGTGTCTCTTCAGTCGGTTGGACAGGTAGCAGTCTTGCAAATTTCTTGGAATAGAGGAGTGGGTGTTTCCAGCCCTGAATTTGTTTCATAAAATATTTCACTTGGTATTCTATCAATTCTTGGAGCCTTGTTTTACATCAGTGCCTTCAGTGCAGCTTGGACTTCTTCCTTCATTGACATCTATTCTTGATAATATGCTACTTTTTGAAAGGATGGAATGTAGACCAGTTCTTATTGGTGTAGTGACTGTGTATTCTTTCCAATTTCTTATAAGGCTTCCTGCCTCATTCAGCATTTTGCCCACAGAAACCTTCACTTTTCCAACTAGAGGCTTGAATTTTCACTTAAATCCCTTCAGCTTGAAAAATGCTTATTTGTTCTTCCTTAATGGTTTTCTAATTCCAGGTCTTTCAATATTTCATTTTGATGCTTTAATTTGTCTTCTCAAGCTGCCTTTTGAAATTTTCTGTTTAGCTTTTTTACTTCAGCATTTTTTCCTTTCCCTTCACCAGGACTCCATCCTTCCTGTCATGTAGTCGATGTTGACCCAGAGAGGGCAGGGTAGAACTGCTCCTGTGAGTTTCTCAAGCTGTAATTGTTTACAAAAGTAGAAAGCCCCATCTTTCTCCATGTAGTGACTGGCATCTCAAACTGTCAACTTTTCAGATCGCAGCCCATCACACAATCACGGCTCCACCAGGGTGCATCATTCCTTTTAGCTTCTTTAAATGCATGAGCAGATTTCAGAGTTTCTTCTGACATCCAGCTTGGTCTTTGCTTTCTTTCCTGTCTTTTTAATAACCATTGTTTTCTGTATGCATGATACTCCTGATACCATCCCACAATTCATCTGGTCCTTGTTCATTATTGTTCTATGTGCTAAATCTCTTATGGGCATCTTCTCACTCACTCACTCACTGCCATCGAGCCTATTCTGACTCATAGCAACCCTCTAAGACAAGGTTGATCTGCCCCTCTGGGTTTCTGAGACTGTAAATCTTTACAGGAGTAGAGTCACCTTTCTCCACTAGGAATCTTGGTAAGTATTAAATAATGACTTCAAACACTGGACTCCTAACTCCAAAGTTGATGGATCAAACTCATCAACCACTCCATGGAAGGAAGTGAATTAATTGGTTGCTGGAAATATTTGTCAACTTTGAATCCTGATAAAAGGTCACTTAGAGTCAGAGTCGACATGTTGGCAGTGGATTTGGTTTTGGTTTGACATCATAGTATTAGTACATGGATGGTTAAAGGTGCAGCAGTAATGAAGCATTTGCCTGCATACCTTCCGCCCACCAGATGCTCCTCGGGAAATACATGTGTTACTCTGCTTCAGTAAAGATCGACAGCCTTGAGAACCCTGTGGGGCAGGTCTGATGTGTCTTATCGGGTCACTATTAATTGGAATAAGCTTGAGGGACGTGTGTTTAAGTTTGGTTTTGTTATATCACATGATATCAGTGGGAAAATATAGCTAATTACTAAAATGTCGTAAACTCTGCACTATCCCAAAGCAGTGGAGACGCCCTGGAGAATATGTCACTGTACGAATGAGGGAAATTACATTTCCCCTTGGCCATTAGAAAGCATCCAAGAGTCTGGTATTGAGAACAGCGCTTTTCAATGTTCTTTGGAGTGCCCTTGGGAGTGGAAGAGACAGCGAAGTCCTCCGTGTCTGTTTCTCTGCTACCTCACCCTGTACAGTTCCTTATTTTACAGATGTAGTCACTAGGCTTATCTATGACCTGCCATGGAGAGAAAGATTGTACGGCTAGAAAAAAATATTTCAAATTTACTGAACCAAATGATACCAGATTGTATCACTTGATCTCCTAATCCTGGGCTCCGTGTTTTGTGAGGTGTTAACACAATTACATAAATATTCTTATTAGTCTTAGGTTCCATTGAGTCAGCTTTGACTCACAGAAACCCCTCATACATAAGAGAATAAAACGGTGCCTATTCCTGCGTCCCCATGTGTTACAACATGTAAACCCACCATTGCAGCCACTGTGTCAATCCAGCATGTTGACTGCCTTCCTCATTTTCATTGGCCCTCTACCAAGCATGATGTAATTCTAGAGGGACTGACACTTACCAAAATGTGTCCAAAATAAGTAATATAAGGTTTTGCCATTTGTAAAAAACGGATGTGACCTGGAGGGGAAGCCTGATCTCCTCCAGTTTCACAAGGAAGAATGGAAATCAAACTGCACCAACATCACCAAAGACAGATGTCTTCAAGGTGGAGGTCAGATATAACCCTCCCTACCACTTCTGACCCCAGTTGACCCTTCCATGGCACCTTTGACTTTTCAACTGGGTTAGTCTCCTTACCAATACTCAGGGGGATGCAAGAGATTCCACCAAGTCATCATGGTAGACAAATCAGAAACTGCTTGCCATCTACGCTACAGTCAATACCTCAAAAAGAGCTGGGCACAAAATTGGTATGCACAGACTATTAGATTAAAAATGAAGATGGTTAGTGATTCCTGGAAAAGAAAATATGGTGTCCCTGGAATGTGGATCTAGAATCCCTGTGAGTTGGTTTGAGGACTAGGGATAGATATCTTTCAAAAACCCTGTGGACTTTGATGTTCACCGTCAGAAAGTTCTGTCCACTTTCTTGATCATTCACACATGCCCTCTGGAACATTAATAAAAATGTATACACTGATCAAGTCTGCCAAAGGACAGCTATTTCTTTAAGGCATAGGGCTTATTCAGCAATTGTTTGCAAGACTTTATTTGAAGAGAATGGATTCAATTTTTTACCCACAGAAGGTAAAAATTGAGCCCCCAAAATTGCTATTCAAAGGTGTTATTATTCTCAAATTATATATTAGGGAACTGAGATTCAAGTATGGTAGTTGAGTTGCACAGTTAAAATATACAGAAGCCTAGACTTTCAAAATGTTGCTCATTTGATGCTAATTTTCTTGTTGTGATATTGGTACCTTGGTCATGGAAAATTCTAGCATTTTAGAAAGCTGGGAAAAGGGTGTAAGACTTGATTTGGTGATATCTAAAACAGATAGAAATTGAGCTACTATATAACCCAGCAATCCCTGTATTGGGTATTTACCCAAAAGAGGCAAGAAACAAACCACAGCCAGACATCTATGTTCCAATGTCCATCACAGCACAGTTCACAATCGCAAGGGTTGTTTTGGAAACAACCCAAAATTCCATCAATGGATGAATGGATTCAAAAACTGGATGGGGGGATAAAAAGGGAATCAATCATAAGGATCAACTTATAACCCCTCCCAGGGGGATGAATAATGGAAAAGTGGGTGAGGGGCGACAGAGGATGATGTAAGATAAGAAAACCGTAATCTATAACTTATCAAGGGTTC
>NW_022106189.1:26154956-26174774 GCF_000313985.2 Echinops telfairi | reverse complement strand
GAATTGTGCCTGATCTGACCCCACCACATCAGGGTGAAACAATAAGAACAGGCAACAGAGCAGCCATGGGAGCAAAGCAATAAATCCCTGAGACATATCAAAAATAGATTTGGGGGGCAGGGTGTGGCACCCCATCAGACTCGATTAGAAAATATTCATAAAATTCAACAGACTGACCTGGAACAATTTATAGGCTTTTTTATTTTTGCTGTTGGTTTGTTTTTGCTTTCTTTTGTTATGTTTTGCTTTGTCTCGTTTTGTGCTTATTATTGTCTAGATAAAATAGGCAGGGTAATCAATTCAGAGGAGAAATCAATGGGACTGATGATTCCAGAGGTCGCAGAAGAGGGGGAGGGGGAGGAAAGGAAAGGGGGTGCCAACAATCCCAGGGACAAGGGAACAACAAGTGATCTACAATCTATGGTGAGGAGGGCATAGGATGCCTGGTGGGGATTGATCAAGAGCCATGTAGCAGAGAGGAATTACTGAAACCCAAATGAAGGCTGAACATGATAGCAGGACAAGAGGAAAGTAAAAGGAAATTGTCTCACTCTGGGTACATTAAAGAAACAAGTCCACAGAAACTCATGTATAAGAGAGAGTTTTATATAACGGTTTAGCACACTTCAAGAAAACATCCCAGCCCAGTGCTGCCCAAGCCCACAAGTCCAACATTAACCCATATGTCTGACACTAATCCACAAAGTCATCCTCCATCTCACAATGATGCCAACTGCAGGAGGAAAGCCAAATCAGTGAATGTGTGAGCATCTCAGTGCTGGCAGGGCTGCATCTGGGTAGGTCCATTTGGCTTCTCCTCCGGGGTGTCTTGCAGGAAATGATCCTTGCCAGCTGATGTAGGGAACCAGCTAAGGCAGCTGCACCCTGGTCCAACCATCCCAAAGCAAGAGACCCGAGAACTAGAAAGGCGAGGCTCACCAAGCCACTTATCTCTCTGCCCTTCAATTAACCCCACATGTGTTTATCAGTCAGGTTGGCACAATAAACTTTAACTATATCAGAAATCGAGGAAATAACTAGGAGGCAAAGGACATTTATAGAGGTCTAAATACAGTCATGTACATATATAAATACATTTATATATAATGATAGGGAAATAGACCTATATACATATATTGTTAAGTATTAAGGCAGCAGACAGACATTGGGCCTCCACTCAAGTACTCCCTCAATGCAAGAACACTTTGTTCTAATAACCGGGCATTGTGTGATGCTCACTTTCCTTGGCATGATCACTGAAGACAAAAAGGGTTCTTAAGCAAATGTGGTGAAGAAAGCTGGTGGTTCCCAGCTATCAAAAGATATAGCATCTGGGGTCTTAAAGACTTGAAGACAAACAAGTGGCCATCTAGTTGAGAAGCAGCAAAGGCCACAAGGAAAAAGCACACCAGCGTATGTGATCATGAGGTGTTGATGGGATCGAGTATCAGGCATTAAAGACCCAAAACAAAAAAACATATCGATGTGAATGGTGGTGGGGGCGCAGAGTAGAGACCCAAAGCCTATCTGTAGACAATTGGCCATCCCCTTACAGAAAGGTCACAAGGAAGAGGCAAGCCAGTCAGGGTGCAGTATAGCATGGACAAAACATACAACTTTCCTCTAGTTCTTTAATGCTTCCTCCCCCCCCCCATCCCATCATGACCCCAATTATACCTTACACATCCAGCTAGATCAGAGTATATACACGGGTACAGATAAGAGCTCCGCAACACAGGGAATCCAGGACAGATAAACCCCTCAGGACCAATGATGAGAGTAGTGATACCAGGAGGGGAGAAAGAGGTAATCTATCACAATGCTTGACATATAACCTCTTCCCACAGGGACAGACAACAGAAAAGTGGGAGACAGCGGTTGGTGTAAGACATGGAAAAAAAAATTATAAATTGTCAAGGAATCATGAGGGAGAGTGGGGTGGGGGGAATGAGCTGATACCAAGTGCTCAAGTAGAAAGAAAATATTTTGAAAATGATGATGGTACCATATGTACAAATGTGATTGACACAATAAATGTATGTATGGATTGTGATAAGAGCTGTAAGAACTTCCATTAAAATGATGAAAAAAGAAAGAAAGAAAAAGAAACTATTTTGCAAGTTTGTAATTACATCGGAGTGAAATGTTAAAAATAAAAATTAAAAATTCACAAAAAATAAACATAAAAATGTTTCTTTCTGTAGTTCTCTACCAGGATGATATAGGGAGACCTGGTGTCTTAGTGGTTGCCCATTGGGCTGCTAATCAAAAGGTCTGGATCTCAAAACCACCAACTTCTCCTGGGGAGAAAGTGAGGGCTCTCTAGTCCCCTAAAGAGTTACTGTCTCAGAAATCCAAAGGGGTAGCTCTACTCTGTCCTATGGATCCGCATCCACTTTGTAGCAGGCGTGTGGTTTTTATTGGTTTAGGCTGATGTAGAAAGCCCAAAGATGATGGATCTGTGGAATTTTGTAGATCATTGCCACACACACACTCCACTTGACATCCTTGCCCAGCTATTTAAGTACTAGACGAAGCCCTACTCCTTTGAGGCTGTCATATTTTCTCTCTCCAGAATAATCTCCTCCTTGTTATACTGGGGCAAACTCTGACTCAGACAAAATTAAGCATTTGCCTCTTGGATATCCCTTGCTTATTCTTTGCACTGCACCCCGCCCCGCAAGTGGAGGTTTGACTGCGTTTTAACTATGTGCTAGGTTTTCTCTGGGATCCCCAGGGTCATAATGGTTACACACTGGGCTGCTAACCACAAGGTCCGCAGCTCAAGACCACCAGTCATCCCACAGAAGAAAGTTAGGGTGTTCTACCCTGCAAAGAGTGACGGTCTTGGGAACTCCTACAGGCACTTCCACCCTGTCCTATAGAGTTGCTATGAGTCGACTTGATGGCAATGAAGTTTACTCTGGGGCATAAAAATGAGACTTTTTGCCCCATAAAGATTTCCAGCCTCTGAAACACAAAGGATTGGAATCGACTCCAGGCCAGTGGCTTAGAGTTTGCATGTATTTTTAATTCTCCGCATTACTCAGTCAGGTAAGCAGCACTTTAATCTCTAGTTTACAGATGGACTAACACTAATAGGAGTGACGTGGAGATTTTAACCTAGATTATCTTATAAGGACTCAGCATTTTAACCATATTCGCACTAATGTATTTATTTTTCATCAAACCTTTGATTTTTCTCGTTCTGCTATTGAAGAGTGCCTTACTGATGTCATATAACACACAATACCATGGTTACATTCCTTTTAGAAGGAGATAATTTTGTCACTTTCATTGTCCTTCGACTGAAAGCAAATTTTCCAAATTGATACATTTGTGTACACCGCCCCCACAATCAAATACAATGCATATATATGTTACACACACATAAATATCCTGAAAATATAATTGTTTTGTTTTGTTTTTTCCTTTACAGACCTATTTTCCCCCCTAAGCTCAGAGGGTAACCTTAAATGAGTGACATTTTCAAGTGCTTTATATTCTAGGCCTTGGGATCAGATGTTGCCATTTTCAGAGACAACTGGAGCTCCACTCACAAAAGGCCAAGTCTCTTATCAAAGAAGGAGTCATTGTAAAGTAAGCTGCTCAGAGCCATCTGCCCAATTCTGTTCAGGTGCGATAGGAGCAGGCCTTCCTTCTTCAGGTGCCTGTTTGGGGGGAGGGCTGCTTACTTGATGGTCTGGATGTAGAAACCACTTCTGCTCAGTTTCGTTATTGAGAAATTGCTATGCACTGGACACTTTGCTGGGAACAACCCGCTCTTTGTCCTTTAAGACATTTACAGTTTTGTGTCGGAGCTTAAATTCTACCAACTGTTTAGAATTCCAAAATATCTCCTCTTTGCTCTCTAACTGCACACAGTTCTTAGATAATTCGTGTGCCTTTTCTCTTGGGTCACTTCTATTTGTTCTAGTTTAATGAGAGCACCTGTTCTAGTTGTTCAACTCCATGGACACATCTCATCGTAAGCACAAAGTTCTGCACCATTTGTTGACGCTACTCCCTGCCCATGGTATGAGGTTAACTTCAAGTCCTCAGTGCATGTGTGTGTGTATGCATGCACACATGTACGAATGCAGTCAGTTCTAACATTGGAAATTGCAGGAATATTGGATTGTTCTTTGCCCCAGAAAGACTTTATTTTTTTATCCATAATTTGGGTTTCTAGTCTCTAAAGATGTTTTAGAGATATTTCAGCACCACAGAAAAAGAACAGATAATAAATCTTTTTACACTGGCCCAATTTTCTTTGACAATTTTATATCCTTTTTATGCCCTATGTATGTTAACATCAAATATTTCAATAGGCAGGCAGCTCATCGAGAAGTAGATGACTAAATTCCATACTGGCTTACAGACTACAGAATGCAAGAGTGGTTTCAGTGGTCATCTTCCTGGTCTACTAAAAACAAAACAAACAAAAACCCAATCACACTCACTGCCATCTAGCCGATGCTGACCCAAGGCCACCCTGTAGGCCAAGGTAGAACTGCCCCTGTGGTTTCCAAGCCTATAACTCTTTAAAGGAATACAAAGCCTCATGTTTCTCAGCAGAGTGGCTGGTAGTTTCACACTGCTGACCTTATCGTTAGCATCCCACTATGCCATTAGTGCTCCTGGCCTACAGTCTTCCTACAATTAGCTCAGTGGCAACACTTGAGCCCTAGGGGACTGGTCACCATCAGAGATTCACCTCCTGAGATATATTTGCTTCTGTGGATGAAAAGCACAGATTGTGTGGCACTGGCAATGGGGGAGTAATGTTAGTGGAGGGAAGTAAGGAGTACTTTTGAGACCCTTGTATTCCTTCAATAAAATCAAAATATATAAATACACAATTATAGAAAATGACCTTTTATTTAAATATAGTATTTGTCAATGAGTTGCCAACTCATAGGTATTTATAAATGTATACTCTTAACAAATAAGGATTTATATATATCATATGACTTTATTTCCGTCCCTTCATTTCTTCTTTTTCTTGATAATAAATATTTGAAAATGTTACAAATGGTTACAAATAGTCTAGAAAGTGAAGGAGCCCCTAAGCAGAGTAAACAGTTAACATATTTAATTAAGAGTCAAAATGTTTCCAGTTCAAGTCTTTCAAGAGGCATCTCAGAGCAAAGTCTTGGTGATCTCCTTCCAAAACATCGGCACTTGTCATCTCTTTGGTGCAGAAGCCTGACATTTGAAGGAGTTCCCATGGGTTCTAATCGGTTATTCCTCTCCAACTTTTCAGACTTCTTTCAGCTACCAGGCCTTTTGCCTGAGGTGCCTGTAGGTTATTTCAAATCCCCACTTTGTCTCTCAGCATCTGAGTACATCAATCCTTTGCACCATCCAAGCCTAACCTATACATACCAGAGGGACTCTGAGCTACCCCATAGGGTTTCCGAAACTGTGAATCTTGATGAAGTAGGCGACCATATTGTTTGCCTAAAGAGCCCGTTGTTCTGGAACCACCGACCTTTTGTTAAGTAACCGAGAACCACTGAGCTACTGATGCTTCTTTTGCACCACCCTAAGCCTTGGCAGTGTAATAGTTACGTATTTGGCTGCTAGCTGCAAGATCAGCAGTTTGAAACCACCAAGACAAGGCTTTCTAACCCGGTTAAGAGTTACAGACTCAGGAACCCACAAGAGTGGTGCTACCCTTTCCTACAGGGTTGCTATGAGTCAGACTCAACTCAATGGCAGTGAGTTTGGTTTTTATTTTTGAGGGACTTGTAAACTCCTAAATTATGTATAAGGTAGTCCATTCCCCCTGCCTAGCTGATCCTCTCAATGTCTACTTTTACTTACAAAACAAAACAAAATTGCTACCTAAATTTATTTCTTGATAGTTAACACTCAGTTACAACTCCTGAGGCCTACATACATGTACACATGCATAGGTATCCCCGTGCACACAGCTCCATTCACTCTCTCTTACCATCCATAGTCTGATGAACTTCTGTGTCAGTATTTCAAATCCAGTGGAAGTCCCCTAGGTTTTCAGCACTAGGTCATTATCTATGATTATATATTCACTGCTGTCAAGTTGATTTTTACTGAGTGACCCTATGTACGGTTTCCTAGGATCCAAATCTTTATAGGAGCAGAGAGCATGATATTTCTTTTGCGATTACTGAGTCATAGACACCTGGGAATCACAGCTATAGGGAAATCCAGCCCAGAATTTAATATTTATGCAGATTATTTTGAAAGGCATTTTATAAAGAGAAAGCAGCACATCCAGCTGGGGAATTGAGGGAAGCCATATTGAAGTCTAGACTTTATCCGGTAGGTGACAGGAGCCATTGAAGCATTTTAAGCAGGAAGAGGATAAACTCAAATTGGACTTCAGAATACAATGGAGTGGGATGAGCATGTGGGAGGTATGTCAGTGAGAGATGATAGAGCTTTGAACCACTGCTTGCACTCTGGGGATTATTCTTCGTTGATAAGGGAGGCACGCTTCACACACACGTAAATGTTCAAAGCTTGGAACAGCTTTCAGCAGCGTATGAGCTCCATTATGGAGTGTAGAAAACTGGAGGTGGGCTGGCAGCTGGTGTGTGAGCGGAGGGGGATGGCAGTCCTGCTTCATTTAACAACGACTTAGTGGTCATTAAAGGGTAGGTGTGGCTGGAGCACATCTGCAAAGCTAATTGCACACTTTGAGAACTTCAGGGGGAAGGTTTAAGCAGCACTTACTCCCGCTTCAAAGTTGCTGCCTGCTAAATGAACACTGGTTCAGCTGCTCCTCTCCAGAGAGGCCTGGGTCTGGCTCATGAAAATTAAGTAGGCTAATCTAGGAAATAACTGCAAATTAATAAACAAATCCTGATGTTATGCAGATTGGGATGCTTATTCCAGACACTTGAGAAAATGCAAGAATTGGAAGGGGCTGGTAATTTTGAAAGAACTGTTGCAGATCCTTGATTTAATGATATTTTTTGAGCTTAAAAGAAGAACAACTTCAGGGGCCCATTTCCCTTTCAAGAGAAGGATTAAATAATCTTAAAGTAGTCTGATGTGCAGTTTATGTTTGCATTTTTTATCTAATCAGCCAAACAAATATAATTAATTCAGACAGTTATCTCTCTGGTTTGGGTGCCTGGTAGGAGCTGTATCATTACAAATGCAAATATGTTCCTAAAATAATGAGAATGTCATTATCACCCCTGATTCATTTACGTGGCCACAGAAAAAACTGGAATGCCATTTATTATGGAAGTGGCTCTTGTAAACTGTATGACAAACATTAACTTCTTTGCCAGAGCAGGACATAAGTCTAACTGTGACTTTCTCTGGTGTTAGTATGTTGTTAATGGACCATGCATTTTGGGACTGTGCTGTATGAAAAGGATACTGGACTGGGAGTTTTCTCACTGGGCTGGGAATTCTTCATTTCCCTCTCTATGTCCTCCAGACAGGTTCCTTAATATCTTGGAAGCTTAGTTCCTGAGCAGATAATAATGAAAAATATTCCAATGTCAATGAGCTGAGTCTGACTCATAGTGGCCCTCTATACGCTATAGGGTTTCCGAGACTGTGAGACTTTCTGAGAGAAACAGACAAGTCTGTCTCCTGCAGAGCAGCTGGTGATGTCGGCCATTGAGTCCCTTCCTACTGACAGCTAAACCAGAACTTCATTCACCGACCGTGATCAGCCCATTGCCTGACCCGCAGTGCCACCAGAGCTCTTTCAGAAGATAGTAGACCTGCATTCACTCTGCCCTGCCCATCTCAAAGGTTGTTGTGAGGATCAAATAAAATCAAGTAAAACATAGAAGGCAATATTGATATCTAATGTATATAAGATGAAAAACATATGTAAAATTTATGTTTATATAATTAGCTAATAACAAATGCTTAGATTAATTGAAAGACTATGTGTGTGTGTGTGTATGCACGTTTTACCTGTGATTTATTACAATGACCTGCTCTCAGCATTCACAGCCTATTTTTTTACTGATCTCAATGCAAATATTAGGGAGGACTTTTTACATCTATAAGAGCCCTGGTGGCATTGTGGGTTAGGCTGTGGGCTGCTCACCACAAGGTTGGGAATTCAACCACACCAGCCAGACCACAGAGAAAGATGAGTCAGCTCCCATAAGGTCACAAAAACCCTACAAAGCATCGATACAAATTGGAATGGACTGTTTTGTTTCATATCTGTATCTAGTTAGCTATATTTCTATAATCTACCCAATTTGTCCCTCTTAGGCCCTCTTCTGGGGGATTTTATGATGCTCCTTTATTACTCATGTACTTGAACTTGGATTTATCTTAGGAAACATCACCTTTGCTTACAAGCACAGTCAGGTCTCCCTTATACTGTAAGGACTTGTCCGTGATCATATTCATGTCTGCCAAGAGGATTCCGACTCATAGCAACCTTCTGGGACTTCCCTATCATGTTTCCAAGGGTGTAATCTGTATGGGAGTAGACCTCCAAGGAGTGGCTGATGGGTCTGCATACCTGTCTTTTCTGTGATTATCTGAACACTTAACCACTGAGACAGAATGGCCCTCTTCTATGGAGCTAAAAATAACTCAAAATAATATCCCTTCTGCTTTAAAGTCAAATGTTAACAACCATCACCACTTCCCCAGTTCTAGACATTCAACACACTGTGATCTGCCCCTGTGTTAGGCTGGGTTGTCTACAGAAACAATCAATGACCCTCATGTTTGTACAAGTCAGAATTTGATATCAAGAAGCGACTTGACATCAGGAAGGCACCCCAGTGAGTTCAACTCAAGTCCGTAAGTCCAGTGATAGCTGGGGCCCTCACAGAGCTGCAGGCCAATGATGCAAAAAGGTGACATGGGAAGTAGAGAGATCACAGGCTATGGGGGCAGAGTTGCTTAGGTTCAAAGTCACTGGAAACATGGTAGGACATTATAGCTCTGAGGGTCAAGTGGTCCACATGGGGCTGCCACAGTAGGCCCTGAAGTCAAAGGGTAAGTAAGATAAAGCAAAGAAGTTCACAGTTTCTCTCTTATAAAAAGGTCACAACTCTCAGGAAGCATCATCAGGCCATGACCTAACTGACAGTTTGGACTCACCCTTTCACAAGTGCAAGATGACATAAAATCTAACTACCACGGCACTCAACAATAATAACTCACTATCTTCTAGTCAATTCTGATACGTCATGACTCTATAGGACAGAGTAGAACTGCCCTTCTGAGTTTCTCAAAATTAATCTTTAGCACAGTAGCTTTCTCCTCTAGCTGAAGTTGTTATATATATTTCCTGATAATCAGAAGTCTAGAGTTTATATTAATCCTAATTAATCCTCAAAAACATTTTCTCAGCCCCAATCTCTAGAAATTGAAAGGTAAAAAATGTTTAAATAAACAATGTGTATACCCTAAAGATAGGAGGCTTTAACTTAACCATTGTTATGGCAGAAGAAAAGGCCTGGAAATCTACTGCAATACGATTGCATCTAAAAGAACCCTAAGATTCAATTTTTCTCGGTAGCACATGGGAATTCCATGAATCAGAACCAATTTGATCTGGCAACTAACAACAGACATTGCTTATTATTAATATGAAATATTGTAGGCATAGTAGTAACATGAGTGCCTTACTCAATTACCTATTACGCCTGTAGCCATTTGTGTTGTTTGGGTAGAATAGAGAAACTAATCCACAGAAACTCATACGTATGTGAGAGAGTTTTATATAAAGGTTAATTGTACATTATAAAAGCATCCCAACCCAGTCTAGTCTAAGCCCACAAGTCTGACATTAGCCATATGTCCGACACCAATCTATAAAGTCCTCTTCAGATTCACAAAACACTTGCAATGATGCCAAATGCAAGACAACCACAGACCAGTGGGTACAAAGTGTTTGGATCCAGTGGCGTTGTAAGCATCTCAGCGTTGGCAGGGGTCTCCATGTGGTTTTCCAGTTCCCAGGGCATAGGGTCTATCAGCATAGTGCCATGTGTCTTGTCTTCAGGGATGTCCCAGGAAGTGAGCAGTGAGAGAACCTGTCCTCTGCCTCCAAGGAGGAAATTCAGGAATTTCCAGAATTCTCAGGAGAAAGCCATGCCCACACAGAGGCCTCATTGGCTATGATCTGATTGACAGACTAAACTCTGCCCCTTCACTCTTAATCCTCTCAAGTCCCAAATTGACACCCGATTATGTAACTAGCACAGCATTCAATCCCACAAGCCACTCAAGGGAAAAAGAAACTCCAGTAAAGATTTACAGTCTCAGAAAGCCACAGGGGCAGTTCTACCCTGTCCTGTTAAGTTGCTATGACTCAGAATCAACTTGATGGCAGTTGGTATGCAGAGAAACTCTTTTTCTTTTTAAAATCAATTTATTGGGGCTCATACAATTCATCACAATACATAGATTAATTATGTGAAGCGCATCTATACATTTGTTGCCCTCATTATTCCCAAAATCCGCTTGCCTCTTGGGTTCCCGGAACAGAGAAACTCTTTTAACATGAATGGATCTATGTTCAGCTGTCTCTGAAAGGTCAACATTAGATCCTAGAATTTATGAACTCTAGATGAAATTCAGAATCCCTCATGGTGCAATGAGTTAACTGTTTGACTCTAATGAAAATTTTGATGTTTTGAACACACCAGCTGCTCCATAGAAGAAAGTTGAGGCAATTGGTATCTTTAAGGAATTACAACTTTAAAATTGTAAGAAGTTTTAAGAAAATGGAAAATTGGATTGAAGAGGAAAGGACCAGAAAATTGTGCTATGGAAGTTTGTTTGGTTTGGTTTTCCCTTCCCTCTCATGACAACATACTTGCTTATTCTTCAAGGACAGCAAGGACTGTCTATGAGAATTTCTTTGGGAATCCTCACCCCATCTACCCTACAGTCTTGATCTTGCCCCTTCAGACTTACTTTTATTCCCCAAACTCAAGGAGCATTTAAAGGGAACCTGATTTGAGTCACCCCTTGAGAAGATGCCAAAACTGTGACTTTGATGTGGCATAAATCAAAGTGATCAAGCTTCTTCAGGGAAGAGTGAGAGAGATGACCCTCCTACTGGCAAACTCTTTCATATATTTAAGTGCTTTTTGAAGGAATATGTAGAATTGGATGAAATATCATCTGTGATATATATATGTATATATATACATATATATATATACACACACACATATATATATACATATAATGGAAGCCCTAGCAGCTCAGCAGGTAAGCATTTGGAAGCCCCCCTGTGCTATAGGATTGCTGTACATCAGAAGAGATTCAACAACCAGAGTTCAGTTTTTAAGTTAAATTAAAAAATTATAATCATTGTGCTATTTTTATAATAGTACTGAGGAATACATTATTTTCTTATATTTCAATTGAAGCACATAAGATGCTTCAGGGCAATTATTTTAATGTGAGACTATTTTTCCCTATATGAAACAGAATATTGAGGAAAAGATCTATACATGGTTAAATCAAAAAGTATTGCTACAAAGTCATAGAGACCTTCATTAAACAAAAATCTCAAAATGAGAAGCTATTGTTTTTATGCTTCATCCAGGTCTATATACTTCTGAAAGCAGTGTGTCCATCTATCAAACCTTCTCTGGTGGAGAAACAGGATAAGCTTTCAACCTCTAGCTGCAAAGTGGAGGGATCAGATCCACTAGGCACTCAGAGTCGTACAGCCTCGGAAACCGCATCCGGGCTCACGATAAGTCACAATGAAGCTGATGATGGTAAGTTTGGTTTGGTTTGGGTTTGGTTAACTTTTCCCTGATGAATTCAGGCTCTTTGATTTACACTGCATCAAAACCCTTGTTTTGCCATCCTGAAGGAGCTTGAATCATGTTCCTTTCAAGTTTGCTTTGACTTTTAGGAACATAAAATAAGTTTGAAGGGGCAAGAGCAAGGCTGTAGGGGTGGATGATGTGACAGTTAGGTTTCTTTTCAGCTTGGCTGGGCCAGGATTCTCAGGGATGTGCAGGTGGGACCTCTTCCATGATGTGATCTCACATAATGTAATCAATTCCATGATGGACTCTCCTGTGCATCCAAGGAGTTACTTAGGTCATAGATATTGCCTTGGGAATATTTAATACCTAAGGAGACTGTGTGGAGAGTTTCAGTCCCTCTTGCTGGTTATTGAGCCAATCTCTTGAGCCAGCAGCCAGACAATCCTGGAAGCTCTCAATGGCCCACTATATTGCCTGTTGAAGAAAGCGCAGAGCCATCAGCGGCTGCTGACCTTGATTCTTTCAACTCTGCTAACAACAGGCCTGATCTACTGACATCCACCCTCCTGTGGTTTTCCTGCTTTCTGGTTCATCAGCCTGGATTAGCCTCTAGCATAACATCTGTTTCGGACACTTGAATCAGACTGTTTACTTGCTTGTGCTATGATCCATAAGGTTGACAGTTTGAAACCACCAGGCACTCCTCTGGAGAAAGAGAGAGCTTTCTACTCCAGTAAACATTTACAGTCTCAGAAACAGAAAGGAGCAGGTCTACCCTGCCCTATAGGGTCACTATGAATCGGCATTGACTCAATGGAAGTGAGACAACTGCCATTTGAAGCCATTTTTCTTGATATGTCTTTACAAATATCATTGGTTTTGCTTCCCTGCATAACTGGTCCTATCATAGATAGGGTAAGACGTCTCAACAAAATTCTCATGGCACAGGCATTGCTATCCTTAAAGAATGAGTTGGTGTATTGTTAAGATGGAATGGGGGTGGTCTCTCTGCCTTCAATTTCACTTGCCCAGCAGATTCTCTTGAAAACCACTGTTTTGATTGAAATGTTTGTGGGTGTTGAAGGGGCAAAGGGAGGTCCTTAACAAAACTAACAAACAAGTATAATGGAGGGAGCTTGTGTGTATCCATTCACTGATCTCAGAGATATGTTTAAACAATATTTCTTTGAAAAACAAACATGTTTGAACTGCAACCTTAGAAGCAATATATGTTGACTTACCTTCATATAACCTCTGGCAATAATACCAACTATGATTTAATTATAGTGGTCAGGTCAGGAAAATTTCCTGAGACACTGTAGCTCTTAATGAATTACATTTTCATATCAGGCACTACAAATGGAGTTCACATTCCTCGAGTTCCCTGCTCTGAAACTTCGGTGAATTTATTTTGATTATTTTCTCTATATTAAATTAAAATCAAAATAAGTATTATTACATACCATTAACCAGTTGCTCTTGAGTTCTCTCCATAGGCTTCTCAAGGAGGTAGATCACCAGGCTTTTATGTAGGACATCTTTAGATGGCCTTAATCTAACAACTATTCAACTAGTAGATTATTGCTTAACCATTTTCTCCACCCAAGGAGTTTGAAAATATCCTGAGATTTCTAAATATTTAATGTGAAAATGCCATCAGAAAATATATATACCATCTTTAGCACAATTCAATGATAATAATGATTGGATTATAATCATAATGAAATTACTGTCATTAAATTATAACTTTTTAAGGACTAAAGTATAAACACACAAATTCTTATAAAAAATTAGGATATACTGTATTTCTAAAATGTGATTAAAATAGACACTGTGCCCTTGAGCAAACTCTTATAACTACTTCTGTAATTTTTGAAGAATAGTTGATATTCAAATGGATGAAATATTATTTATACACACATGCACACATATTAGAGATTCCTGCTGATACAGTGGTTAAGCACTTTGTTGCGAACAGAATGGTTAAAGTTTTGATCCACAAACTGCTCTTTCAGAGAGGGATTTGGCAATCTGTTTCTGTACAGATTTACTGGACTCTCTTTGTCTGATAGAACCTGGTGGAATCCCTGAGGCTTGGTCTCTGGGCATGGAACTGAACTCACTCTGTCACTCAATGTTCAGCTAAGCAAAAGACAGATCTATAAGGGCACTAGCCACTTCACTGGTCTATGTATACCTTAGGATATCTAATACTTTGGATCAAAGGACAGCATTTTTTTAAGGACAAAGTTCAAAAGGATGAGAAAAGGTAGAGGGGTGGGACTAGGGAACACAAAGCTGAGGCAGAGTCAGTAATGCCACGCTGATGGGATTACCATGAATGAGAAGCAGAATGTGTAGGAAACATGGAAGGTAAAAAGGATGATCGGCTTTTGAATCTTTTAACCTATTTAAAATAGAGAGCTAATTTTCTTTTACAGCCTTACTGACTCTATAGGACAATTCTACTCTCCCGTTTTTTGAGTTGAGTTCCCTATTCTGAAATGTTGGTGAATTTACTTTGATATTTTTTCTATATACTAAATTAAAATCAAAATTATAATTATAGTGTTTCTATGAGTCAAAATTGACTCTACATGAAAGGTTTTTCTTTTTTAAATGCATGTTTAAAGTTTAGTATTTTCATTATCGAGTGTGGGTTTATTTTATTTGTTTTAAACCACCTTGTCATATATTTTAATATGCATTCCAGGTGTTTATATATTTCTTCTGAATCTGTTGACATTAACAATGAGGTCAAATTTAGATAACCTTTGTGGAGATGAAAGTGAGACACAATAATAAGGTATTTGAAGCTCGCTGGCAAAACAATTTCCTTGGGGGGAAAAAAATCAGATAATGCTGTGGTTTATTTCTGTCTGATTTATCTCACACCAGGGAACGCCATCCAAAGAGAAGGATGCTCTGGATGGCAGTATCAGCTAAGGATTCAATGAGAATCAGTAAGAAACAGGGAAATCAGTAAGAAATAAACCACTCGGAAACTATTTAGATGACTTATTAATAGGTGAAGGGCCTCGTGATACCAGTATAACCATGATGATGGTTAAGAACAAATTAGGGAACAAACTAATGAGGTAGATTAGAAATGATGTGTTTTGTTTGTTTGCTATGTTCTATTATACCTGCAGTTGGAACACAATGAGGATTTTGGGTTGAGTGACTGGGTGAACGGCCGTTCCATTTAACACCAGAAACACAAGAGAAAGCATGCACGGGGGAAAGATTGAAAATAAATCCCTGATGAGATTATTTTTAAATTCCTGTGATTTATATTATTTTGAAGTTCCTCTGAGAAAGAGCTGCCTTCTCAAAGTAGAGTCAACAATAGAGACATGGATAGAGTAAATCCATCAGGAGCAAAGCATGTAGGATCAAAGCCTTTAAGACCATCATTTGCTGATGAGTCAGGACTCAAAGTGAGAGGGTAGAGCTACACACTAATTAATAATTGGAACTTAGAATGTACAAAATCAAAAATCTAGGACAATCAGAAGTCTTTAAAAATAAAACAGAACACATAAAGATAAATATTCTAGGCTTTAATAAGCTAAAATGGGTTGGTATTGGACATTTTAAATCAGAAAATTGTATGGTCTACTCTGGTATGAAGGACACAATCAAGAGGAATGACATTGTATTCATCAAGAACAGGGTTATTTTAAGAACTATCTTGAAACATAATGTTGTCCATCTGCAGTCAGAACCAACTGGATTGCACCTACCAACAACAACAACATTTGCATACAAGGAAATCCAGACAATGCAATTATTATTCATATTTATGCACCAAACACTATAGCTAATGATAGGGAATTGAAACATTCTACCAATATCTTCAGTCTGAAATTAATCAAACATACAATCAAGATGCATCGGCAATTATTGGCAATTGGAATGCTAAAGTTGGAAACAAAGTGGAAGGAACAGTAGTTGGTTGGAAAATACCGTCCAGGTGAGAGAAACAAAGCTGGAGATTGGATGATACAATTTTGTAAGACCAATGATTTTTTTCATAACAAATATCATTTTTCAAAGCTTAAAACGTAACTATAAATATGGATTCAGCAGATGGAATGGACAGAAATCAAATTGACTACATCTGTGGGTAGAGACAATGGAGAAGCTCATTATTTAGCAGCTAAAACTAGACCAGGGACCGGCTGTGGAACAGACCATCAATTGCTCATATGTAAGTTAAGGTTAAAACTGAAGAAAATGGAAACAAGTCCACAAGAATCAAATGTGACCTTGAACCTAACCCACCTGACTCAAGAACAAATGTGATGCATTAAGCACTAGTGACGGAAGGCCTGCTGAACACTGGAATGACAGCAAGGACATCATACATGAAGGAAACAACAGGTCATGAAAAAGACAGAAAATTAAAAAAATATCAAAGTGGATGTCAGAAGAGACTCTGAAATATAATTATAGTGTAGCTAAGAGAAATGGAAGAAATGATGAGCTCAAAGAACAGAACAGAAAGTTTCAAATGGCAGCTGAGAGGACAGAGTAAAATGTTATAATGAAATGTACCAAGATGTAGGGTTGGAAAATCATAAAGAAAGAATAACCTCAGCATACTGTGAACTGGAAAAATCTAAAGAAAAAGTCAAGCCTCAAGTTGCAATATTAAAGATTTTGGAGGGATAAATTATTGCATGATGCAGGAAGCATCAAAAGAAGATTGAATGAATACACAGCTACACTGTACCGAAAGAACTGGCCTTCATTCAACTATTTCAAAAGGTAGCATATAAGCAAGGACCAATAGTACTGAAGGAAGAAATTCCAGCTGCAAAGAAAGTTTTATCCAAAAACAAAGCTCCAGGAATTGATAAAACACCTATCAAAAGGTTTCAACAAGCTGATGAAGCACTGGGAGCACTCACTCTTCTCTGCCAAGAACTTTGAAGCATAGCTATTTGGAAAATTGCTGGAAGAAATCCATATTTGTGTCCATCCCAAAGAAATGTGATCCAACAGAAGGCTTAAATGATAAAATAACATCATTGATATCACTTACAAGCAAACTTTTGCTGAAGTTCATCCAACAATCAATGTCTGTAGAAGCAGATTGATAGGGAGCTGCCAGAAATTCACTTGGACTCAGAAGAGGAGATGGAACAAGGAATATCATTGGTGATGTCAGATGGATTTTGAATGAAAATAAAGAATACAAAAAATATGTTGTCTTGTGTTTCTTTGCATATGCCAAGACCTTGACTGGAAATTGTAGAACTTCA
This sequence comes from Echinops telfairi, assembly GCF_000313985.2. Lineage (NCBI taxonomy): Eukaryota > Metazoa > Chordata > Mammalia > Afrosoricida > Tenrecidae > Echinops > Echinops telfairi. The sequence goes on along the minus strand of NW_022106189.1, from coordinate 26,157,778 downwards.
TTGTTCTCATGAGGAACATGTTACAGGGTGCAAGAGGCACTTGTGGAAACACAAAAGGGGGATATTTCTTGGTTTAAATCAGTGAAGTTGTGCCTCAGGGTCATATCCTTTCACAATACTTATTCAGTGTGCATGCAGAGCAAATAATCAGAGAAGCTGGCTTATAAGAAGTAGAATGTGCCATCAGGATCGTAGGACGGCTTATTAACAACCTGAGATATGCAGATGACACAGCCTTGCTTTCTACTTGCTGATGAAAATCAGGAATTGCAGCCTCCAGGATGGATTGCAACTCAATGTAAAGGTAACCTAAATCCTCACAACTGGACCAATAGTTAACATCATGACAAACAGAGAAATCATTGAATTGTCAAAGACTTTGTCTTACTTAGATCCACTATCAGTGCTCATGGAAGCAGCAGTTAAGAGATCAACTTTAAAGTGTTGAAAAACAAAGACGTTATTTTGGGGACTAAGTTTCACCTGACCCAAGCCGTGGTATTTTCAATGACTTCCTATACTTGTGGCAGTTGAACATTAAATAAGAAAAACTAAGACAAATTAATATACTTGGATTATTATGCTGAAGAATATTGAAAATACCATAGACTACCAAAAGAGCAAACATATTTGTCTTGGAAAGATAGAATGTTCCTAAAAGCATAGGATGGGAAACTTATTCTCAGGTACTTTGAACATGGTATCAGTTGAGACAAGTCCGTGGAAGGGACATCATGCTTGGCAAAGTAGAAAGGCCAAGAAAAAGAGGAAGATCTTTGATGATATGGATTTACACATGGCTGCAACAATGGGCTCAAACCTAAGAACAATTATAGAGGTGGTGCAGGAGCTGGGAATGTCTTGTTCTGTTGTACATAGTTCGAGTTGAAACTGACCCAAGGTGCCTAACAACAATAACAACAAATAGAATTGCTATGAGTCGCTATTGTTTGGATGTTTTGAGGTTTTTCTTTTGTTTTGTTTTTGAGTTCTATAAACATTAGCTTTTGTACATCTAGCATACAGAGTTTAGCTCTAATATATTCATAAGACAACAATACAGGTTAAGAAAAACTTTTTGGCATATTCATGCAAGACACTAAAACTTGGTTTGCTGCAAACACATAGGTGCCAAGTCGATGATGGGGTAGGCTGGAGCAGTTACTGGTAGATACACCTTAAAACATCGTATCTGGACCAAACAAACACCACTCACACACACTTTGCAATGGCTTGGTTTTGCGTGCCTTTTCTTAAACATGTGCAGATAAATTTTATTAACCAAAAAACCATTTTAGGGAAGTGCTTTTATATCGGCCATGCATAGATTGTATTGGCATTGGCATATATTACCTTCGAATGCAGGAGATTTTAGAATGAATGAAAATCAGAGAAGGAAAGAAAAGGAAGTAGCTATGAGGTACTGAATAGGAACTCTATGCCAGTGAGGCTTATATACCTCAGCTCATTATAGAGAACATTATCATCATTTTGCAATTAGAACAATGACGTTTTACTGAAGGTCACACAGTGACTATTATGAAAACGAGAATTGGAAAACAGGTCCAGGAATAAAACCCATGCCTTGCCAAATACATCCATCAACACCAGAGTCTTGATGACTTCAAAGCAAAAGAGCCCTACACTTACATGGATATGTGTAAAAGCTTTACTAAAGCTTTTAAAGTTTGCTGGAATATGTGAAGGGCTAATTAGTGCAAAGTGAAAGAGTTAAGAAAGTAAGCTTGACCTATTACCATGTCAAGTAGGCTACATTTAAAGAAGTCTCCAGAGAGGCCGGCTTCCTATCTCATTAGTACTCTACTATATGCATATATTTATTTGTGGGGAGCCTGCAGGCAGATCTGGAAGAAATGCTGCTCAATTAGGCTTCATGTTACCCAAATCACCGTTTCTGGGATGCCCTTCCTCACGTGTGTTTGGTATGTGCTTCTTCTTTTCTTTTTCTTTTCCTTTCTGCTCTGCTAATTTGTTTGTTTGTTTGTTTGTTTGTTTTCAGCTGAGTTTTTGGCCAATCGAGTCTACTGGATAGTTTGCTCATTCACAGCATGGGAAAGGAGCTATGTTCACTTCTCCCTCAAACACAGTCTAAAATTCACCACACAGGATGACAGATTCGCATGGAGCATGCCCTCCCCTATCTCATCCCCCCTTACAACCACACGGCAGGTATTTTTTCTGAAACAATATGATCGATAGATTGAAATGTTTGTGTGAAATTGTAAAGTTCGTTTTAAACACTGAAGTCCTGTGGTTGGCCTCCAGGGTTCCTGTGGGAGTGTAGTACAAGAGTTGCCCGTTTGAGGAACTGTTAACATAAGACAGACATTCCACCTATTAACCCTTCAGACACCTGCATATAATAGAAATCTACTCTGAGAACAGTGATTTTCAAACATAACAACAATGGGGACGGCTCTGCCTGCCGGTAGCCATCGTGGATGGAAAGAGAGGACAATGGGAAGTGAGAAACCTTCTTTGGGTTCAGTCTCTCCACCAGATCCAAAGGAAAAGACTCACCAATTGGTCTGACGTTGTTTTAAACATTCCTTTTTTTAACTTGTAGTTCAGTATGGGTCTAAACAGCTTGGCAGTGGCCAACCATTTGTCGCTATAAACCTAGAACAGAAAAAGGAGAGACCTAGGAACCAGAAAGAGAAATGTAATGTCTTCATAAACTACTAGCCCCAGTATCATTTTACCAGAAGAAACAGAGAGTCCATTGATCATTTCTAAATTACTAAATATTTTAATCAAGAACACAAAAATTGTATCATAATCAAAAGAAGGGAAAACATGAA
>NW_022106189.1:26139807-26154843 GCF_000313985.2 Echinops telfairi | reverse complement strand
TATTTTGTCATATCTTGCCCTTTCCGCCGTCTCCCTTCACCCCCATTTTTCTCCTCCCTCCCCGCTCCCCCCTCCCACATGAGCCCTTGATAGTTTATAAATGGGTATTTTGTCATATCTTGCCCTGTCCGACTTCTTATTGGAAACACAATTGATAGAATACATTGAAGATGGAGAAATTCCCGAATCAATTGCCTTAAAGAATACATTTAATTCTTGAATAGAAACGAGACCATAAAGTCATCTTTAAACTATAGAGTCAGTTTACTTATTTAATAAATAATGTCTACCTTGAACCTTGTAGATTTTAAAAATAATTATCTGTATGAGACAAAATGGACAATAATAAGTAAAACACAGATGAGAATTTCAGTAGCAGAGAGTCTAAATTAATGGGGGGTGAAATAGTGCATACAGAGATATGGCCATTGGTGAAACAAAGAAATAAAAGAACCAAACATTAGACTAAGACAGATCACTCCCCGCAAATATAAGCTAACTGGGAAAAGTTACATGTATAAACAGAGCATGTACAATATAAAGCATTTCCTAGGAATTTATATTATAATCAATAGTTTCTATAGCCCAATTTAAAAAATGAAAACCTAATTGAACATTCAAATATAAAGGAGAGATATTCAACGTTCATGCATGCTGAAAATGATTAAAACCTTTTAACTAAAACTAAATTTTAAAACATTTCCAAGAAAAATCTTCTAGCTCACAGTTTGTGAGAATCTGGACACATATTGATTCTCAATATCTTTTTATTTTATTTGTTTTGCTTAAAACAGTGATTTATTTTCTTAAAGTTCTGCAGGCTAGAAGTCCAAAATCAGTATTCAAGCAAGATCACATTCTTTCCAGACACTCTTGGTAAGAAAGTGATCCTCCCCTCCCAACATGTGGTCACTTTGGAATCCCTTGTCTTGTAACTGCATCATTCCAGTCTCTGTCTCTACCATTACATGACCTTCTCTTCTGTCTCCGATTCGCTCTCTCTTTTCCCTTCCTCTCTCTCCTACTCACTTCTAATTGAGTTTCCATTCACCAATTTATTCACATTTTGGTATTAATTGCAGTCTCCACAGTGTAATCACTTTCTTCCAAGTTCCTGTCTTCAATTACTGTTTCCATTGGTCTGTCTTTCCTCTCTGCCTCGAGAGTGCTATCCAGGAGCAAATATTGCCTTTTTTATCCCACACAGTTGATTGTTCTAAAGGGTGCATATCTCCTTGGTGTTATTTTTCACTGTATAGTCTTATTTATGCTTTGAGAATTAAGCTACAAAGTGAATTGCATTACAAGCTTGAAGTGGGTCTAAGGCTCATACATAGCCCTTAGAGGGTCCAAAAGTCTTTATCAGACCAGTTAACCTGGTCTTTTAAAAATGATTTTGCTTTTTGTTTCATGTTTGTTCAGTCTCCTATCATGATTTCATTTAGAGCAATTATCAGTTGTACTTTGGCACCCTCAAGTTTTTCTGGTCTCCAGGACATTGAGTCTGGAGTTCAGTGGTCCATTAGACACTTGGACTAATTGATTCCTTGTGTCTTTGATTTTATTCATTCTTCTCTGCTTTGGTTAAGGACAGAGAACTAGCTGCACCTTAAGATGAGCAGTCATAAGCTTTCGAATGCCTACCACCCAAAGGAAGGTGGAGAACAGGATCTTTGTGGACTACATTGTGCTGATTGCCTTTAGTGTCCCTTGAGACTACTGACCTGAATCATTAGTCCCAATAGCTCATTCCTTCAAGGTGTTGAGTTGTGGCTAGTAACTTTTCATAATGTTACCCTCCGTATGCTCTACTAGATTCATGAGTATATTTATAACACATATACATGCATGTGAGAAATATTTTCTGTGTGCAACCAATTCAGCTTCTCCTCTTCTCTTCAGTCCCAGTATAAACTTTGTATAAACTTGTATAGGACTGTTATCACTATTACTTCAACAATGGGTAACTAAGAGTAGGTTCTTGTGTTGCATTAACGCTTGTGCTTCTCATAGCATCTTCTTTTGCCTTGACCATTTTGTGCTGACCTCCCCATTACTGTATATATATATATACACACGTTAATACATGTAATTTAGTTAATAACAGATGGCCCTTCATTCCATCATTCTCCCTTTTGTGATGTACTGTAAAGTCTAGCGCCTAAACCTGTGGCGTGTGCCTGTTGTAGAGGGAGTTATCTGTTATGGTGATGAGATTGTTATTTTGAGATTCCCCACCTTTCTAGCGTAGGTGACTGAAGTCACCAGCCTTTGTTTCTTTGGGGGTATGATCTGCAAAAGGCAAACCCACTTCTTTATCAAAGCCACCTTTGTGACTCTCTTTCCCATTTGAGTACACACCGAAATTTAATGCTGATTCACTGGTAGCAAACACCAATCAGAAGCCAGTTACCACTCAAAAATGACTTGGCCCAGGACTCAGGTAATATCTTGAAATGAATTCCCACTTACTTTTTGGCCTGGCTAAGTGTGGCAGTTACATAATTTCCTGTCAACTTGCGAATGGATGGAGCCCAGCCTGTCAATCAGTTGCAGCTTATTGACCTCATTTGGAAGTACAGAGGACATAAATAGCTCACTGGAGGCAGGACACAGACCCTTCCTTTGAGACATTCCTGTTGACAAGCTACATGGAGCTATGCTGATAGAGCCAGAGCCCTGGAGCTGGAGGAGCCACATGGAGACCCACGTCAATGCCGAGATGCTTCCACAGTCACTGGATCCACAAGATTTTCCACCCACTGGCCTTCAATCTTCAGCATCATTGCGTGGCTGCATGAGTCTAAAGAGGAATTTATGTACTAATATCGACATGTGGAGTAATATTGGATATATGGACTTGATCTGGACTGGGCTGTGATGTTTTCTTAATGTATAATTGCTCTTTGATATAAAGTTCTCTCTTGCACATATATGAGTGTCTCCCTGGATTTGTTTCTCCAGTCAACCCTGACTAACACACTAAGCAAGTTATATGACTGTCATTTTCAGACATTTCAATATCTTGTACTAGCTCCTTCATCTAACTTGCCTCTCTCGCCTCTGGATTTGAGGACTTAATTGAGCCTTATTACCTGATCTGAATTCACCAGCTTACGCAGCTTTGTGGATGAGGATCCTGCAGGTTGATTTCTGTACTTTGGATTTGGAACATACTAGATAGAATAGTTATGTAAGCCAAATCCTTAATTGTTTGTTAGCTCTGTGAAGTGTTGCAGTGAATTACAGACTCTTGGGTTCTGAGGAGTCTATACTAAGAGGAAAAATAGTGGTTGGCATCAGGGATAAGAGACGGGACTCACATTTTGGATAAGGTGAACATTTGGACTCTTTAATTTCAGAAACATTGGGACTAGTCTTGCATCTATCATCCTAAAAGAAATTATTTTGCAACACATGTATAGCCTCCAGTTAGTAATCTCTCTCCTTCCTCTCCTAAGACTAATAATGTTGAAATGGTTTTTGTTTTTGTGTTTTATTTCTGATTGTAAATGTTCTTTTGGGTTTTTATATCAATGGCTTCATGTAATGTTTGTTCTTCTGTGATTGACTAAATTCGTTCAACATCATGTCTTTTAGATTCATACAGCTTTTATGGTGATTTATAGAGTCATTGTAATTCTTTAACATTGTGTTGTATTTCATTGTGTATGCGTCATACTTTATCTCTTCATTCATTGATGTGTATTTAACTTGTTTCCATCTTTTTGTTATTGTGAATGAACATGGATATGTATATGTTCTAGAATATACCTGTAGTTTGGGGATTGCTGGACCATATGATATTTTTTATTTCCAAATTCTGAAGTCTTGTAGGCTGGGTAATAGTATTGTCTACAGTGGTTGTACATTGTACAGCCCCACCAGCAGGGGATGAGGGTTCCAACCTCTCCACACCATCACCAGTTTTGTTTTTGGACCTTTACTATCAATGCTGTTGTCAGCTGATACCTCATGCTTTGATTTGCATTTCTCTTGTGGCTGATAGTGGCATAGTGGGCTATAAAGTGAGTTGATAACTGCAAAATTTTTCTAAGATTTTTACATCTTAAAATCCCACAGGGGCAGTTCTGCACGGTCACAATGAGTCAAAATTAAGTTGGTGACAGTGAGTTTACATTTCAGGAATGGTTGATGATCATGAGCATGCCTTCTTGTGTTTGCTAATTACCATGGTGTTGCTTCATGGTCCAGTTGTGAGAATTAAAAAATATATTTATTTATGTTTCGGTGTAATCCATACTGAAGTCTTTGATCTTCATCAGTAAGTGTTTCAAGAAATCTTTGCTTTCAGCAAGAAAGCTCTACTATCTCCCAATTCTAGTGTTGTTCTCCTTCTCTACTATCCAGCTTCTCAGATTATTGACTCCGCATGTACATTGAGTAAATATGGTGTAATAGAACAAGTCTGACAAATACCTTTCAAGGAATTAAACTATGTAGTATCACGTCATACTTTTTAACAATAGGACTTTGGTCTTTATAAAGAATCCCTTGAGCACAATTAAGTTCTTGGGTTTCAATTCTTTGTAATGTTGTCTTCAATAATTGGTTATGATTCAGCTGAAAGTCATAAACTTCAATAATTATCATTTTTATTAACAGAGAGACTAATTCAATACTATCAAATGATATCATATTATTTTCTGTGCTGTTGTTAGGTACCACTGATCATCTTTGAATGCACAGAGACCTCACCATATAAAATAGAAAGAAATATCTCATATTCTCATGCCATTCTCACAATTGTTACTATGTTTGATCCCATTGTTGGAACTACAATGTCAATGCATCCTATAAAGGGCCTTACGCTGTTGTATTGCCCTTCAACTTGAGTAAGCATAATGCCCTTCTCCAAGGACTATTTTCTCCTGATAACTTGTTCAAACTACTTGAGACAAGGTCTTGTCATCCTTGCTTCTTGAATTCTAGCTGTACTGCTTCCAAAACAGATTTCTTGCCTCGTTTGGCAGTCCACACTGTACTTTCAATAAGTTTGACAACAGCTTAGCTCAAATGGTTAGAATTGCATTCAGTTTCCTTATTCAATATCCAGCTCTCATGTGCATATGAAACAATTAAAAATCCCATGGTTTGGGTCACATACACCTTTGTCCTCAAACTAGCAGCCTTGTTTTTCAATGCCTGGAGAGGTCTTGTGTAGCATATTTATCTAATGCATTGCATATTCTGATCTCTTGACTGCTGTTTCCATGAGCATTGATTGTGGATCCAAGCAAATCAAAATTCCTGATAACTTCAAACTTCTTTCCATGCATCATGATGTTTCCTATTGGTCCGGTTGTGAACATTTTGATTTTCTTTACATTGAGTTGTAATCCACAATGAAGGCTGAAATCTGTGATCTTCATAAGCAAGTAATTCAAGTCCTCATCTTCAACAAAGTTTTTCATTTCCATATTGTAGGTTTTTTAATAGGCCATCTTCTGATCCTGATGCCACAGTCTACTTCATATAAATACTTCTCTAATTATTTGCTCAACATCAAGATTAAATACGCATGATGCAAATATAAAACCCTGTTACATACTTTTCCTGATTCTAAACCATGCAGTATTCCCCTGTTCTGTTTGCTCACTGCTTCTTGATCCAAGTACATATTACTTACAAGCACAATGAAGTGTTCTGAAATTTTCATTCTTCTCAAAGCTATGCAGTTTGTTGTGATCCAACAGTCTCATGCCTTTGCATAGTAACCCCCCCCCCACACACACACACACAAGCAAACTTCTTTCAGGTGTTCTCTATTTTTAGTCAGGATGCATCTGACATTGACAATGATATGTCTTGTTGCATGTCTTCTTCCAAAGCGGGCGTGAACTTCTGGCAGTTCCCTGTTGATGTACTGGTGCACTATTGTGGGATGACCATCAACAAATTTTTACTTGCATGTGATATCAATGATATTGTTCCAGTCACTTGGCCAAATATCTGTCTTCCAAATTACTTTGCATAGACAAGTAAGTTCTTCATCAACTTGTTAAAACATTTCAATGGCTATTCCATCAATTCCTGGAGCCTTGTTTCTGGTTCATGTTTTCAGCGCAGCTTGAACTTCTTCCTTCAATACTATTGGCTCTTGTTCACATGATGCCTCTTGAAATGTTTGAAGGTCCTCCGGTTCTCTTTGGTACAGCGACTTTCTATTCTTTCCATCTTCTTTTGATTGTTCTGGCATCATTCAATATTTTGCCCATAGGATTTTTCAAGATTGCAACTTGAGGCTTGATTTTTTTTCTTCAGTTTATTCAGTTGAAGATATGTTGAGGGTGTTTTACGTTTTGTTTTCTAACTCCAGATTTTTGCACATTTTATTATCATACTTTACTGTGTCTACTTGAGCTTCCCTTTGGAACTTTCTTTTCAGCAATTTGACTTCATCATTTTTTCCATTTTCCTTAGCTGGTCTATGATTTAGAGCAAGTTTCAGAGTCTCCTCACATGAAAATGGATCTTTTCTTTCTTTCCTACATTTTAATGACATTTTGCTTTCTTTGTGTATGTTCTTGATGTCAACTCATAGCTCAGTAGATCTTCTGTCAGTAATGTTAATTAATCATATCTGTTCTTGAGATGTTCTGGAAATTCAGGTGGGCAGTCTTCAAGGTCATATTTTGACTCAAGTGGGCTTATTTTAAATTTCTTCAACTGCAACCTGATCTTACATATGAGCAATTAATCATTTCACAGTCAGTCCCTGGCCATTGATATTGAACTTCTCCATTGTCTCTTCTCACAGATGTAGTGAATTAAAGTCCTGTGTATTCCTTCTGGACAAGTTCATGTGTATATTCACTGTTTGCGTTTTTGATAAAAGATATTTGCAATGCAGAAGACCTTGATCTTGCAAAGTTCTATCATCTGATCTCCATCAAGACCATATTTTCCAACTATCATTCCTTCTTCATTATAATGATAATCACCAGTAATTATCAATGCATCCTGATTGCATGCTTGATCAATTTCAGACTGAAGACATTGGTAGAATTCTTCCATTTCATCCTCACTAGCTTTTGTGGTTGGTGCATGAGCTAGTCTGGGTTGACTCGAGAAACAAATCCATAGACACTCATATGTGTATAAGAAAGAGCTTTATATACAAGGGCAGTTGAATATTAAGAAAATATCCCAGCCCAGTCCAGATCAAGTCCATAAGTCTGATTATAGCCCATATGTCCAATACCAGTTTATAAAGTCTCTTCAGACTCATGAAACACATGCAATAATGCTGCATGCAGGAGGATCACAGCCCAGTGGGTGGGAATTCATTGGATCCAGTTGCAGTGGAAGCATTTTGGCGCTGGCACGGGTCTCCACATGCCTCCTCCAGTTCCCAGGGCTCCGACTGCATCAGTGTAGCTCCATCAGGCTCATTGCCAGTATTGTCTCCAGGGGATGTGTGTGTGCCCCGCCTCCAGTGAGCTATTTATCTCTTTATCACCTCCAAATGAAGTCATCAAGCTGCGACCTGATTGGCAGGCTAAACTCTACCCCTTCACTCTTCAGCCTCAAATTGACAACAGATTCTGTAACTACCACAGTGCGTAAACTCGAGTAACAGGTGCATTCATTGGATTTGCTTGTATGCAGATAGGTATGATCTCATCACAGATAGCAATGGACTTCAAGATAGAGCTCGCATATTCTTTATGACAGTGACTGCAATGCCGTTCCTCTAGATTGTGTCATTCTCTGCATATAAATAAAATATTTCTCTAATTCAAAATGACCAAGGAAAGTCCATTTCACCTCACTGATGCCTAGATCTATCTTTTTGTGTTTCATTTATATGTTTCACAACTTCCGATATTCCTAGATTCATACTTTGTACGTGCTAAGTTCCAATTGTTAATTAATCTTACGCTCTGCCATCTCATTTTGACTCATGCTCCATTACTAAGTGAAGGTCTTGAAGGATTTATTCCTGCAAGTTTATTACATTCAAGTCATTATCGTAGAATCTACTTTGAGAAGATACGTCTTCTTGAGTCATATTTTGAGTGTCTTCCAACTTGAAAGTCTTATCTTCCGGAACTATCTCTGACAACGTTCTACTTTCAGTTGTTAGATTTTCAGTAAGTGACAATGTTTTGATGGTATCTATATGGTTTTCATTGACTAATTCATTAGAAATGTACTGCCTATTCCTTCTTAGTCATCTGTTCTTAGTCTGGAAGCTCTGCTGAAACCTGTTCAATTTGGGTAACCGTACTGGTATTTGATATGCCAGTGACAGCTTCCAGCATTACAGTAACACACAATCCACCACAGAATGACAAACTGACAGACAAGTGGTGGGTTACACTGCATAGTCCTGTTATATGTTATATATGACATATATATAACATATATATGTGAAATAATACATAGTTTATTTCATCTTGTGTGATTTGCTCTTTTCTGAGTTAAATTGCTCTCTTTAAGAGTATTATTATCTTTTATTACTTAGGATTCCAAAGAACATTAATCAATTAATGCAATTTTAAACCTGTAACAACATGACCTATCAACCAAACTGTAATGCAAATTTCATAACCAGAATTATCTATTCACCCAAGAACAGATCTGTAGGTTTAGAACTAAGCAAATTATATTATTTATACAAGAAATCTGCAGTTGGGGAGAAAAGCTGTTGTGCTTATGTAATAGACAAATAATAAAACGTAAGAATGTTCTGCTTCAAAATAAATGAAAACATTACTATCTATAGTTATTGTTTAACAGGGACACAATCCAATCTCAAGACAATTTTTGAAACCTCAAGAAAATAATGCAATTGCCCAGAAAGCAATCAACCATTTTTAATACTTTGATATTTAATAAAGATAGCTTTATCTCTGCATGCACAATTTGATAACCAATATTATATTCTAGATAAGTTTGTTAAAGCACTTGGAACATGTGCTAAGATTTAATTCTAATATGTGCTGTTTTATCCTTTCTCGAACAGATGTACTGCAGAAGAAAAATTTTACTTATTCCCTTTATGTTAAATCTCCTTAGATACCCAGGTTCTATCTAATATAAATGTGAAAAGTGAAATAGTTTTTCAAATCAGATGGATAAATAAAAATAATATTTCAGAGTGGTTTGAAATCTGAAAAATATATTCCATCATAATATAGTTTGCTTTGGTAAGCTATAAGAAGAATTGTAATATGTCATGTATATAAACAATAATAATGTTAGGTTGGGTGCAACCAAGTTCTCTAGAGAAGCAAAAGCAGTGACACATACAACACATGATGCTACTGAGAGGAATAAGCTCCCACCGTACACATGGTTCTTTGCGGAATAAGGTACACAAGCCACGGTATTTTCAGTTGCCTCATACATATGTGAAACTAGGGCATTGACTACGGAAGTCCGAAGCACAATGGGTGTATTTGAATTGTGGTGCTGGAATAGAACATTGAAAGTACCATGGGCTTCTAAAAGAGCTAACAAGTCCACCTTCGAAGAAGTACAGCCAGGGTGCCCCTTCAGTGCCAGGATGGTGACTTTGCCTTACCTACTTTGGACACATGGTCAGGGGAGATAAGTCCCCAGAGATGGACATCAAGCTTAGGCAAGTGGAGAGGCAGCAAAAAGGAAAAAGGCCCTCCTCAAGAGCTGGGTTGGCACTGCAACTACGGGCTGAAGCATGGGCACAAGGTGAGGGTGGCTCAGGACCAGGCAGTGCCTTGTTCTGTTGTGCAGAGGATTGGAACACACTTGGTATTACCTAACGACAACAGCAAGTGTGGTTTCTTTTTTCTCTTAAGTTTCTCATTAAAATAACATCTGCAAGTCCTACATGAGGAATGTTCCTGATTTTTAGAAAATAACATCACATCACATTTGATGTGTTATCCATTGATATAATTCAACATCAGGACTATGAAGAGTAAACAAATGTTTGAATTAAATAAAACCAAAATAATAGAAGAGTATTTTAATTGTTTTCAGTATTATAATACCACTTGATATGGTAAAATATTGATAGATATTTTTTATAAAACATTTAAAGAGGTGAAATTTTAGCAGAAGGAAGAAAAATAAGTAAATACATGCTATTTTTTCTTATTAATGCCTGTCTGCAGTTTCTCATGAACATCCCTGTCACTACAGGTAGCTCTTCAAAATTAACAAATGACCCCATTATTCTTCCCTGTCATCCAGGGCAATGTTCCACCTGGCCTTCTCTACCTGTGATTATTTTATCTTACAATATGGATCCTTACATCTCTCTAAGCATCCTTGTTTAAATGGCATGCTTTCTTGTACTCTTTTGCATATCTTGATTGCATCATTACTATTTTTACCCATCCAAACTGTGATTCTATTTTTTTTAATTATTATTCATTTTATTGGAGGCTCTTACAGCTCTTATAACATTCCATACATCAATTGTATCCAGCATATTTGTGCATATGTTACCATCATCATTTTCAAAACATTCTTTCTTCTTGAGCCCTCAGTATAAGCCCCACATTTTGTCCCTTCCCTCCCCCTCCACCCCCACCCTTGATCAATTATACATTGTTATTATTATTTAATATGTTACACTGTCCGTTGTCTCTCTTCACTCACATTTCTGTTATTCATCTAGCAGGGAAGCAAATAAACCCACATGGGAGAAGCACACCAGCCTGTGTGATCATGAGGTACCAATGGGATCAATATCAGGTATCAAAAGTTCAAAAACAAGCGATTATATCAATGCAAACAATGGAGGTTGGAGTGGAGTCTCAAAGCCCATCTGTATACAATTGGATACCCCCCTCACTACCACACACACACACACACACACACACACACAGAAGGGTTATAGGGAGGGAATGATTCAACCAGGGTGCAGTTTAGCATTGACAAAACACACGATTCCTCTAGTTCAATGGTTCTCAACCTTCCTAATGCCACGACCCTTTAATACAGTTCCTCATGTTGTGGTGACCACCCCCCCAACCATAAAATTATTTTCATTGCTACTTCACAACTGTCATTTTGCTACTTTTATGAATCGGGCAACCCCTGTGAAAAAGTCGTTCGACCCCCAGGTTGAGAACCGCTGCTCTATTTCCTGACCACTTCCTCCCGCCGACTACTACCATGACCCAGTTCTCCCTTACAAATCTGTGTAAATGGGAGAACACACATTGGTACAGATAAGTGCTCTCAACATATTCAGGACAGGTAAACCCCTCAGGAACAGTAGTGGGAGTAGCAATACACCATTACTTACGACAGTGTTTGTGTCCTCTTTAAAATGCTCAGCATTTAAGAATGGACTTTTGTCATCCTTCTTATTCTAATCATCCCTCTTGATACATCACTTCCTCCAAAACCACCCTGCCTTTAATAGGAAGAAATCCCACCCTCTTTCTATCTTACTTGAATCATTACTTCTGATTAGATAGGCAGATACCATGGGATTGTAGAGGTAGATCTTACTCACTGCCATCCAGATTGAGAATTTATTTATTGGCTTGTGCATGGTGTCGTTTCCCCCAAATAGTTACTCAAGCAACAGTAGCAAGACTAAAGTGATCAATGGAGCCTATAGATAATTAAGTGACTCAACATCATGTTCGATAATTGGTGTGACAACCCATTACTTTATATTTATGTATACTTAGTTGTACTCTTCCAAAACAGCATTTGACTTGGTTGACTTGTCCACAAGAAGACTAGTAGACTATTTTAAAGCGAGAAATTTTAGGGATGATTGGTCATTCTCCTATGTTTCCTAATCTTATCTAATTTGGGGAGGAGAGAAAGAGAAATTGTAAACTGAATGACAAGGTAAAGCACTGAAAGCATCATTATTGTTTTCTTTGCCCAGCAAGACTCTCCAGAATCAGTTTTTTAGTAAATATATTTTAAACAGGATAAACACTTAGAATTTTATGCATTCTTCTCCAGGAAAGAGGATTGGTATGTACAATCAGTTTCTTAATGATCACATTATGTAAATAATATATTAAAATGACTGTATACACATTATAGAACAAAAAATAAAATAGGTAAAAACAGTCAAATCATATGCAGGTTTTAAAAAGTGTTTTTCACTACAGCAAGTAAATATGTAAGTATTTTATTCAATACAGTTCAACAAACTGCTGCCATTCTATTTTGGTCTGACATCCTTTCATCTTTCTTATCCGTGGACTCTGTTTCTAAGTTGTATGCCCCACAGTTTCCATCTGGATCTCACTAACCTTTATAGGATATTTTTTTCTTAAATTAAAGTTACAAATTTTAACTTGATCTCAAAAATTTCTCAAAATATGTATTTTTGCACAGTATTATTTTCTGCTGTGGTTTCAATTGTAATTTCACGTGAACTTTTATTCCTTGCAAGTAGGAAGAAAAACCCAACCTACTTTAAAAAAAATAAACATTTTATTGGGTGTTCTTACAGCTCTCATCACAATCCATCCAAGCACCCATTCTGTCAAGCACATTTGTACATATGTTGCCATCATGATTTTCAAAAAATTTTCTTTCTACTTGAGCCCTTGGTATCAGCTCATCCTCACCCCCACACCTTCATGAACCTTGATAATTTATAAATCTCTTTTTCATGTGTTACACCAACTGCTGTCTCCCTACACCCACTTTTCTGTTGTCTGACACCCTGGGAGGGGTTTATATATAGATCATAATGATCAGTTCCCCTTTCTCCTCCCACCTTCCCCTTATCCTCTTGATAGAATTAAGTTGTATGTTTCATCTGCGCTATACTGTCCCCTGACTACCTTGTCTCTTCCTTGTGACCCTTCTGAAAAGGGAGGTCCAATTCTCTACAGATGAACTTTGGATCTCCATTCTGTGCTTCCCCTCATGCACATGGGTATGACTTTTTGCTCTGGGTCTTTGATCCTTGATCCCTGATACACATCAACACCTCATGATCACACAGGCTGGTGTGATTCTTCCATGTGGACTTTGTTGCTTTTCTTCACCAGATTTTCTTATGCACCTATTTTATCTTCAGTACCATACTAATTTTTAAATCTAAATGTGCCTCTCCTAGACCTTTGTGATGTGTTCATAATGCCACTGTCTAAGACATGAAACTATGAGGTGTGCTTCTGTCTTTTGTATTCTATCAGCATTGGAGTTTAGTTCCAATATGTTAACCTTGTCAATAATATAAACTTTCTGTGGCATGATCTGAAAACAGATTCCACCATCGGAAAACAAGGTATGTAGCCGTAGAATTGTCTTAGAATAAGAGAATTCTCCATTACGTATTGGCCACCATAACAATTCCCTCCATTCAAAGAATGAAGGCAACTTGGGGAATGAGCATAAATTATGGTCACAAAATCCTATGTGGCAAGATTACAAAAGACATCGTTTCTTTGTTTAACTTAGTTGGATTTCTGGCCTTGAGTTACTGTTAACCTAATAGAAGATATTTTTTTCTCGGCATGATGCACTTCAATAATTTGTTTTATTTAATATCCATAGTACAACAACTTTAATTATGACTTCAAGAGCATCTTCTTTATCTCCACTATGACAGGTTTTGAATGTAAGTCTTAGCGACCTTAGAAGGCAGGAAAATCGTTACCCTGATTTGTCTTCATTTTCATTTACTCATTGCCATCAGCAATATCTAGTTTGCTATATAGGCCCAATTATCAGTGATAATCAATGTTAATATTTTATATTCTTCTGATATCCTATTCTTTAACTTATATTTTGTTAATATTCATTTATTCTTTTTGTAATGATTCTGTTTGTCATTTGATTCCCTTAGATATTTATTTTAAATATATAATAAGTACAATAATCATATTACTTATTTCCAAGGATGAAAGAGAGAGCAATGTGCATAGTCAATCTGGTATTATGAAACTTTATCATTTTAATAATAAAACTGCTGTCATTGTTGATAACTAGGTTAATAGGCAATCACTTATTTTAGTATTTATGCATTAGCATATTTACAATAATAATTTATTTTAGTATTTATGTGTTAGCATATTTACAATATTTATGTTTATTTGCATTAACAGTATTTTTGCTTAAATATGATGATTATAGTACAACACCATTAACCCTATCATAGCCCTATCCAAAGTAAAGGGAGGTTTCACTGGGTTGTGGCTGCAACAGCTTTTCTCCCACAAGAGATAAAAGGGAAGAGAAAGAAAGAGGGATCCATTGAATCATGAAACAGGAGCAGAGAGTGGACTGTGTCTTTTTTGATCTGGTGTCGCTGCACTGTGAAGCTTCTAGATCAGAGGGAAGATTAATGCCAAGACACCTGACCATCTCTAAGGAATTCCAAGCCTTCCGACGCTAAAAGGAGGCAACTAGGAACCAATAGAGACAAAAAGCTTTCTCTTAGAGTTAGTGCCATAAATCCGGATTTCTGGTCTCCCCATGCAAAGGATAGGTATAGTGGATGAAGCAATGGACTTGAAGACAAAATTGTGAAGATGGTCCAGGACTGTGCAATGTTTTGCACCTAGGGTCATTGCGAGTATGAACCAACTGGCCAGTACAAAACAGCAACGGACCATGAGATAAGACGTTTTGTTTTGTTTAACTCACTCACTTGTAGTATTTAGGTCATAGCACCGCTAGTAACTAAGGCAGACACCCGCCAACTCAAATAGTAATTAATATTTATGAACAAATTCCTGGAGAAAGCTTACATTGGTCTAACTAATAAACTATTACATAAATAATGGCTGGGTCCATTTGGCTTCCTCACACTAAATTAATTTGGGTTGTATTTTCTTTTGGGGATAACTTTTAATTGGAGAGTGTATATTTATTTTAGAAGAAATCCAAAGATCATTATCAAATAAATATTGACCCATTTTATCTCCAAATACTGGAAGAATGATATATTGTCCTATGAACTGAAAGAAGAGATAATGATTATGAAATGCATGTAACAATTTTTGCTCTGGGTAACTAAGAGACATTTCTGTGTGTTTCATTACATTGTCTACTAGTATATTATAAAGTTGAAAACAGGTGGGGGCAAAG
>NW_022106189.1:26135019-26139321 GCF_000313985.2 Echinops telfairi | reverse complement strand
CCACGGATCTCTGCTGGTGTAGTGATAATGAGGTGAGCTGCAATCCCCATAGTCGGCAGTTTGAAACCCCCAGGAGAAAGACTGTGCTTTCCGCTCCCATAAACAGTTACAGTTCAGCATCCCACAGAGGGTCGTGACAAGTCAGCACTGATTGACTCAATGGCAGTGAGATACACACACACACACACACACACACACGCACACGCACACGCACACTATCACTGGTTTTGCTTCTCCAGGATCCCAGTGTAACATACATGGTACGGAGAGTTGGTCTAGTGAAACAAATCGTAAGGGTGGGTTTTCTAAACTGATTCTCAACTAGTCCTGAAGGCACTAATAAAAGTGCCTCCATTAACTTTGCCTCTGTTAGTATGACTATATCTGCCACTGTTGGTAAATACTCAGAAGAGTTGACTTATATGAAGAAGAATACAGCACTAGGATTGAAGGAAGGTTTATTAGCAATCTGTCATCGGCAGATGACAGAACTTTGTTTTCTGAAAGAGAGGAGAGTTTCAAACTCTTGCTGATGAAGATCACGGGAAAACAAAGAAAAAGAAAAAGGTTTTCATACTAAAGGAAAAGACTTTGAAGACTATAAGGAGGCCAGTATTTCTGCATCAGGGGACAAGGAGTGGGCTTTGGAAGCTTTCGTTTCCAAGAAGTCACAGATGTGGCAAAGGCTGTTCGTGCAAATGCTCCTCTTGGCAAATACAAGGCTCCACGTTTCACAGCACGTACATTTGACTTCTACTTACTATACAGAGATCATGCATGTCTGGAATACACGCTTACCTAGAGCAGCACCATGTGCACTGTGGTAGGTCCATTACGATGCTGTTGTTTTCATTAAAAATGTGATATATTTTCCTTCAGTCACCAACATTTGATTCTGGTTTTGAGCTTGGTAGTTTCCTAACCACAGTTTTCTTTTCGTTCGTTTTTAGATAATGTAGTTGAAGCCCACTTTGTAAATAGCAAGAGTCGAGAGAAGAGGCATGGTGTACACGTCAGTGCAAAAGAACCTCTTTAGGAGAGTTTCCTTTTTGCACTTTATGTGTGTTGTCATACAGGATGTGACTTAGCATGCCTCTGGGGGCAGTGTGGAATCAGGGCAGAGGAAAGATAGTGGTGAGACGGGTCCTGGCAGGATGAATAGGGCCGAGAGCAATACAGATGTTGGGGTGGGGGTTCCGATAAATTCATGTTTGCTTCAGGGAAGTGCCAATAGAATCGGGGAGTTCATAGAGTGTGTCGTGTCGGAGAAATTGACTGGGTTATTTAAACTACTGTTTAAATATTCTCTGATAAAGATGTATTTAAGATTCTGGAATTTTGAAATCCAGCAATGCTTTGTGGATTCAAGGATCACCTCAACGTAGGGGAAGCAGACACTGGAGAGAAGCTTAAAAAGCAGCAAAAAGCCACTCCAGCTCTGGTGACAGACGGTTCTGAATATGTAAGAGGCTTGACATTCTCTCCCTTTGTACTGGATTGGCAATTTCAGACTGCACTTCTTTGAGATAAAATTGTCTCACAGGAGGGGGACTGGGCCCTCTGATGACTCAACATGAAGTGTGTCTTAATTTCAGGGAACCACATGGAAAGTTATTGGAAAGGTGAGCATTAGATTTTAAAATAATTGCCCTGAAGTGCTCAATTCCATGTTTCCTAGTAACAACATCTGTTAGTAAGAAAATAAAGATCAAGTTCCCAGTCTCTCTAATGTAACTTTAAGTGAGGAATAAATAGATTAAGGCATTTTATGGAATATATCTTGCATTTGGTGGTGACATTCTGCTGAATAGGATTAATCAAGCATGGGAAAAACAAGAGAAGTGAACTTTTCAAATTCTCTAATTTTTACTTCATTTTTCTGTAATGTCCATGTGTTTGGTAGAAAGAGCCTTGGATTTACAGGGGTTAGATTCATGGAAGAGCTATTCAATTTTCTCATATCTGTTCTCACAATTATAAAAACACAATAATAAAAATATATCCCTCAGAAGGATTTGAAGGGATTAAATGAATTAGTATATGAAAGCACCCATCTCCAAATCCCACGTGTAGTAGTGGTTTGAGAAATGCTCATTCCTTCCTTACATATGCTATTAATCTGGTCTCAAGGTAAGTGAAACATTGCTCCCATCATAAATGCAAATTTCTCAGCTAAGCCCAGTAGGCCCTCAATGCATATTTGATAACTATGGAATCGGTTGAAGGTTTTTTCTTTTCTTTTCTTTTTCTTTCTTTCTTTTTTTTTTCTCCCTTTGTCAGCTGGGCTGAACATTGTGGAAGGAAATCATTGCCTAATTAGCCTCTAGGAAGTTCTGGATAGAAACTAAGAAAGTGATGATTGTTGAGCATGCCAATATCAGTAAGCAGAAAGGTTTGTGATCAGATGAGTTCCAAATAAAAAGGCAGCATATGAGCCCACTGAGTGTTAACCAATAAAAGAAGAGTTTGCTGGTGCCATCTGAGTGTGTTGGCTCAGCCATCACTCTGATAGCTAGCTGGGCTTTTAAAAATATTTTTAATTTACTTTTGAGAGAGTAACATACATTATCTTGCTTCAAAATCACAGTGTACAAAAGATTATATATATGCTGTCTCCCGTCTCTTTGCTTTAGATACCCGTTTCCCTACCTCAAAGAAACCACTCCTCTCCATTTGTTGAGTAGCTTTAAGCAAAAATGAAAAGCCTATAATTAAATATGCTGTTTTTTATACTAAGGGTAATAGTTGACCCCCACACTTTGTTTCTGACATTCATATAAAAATAAAATTTAGGGATACTTTTATATTGGTACACAAGTTACTGTTAGTTGTAGGTAAAGAAAGATGTAGACTCTGCATAGCAAGGTATCAGAGAAACAGCCCATGCTTCAGGTACCAAGACAGTGGTATGGATGGTCTGCCTTTATATTCTGATGAGTTCATATTTATGCATCAGGTCATTTATTCATTGGCTCTCTCTATCCCAGGAAGAGCTAAACTAAAGCAGGAAATAGAAGGCATTTGAAGACCATCCATTTGGTTGCATCATGCCCCTGTCCAAATCTCTGAGCCACAAACACTCTGGATGTAAATTTCTCCAATATTTGTGAAAATAAATCTGGCACATTCAAATATTTGTAGAATCTTTTGTGATTCGTTATCTGTTCAGCCATTGAGCCAGAAGAAATAAGAAACGTTTCTCTCATGGATACAAGGCAGCGCCAGATGCTAGGTGCTTCTGCCATTCACAGGTCATGGAAGAATCAGGCCTGCCTGGTAAGCAATCTTAGACAGGAAGAAATCCCAGGTGCATCTCTGTCACAGCACACAGACCCTGGAAGCCGAGCATCCTGGATTTTATTAAATGATTACGGAACCATTTTTCTATGTCAAATCATGAATGCAAGCTGATTCCAAAAGTAAGGTGGGGGAAAAAAACCTATTTGGGTCCTGACACATGCATGGAATGCTGACCCTGAAATTCTATTGATTCTCTAAATGCAAGTGAGACAATATTCATTCTCTACTGTGTGACAGATACCATGCAAGATTTGGAGGATAAAAAAACAAGATAATCTACATTGTAGAATGCATAATAGAATAGTGTGTGATAAGTAAGAACGAATTTAGAAGTATACAGGCTTAAGAGAGACCCAACTTGCTAGTAATTAGCCGAAAGAGATTTCACTGAGGACATCATATGAAGCTATCTCTTAAGGCATCAATGGAAGCTCTTAGAGTTTAAAATTAGGAAGTAAGATAAACACAACCCTACACTTGAATAAAAATATCTGAGCTCATGATTCCATGCCAGGGTTGCTGATAACACATCCTGAATAATAAAGTGGTAGGAAAGGGACAAGAAGGATTTTCTGAGGTGGTAATATTCGAGTTATGTTTTTATCTCAGCAAATCCAGGGAAGAACTTCAGTATAATATCTATTTCTGTAGCAGATATAGCAGAAGGTTAATACAATAAGACAGTAAACCAAAACACCCTTTTGCATCAACTTGAATTCATTGTGACTAGAACTACTCCGTAGAGTTTCCTACACTGTACGCTTTAAGGGTGCAGGAGGTCAGATCGTTCTCCAATGGAGTCGCCAGTTCCAAACCACCAACATGTAGGTAGACGTTGAGCTTGTAACCATAGCACTAGGGCTTCTTTACAGAAGACTAGAAGGATTCTCAATCGAGTCATCCTCTATCGACAGAGCTAACAGGTTTGAACCCAGCATTTCTAGGTCTGAAACAAGCCTCTTCAGCCTCAAATTTTCCCCTAGATTGAAATGATCCCATCGA
>NW_022106189.1:26117453-26134919 GCF_000313985.2 Echinops telfairi | reverse complement strand
TCCCTTCACTTTCTTTTTCAAATCCATATTGGATCCAGTCCTGCCGATTCTAATTTGAAAAGACCTTCTTGTGCTGTCTCTTTCCTATTCCTTGCTCTGTGGGGAGCCAGGTCCTCGTCATCGTCTCTCACTATTCATTAGGTTCTGCAACGGACACTGTCACCAGGCTTTCCTGTTGCTGCTACACTGTCGAAATCACAGACCAGAGGTTCCACAGACAGGTAAATGTGTAAATACCTCTGCAGTAACACTTGCTTTGCTTAAACAACAACAGTTTTATTGTCATTTTATCCACATAGCATACCATTCAATAGTGCAACCATTTCAGGAAGAGTTGTACAATCTTTACTACAGTCAGTTTTAGAACACATTCTTTCCCCCCCTATTCATTGTTAATCATGTAATTTTTGTTTTCCATTTTGGCAAAAATATACACAGCAAAGCATTCACCAATTCAACACTTCTACATGTATATAACTCAGTGCCATTTATTATACTCTTCATGCTGTACAACATTATACTTATTGTTATCCTTCCACACTTGCCTTTCAATCCTCTGGGTCATGTGCATCAGATTTACGTAATGGGAGTCAACTTTTGATCTCTTGACTGCTGCTTCCATGTGCTTTGATTATGGATCCAAGCAAGACAAAATCTCGACAACTTCAACCTTTTCTCTATTTATCGTGATGTCACCTGTTGGTCCAGTTGTGAGGATTTTGGTCTTCTTCATATTCAGTTGGTATCCATACTGAAGGCTGAAGTCCTTGTTCTTCATCAGCAAGTGCGTCAAGAAGAGTTATGACAATCAAAAGATATAACCAAGCAATTAGTCCAATGAACTAATGAAACACATGCACATCTGTCTCCACAATCCTGAGACCAGAAGAATTAGATGGTACCTGGCTACCAGTCCTAATTGTTCTGAAAATAATTATATTAGAAGATACAGGTTAGAGTAGGAGAAAAATAAGGATCATAAATCAAAATCACAAGACTGGACCAGGCTTATTGGTTGAATGGAGCTGGTGGAACCCCCAAGATCATAACCTGAGTCATCTTTCACGTTTGGAACTTAACTTCATGTTAAAATATGCAACCCTTTAAGATCAAAAGGGCAAAACAGAGGGTTAGGAAATGAGACATGGAAATAGGCAGGATAGGGTGGCAAATGTATTATTGCTTGATGGGGATGGCAGTGGATTATTTGAAACAAAATATGTATGAATTGTTGAATGTAAAATTCAATAAACCTTTACCTAATTCAAAATGGAACTTTTTTTTTTTAAAGTAAATGTGTTGTTGCTATTTCCTTCCATAAATTAGTTAGGATGTTCAGGTAAGTCTCCTATGATGTTCTTAAGATTGTTCTATGATGCCCTTTAAGATTTTTCAACTTTGCATGATGCACATGTTTTATCTCTACTCTACCCCACCCCCTTCTAAAGGCTAATATTTAAAAATCTGACCAACATAGAAACTTTCATTCCTTGACCACACTAACCTATTATAATTTTGCCTCTAAGTTATTGCACCAGCTATTTTCCTTTCTTGAAATATGTTCTCCAAATACACTATCCCATCCTAGTGAGAACAGGGATCCCCAACACGTGGCATAGTGGGCTGTTCACGGCAAGAGGATATATTATTATTATTTTTAATGTCATCAAGTATCCTCCAATCCATACTGACTCTATAGGACTGAATAGAACTTGCCCATAGACTCTCTTTCTTAACCTGTAATCTTTGCAGAAGCAGACGTCCAGTTTTTTATTCCACGCAGTAGCTGGTAGGTTTGAACTAAGAACTTTTTAGTTAGTACATGACAACTTCAGCCTTGTGTCACTCGGGACTGCAGGAACACACAACATATGAGAGAGAGAATATTTGAAGTATGTTTAGATTCCTCTTCCTGCTTCTTCTCCTTCCACCCCCCCCCTCCTCCTCCTCCTGCTTTAGTTGATAGGAGAATCAGTAAATGCACTGAAGTGAAAGGGCTTAGCATATGCATGAATAGGAGCCCTGATAGTACAGTGGGTAAGCACCTGCCTGCTAACAGATATTCAGCGGTTCAAGGCCATCAGCTGCTCGGTGAGAAAGATGTGGCAGTCTTCTTCCATACATGTCAGAGTGTTGGAAATCATGGTGGTCAAGTCTGCTCTAGTCATTGAGTTATTACGTGCTGGAATCAACTCAACAGCAATTGGTTTGGTATTGGTAGCAAAGTAAACCGGGGGTGGGGGTGGGGCGGGAGATCGTAGAGAATGTACTGGGAAAGGGCTTAAGGACTGGAAGGCTATGGCATTGCTGTGTCTTTGGTTGTCGGGATCTAAATCAGCGCTCCTGTTAGAATTGCTGTTTTCATCATTTCTTCCTCATATGCTACTAGAATATCAACTCCATCATTTCACATTCGTTTCTGCCTTCTTCATTGCACATCTTTGTTGTTTCAATTAGTGTCAGATACTTTTGGTTCCATGTACTCGACCCATTTGCTGGCCAATAGGGGGTGCTGTGAACAAGGCAGATGCAAGATATTATGAGAAGACAAAAAGAAAAGTTGAACTTGCATTTCAGACCTCAAGAAGCTTTGAGCTGGTTGAAGAACCTACGTTCTAGATGAAACTTTATGTTTGTGTTTGCTTCCTGTATCGTTTAATACAGAAATACAAACAATAACAATTGTTTTAAAAAAAAGAATAGGTCGACCTAGAATTTCTAACTCACCTCATCACAAATGGTCATTTCTACTCGTAGATCACAGGAGCCCATGACAGCCCACGCAGTGAAATAAAATGATGGACAAAAGAAATGGAGAACATTTAGAAAGAAGATTCGCTTTCCAGAAAATGCTAATGATCATAGTAAAAAAACTGAGAAAGTCCTATGATAATAGTTGTTTATTTTGTTTTTTTCTTATAAAGATTGAAGATCGAGTAAGCCACAAGTGATTCACAAAGAACTTCAGAGTAAAATGTGAGCCTGGCAGCCGGATTCTGTCCATTGCTCCAAGTGCTATCAGAGTTTACTCTTCCTCATGGCTGAGCTGCATCTTTCAGCTCATTTCTCACCATTATAAATAATTCATCAGTTACTATATGTAATCTACAGCCTACACTGAAGATCGGAAGTAAAAGGCATGCCCATGCCTCGTGGCTCCACTATTTATGAATGTTGATTTCAGGAGTCAGGGATATTGTTCAGTAAATTATTAGAAGCATATTAATTAGCTTATTTTCATTAGGCTGAATTACAAGAAAGAACAGGAACAGAACATTAGCTTGTAGAAGATCTGATTTATTGCCCATCTTATAAAACAGGACCAAACAAAATTTGGTACCAGTTCATAAACTCCATGGCTTTAATTAATTCTGGTCTCCACTAATGAACTCTAATATTAGTATTAAGTTATGTGGTAAGCGTAATGAATACTGGATCATAAATTTATATGTATATGTTTAGCTTCTTTTTTTTTCTGTCTTAACCCTAAAATTAGAACTAGAAGGTCAAATAGCGGTTATCTTGTTCAATCTGCTCATTTCAGAATGACAGGTCTGAGGCCCAGAGATAAAATGGAATGTGGCTTGACTAAGATCACCCTACCAGGTATTTATAGGAAGGAAATGAAATACAAAAGGAAGGAATGATAATAATAATAATAAAGAGACACTAGAATTTAAGGCTCCTGACACCATCTTATTTTTCACTTGATAAGTTTTATCAACAATAAGGAATGGAATTTTTTTGAAGTGACCATTTAGATTTTTTTTTTCCAAATATGTTCCCAAGGCAAAGGGCAACTTTGCCAAAGTGCAACAAAGGCTCCATGTGGAGTAACTGGATGATATCAGAGTTCCTCCCAAATTTACCAAATTATAAGAACGAAGGGTGGCATCTTAAAAATTACATGATTATGAGTCTCAAGGGTGATATTTATCTTAAATAAATTATCTTGACTCTATTTAAAAAAAAATCATTTTATTGGGGGCTCATACAACTCTTATCACAATCCATACATACGTCAATTGTGTAAAGCACACTTAGACATTCATTGCCCTCATCATTCTCAAAACATTTGCTTCCCACTTGGGCTCTTGGAATCAGCTCCTCAATTTTCCCCCTCCCTCCCCGCTCCCTCCTCCCTTATGAACCCTTGATAATTTATAAATTATTTTATCATCTCTTACACTGCCCAATGTCTCCCTTCATCCACTTTTCTGTTGTTAATCCCCAAGGAAGGAGGTTATATATAGATCCTTGTAATCGGTTCCCCCTTTCTACCCATCCCTTCCCTCCTCCCTCCAGGTATCACCACTCTCACCACTGGTCCTGAGGGGTTCATCTGTCCTGGATTCCCTGTGTTTCCAATTCCTATCTGCACCACTGTACATCCTCTGGTCTAGCCAGATTTGTAAGGTAGAACTGGGATCATGATAGTGAGGGGTAGGGGTGGGGTGGGCAAGAAGCATTTAAGAACTAGAGGAAAGTTATGTGTTTCATTGATGCTGCACTGCACCCTGACTGACTCATCTTCTCCCCACTACCCCTCTGTAAGGCATGTCCAGTTGTCTATAGATGGGCCTTGGGTCCCCATCCTGCACTCCCCCTCATTCACGATGATAGGATTTTTTGTTCATTGGTGCTTGATACCTGGTCCCTTTGACCTCTCGTGATTACACAGGCTGGTGTGCTTCTTCCATGTGGGCTTTGTTGCTTCTGGGCTAGATGGCCTCTTGTTTACCTGATCTTGACTCTTTTAATACTGTTATCTCAGCTTTAGATTTATCTCTGATCTCCATAAGAGTACAAACGTTCTGTTTTATTCACTGCACCCAATAAATATTTGTAAAATGGGTGGCTGATTGCCCAATTGATTAAAGCAATCAATGAATGAGACACTAAAGAAAGTCCTAATAACCATTTTTTTTAGTAGAATCTGCCACAAGTGTAAAGCATGACTCACACATGGAATAAATTCTTGGAGATGTAATTTAAATCAATAACTAATGACGGGATGAGGAAAATCACAAAGATACTTTTCAAAGCATTTAAGAAAAAGAGTTCTATCTAAGCTTCCAGTAGATATTTTTAACAAAAATAGAGGTATGTGATAATATATTTGTTAAGCTAGTCTTTATCCTTCAGGGAAAAGAACTATCATAATTGTTGAAATATCTTTTCTACCAGACAGTAATCTGTACGTAGCATTATTCTTTATAGTACGTGGGCTCTAATCAATTAATGAATAGCAAAGTTCAGTTAAGTAACCTTCTCCTAGGGATTCAAATAATCTTTTAATGTACCAATTAAACCTTGACTAAGTATGCCCTTGCAAGGATACATAGGCACCTTCTTTCTTTATTTCCCAGTTTTTGGTAAATGTTCCTAACATCATTTTAGGTCATACACAAAAGGGCATTATAATTAAATAAAATATGCATTATATCTGCAAATGAATTCGTTACTATAACATTAAAACCCTGAGGAATAATAAAGGTATACATTTAGGTCCAAACTAGGGTACAAGATAGGAAATGGATTCGAGGGAAAGAATGGAATACCATTCTAATCTTCATGCGGTTGCTTCAACGCTGCAGAAGAGGAAAGAGGGGTAGTGTATTGCATCGTAATCCAGAAAAATATACCTACTCCCATATCGAGACATCACCCACCAGACATTCAAGCAGTAAGTGATTTGAAATTCATGAAAGTGGCAGCACAGCCCTTTAATAAACAAAACACATGTCAAACACAGGCTACATTGGCATCCAATTGAGTGCCCACTGTCTAGTCATTTAATCTGTGTCACTTGACTCCACAGGAGAATGATGGAACATATCTGGCAGAGTAAGATAAAGCATTTTCTCCGTCTGGGATCTATAGATGAGCAGAAGTAGTAAAACATATGCATAAAGTCACGGACAAGCATTTATTTTAAAGACTTCAGACATGACATAGTCAGGGGCCGGCAAGTTCCAAAGTCATATGTCAAATTGGAGGCTGGAGACTTTTACTGATGTAAAGGGTTTGAGGATTTGTAAATTCAAAATCGGGAGGCAAGTTAGAGACATCTGAATGTTTACATTCCAAAATCTGTACATGTCAAGTGATAAGACTGCTGGGCTGAGATAGACAACTTTTTCCAGAAGGTCCATTGGTATATGGAACAAGTAACACTTCTAACGCTATTCTCCCTTCAACTGTTTGGTTGATCCCATTAAATAACATCATGATGGAAAGTGATTGCATTAGGGGAGGGGGTGGCAAAAAGTCCATGGAAATATTCCATTACCTTTTCATTCCATTTTCCACAAACTTTTTGAAGCAACCTTCATATATCATGGAAGAGTCCAAGTCCGGTGTCTACCAAACCTCTGAGGATGATAGCCTACCCAAATTGGCACATAACATTACCCATCACAAGCATAAAGCCTGATACATGACAAAGTCAAGGTCAGTTTTGGCTTATATCATCATTATTAGTCTGATGAAAAGCAATTGAGATTGCAGAAGGACAAGGAGAGAGAGAGGTAAGGGAGCTGTCGCTGACATTTACTGATCCAGAGAGAAGTCTAGGTTGATACGTACCATGACGGTGCAGCCAAGTCTGCCAAGTAGTGAATAGCTAGTGCAGTGAACAGATGGCAAATATTTACCAGGACATTTGTTCCAACCTGTGGAAAGAAGTATCCAGGCACCAAGTTCAAGTGATGTTTGCAGTAATAAACAACACACAAGTCTGAACCCAGAAGAGGATATGGCCTCATCTAAAACAAAAATAAAAATAGTGATTGGCTTACAGAAGAAAAGAACTGCCAATGGATGTAAATTCAATAATTTATCACTTGGAGATAAGTCGTGGAATCATAGCTTTCTTTGGCTTTCAACTTCCCAATTATTGCTTGTTCAGTATTCTTTTTCTAGTCAATATTATACCTTTTTCCCCCTCTCCAACATGATGCTCTAAGAATCAGCTGTTATACTTGATAATGATACCTCAATGTTTGTGAACCATTTCCATAATGATTAGGCAGAAGGACTTTGACTTCCTGCCAATATCTGAATGCACAGGCACTGAATAGCATCTATATGCCTTTCCCTCCAGGATGTGCTCAAATAAGACAAAGGCCTACACTCTTTTGCACGTCACATTATTCCCAAGACCAGACAATTTAGGTGTTATAATCTCAGTAATTTAACTAATACTTGGAGCTAATAAATTAATAGTTGCGAGTCAAAACTGCACATACTCATCTCTGCAGTATGATCAGCATATATTGTGTCCTGGCATCACCACTCCCTTAATCCAGTAGCCCCTGGAACAGGCATTTTGCAATCTCTGATGGAATCAATGACGGCCCCTCCTACTGCCTGGATATCTTTATAGTCACTGATGTGTGGGAAGTCACATGTCTTCCTTAGAACTCACCTGTGTGTGAACCAATTCATGTATGTGTGAACTAATGTGTGAACTACCTGACATGGGTGTGGCCTCGTCAGATGTGTTGGGGAGTTCAAACTCGAGGAGGCAAAATATCCTCCCCTGGAGGAAAGAGGCCCCACAACATGGGCTGTCTTGAAATGAGCATGTATGACAGCTCAGGCAGTTCCTTGGATTTATTTCCTTCTTCCAGCTATTTTTCACTCCTGGTATGTGAGAGGAAACTGCCTACTCGTATAAAGTACTTGTATAGAAGTCTCTCTCTTTCTCTCTCTCTCTCTTTCCCAGGTTTGTTTGCTAGGGAAGCCAAACCAAACGTAAGTTGTAACTGACTGAAGCAAAAAATTGGAAATCGTTTCCCATAGTGAAAATTCCAATCTATAATATTATGAATGCCTTTTGTAATGGATACTTGTCCCCAATATTACAGCAACATCAGTCTTTGGTGAGTCTATAAAACATGATCAGTTAAGTTATAGAAAGGCAACTCCTCATTACCTGAAGGAATAACAAGGGAGTTATTCACTCTCTCACAAATTTAGGTACTAACCCAAACACAAACTCACCAACCTGGAGTCAATTCCAATTCAGCGTACCCTATAGAACAGCATAGAACTGCAGAAAGTCTCATCTTTCTCTTAGGGAGCAGCTAGTGGGCTCAAACTACTAATCTTGAGGTTCTCAGCCCAAGATGTAATTCACTATACCATTAGTAAATGTTGTGGGGTGGGGTGCAGTGTGGGGAAGGTTTTGAGAGAAATAATTTAACTTTTTAAAAAGAGGGAATGTTTTACAGAGTGCAAATATCATTCTGTTCATTTAGCACTCAGTTATATTGCAAAAGAAGACACTAATGTCACATTTTAGATGTGGGAACTAAAATGTTACATAATGATGATTCCAAATTTCTCAGAGTTGGGTGATGGCAGAGTAGGATTTGGGGTGTGGGTTATGGTATGTTTTTTCTCTTTGTATAATTATCTGGAAACTGTTTAAGGAGAGAAGGAATGTGTAAGAAGAGAGAGCTCGAAAGGCAGGGAGGACAAATCCTTGAATGCTTTTAGAAGGGAAGAGAATATTATATACCCAAAGGGAAAGAAATAAAATAGTATTCTCTCTCTTGAAGAAAACTCCTTGGGAGAGTCTGGCTGCATTCTAGTCAGTTATATCAGCTTCAGCATTTAAAACGAAAATAACAAGTTTAAATGGAGGGGCTTCCAGCATTTGCTTCTCCATGTACTATTATGGGAATGCCAATAAGGTCAGAGGGACCATTCATTCACAATACTTTGCTATGTTTGAAGCTTAAAAGCTGACTAGTGGCTGATTGGGGAGAGTGTGCATTGACAAAGGCATAAAGTCCGTGACAAAAGTCCTCCTGTTCGCCTCAGCATGTGTTGTCTCTTGGAGAGACACTCGTCTTCAGTGTGCCCTTGATGCTCAGATCATTGACGAAGATCATTGTTGTGCTTACATTCCAGTGTGTGTAACACTTTGATCAGCATTTTCAGAAGAATCATTATCACCAAGGTCTAATAAGGTTAAATAACTTGAACCAAATTATCAGCTTGTTTTAAACCACCAAATAATCTACCACCATAAAAACAACTTTGTGTTTTTGTTCAGGACTTTGAAATGTTGGCAGATAACCGTTTGTAAAAGCCACTAATTTTTTTCATACATGTCCTCTTTAAAAATCCTATGGCTTCTTTTTTTTGGGGTGGGGGGATGCTGCTGGTCTCAGCATAGGAGATGTTTTCTTCTGCAATTGTCTGCCCCAAGACTGAGGTGCCTGCAAGAGTGGAGGCAGAGGAAGAAACCTACTTGCCGAATTGTTAAAAACATGGTTAAAGGGGGGAAAGGGAAGATCAGGATATTTTTTTTCTAGGGAGATAGGAAAGATTATTTATGGGGAAATTTATGTGGATGAAGAAAGGACAGCCTGGGGCAATTCTTTGATTCAAGTTCAAGTGCCCTGTGGGTTTTAAGTGATGCCTGCAGGGGCTGTCGGGTATGCTGAGAGTAGATTCCATGAGTCTCAAGTTAGGTGAATTTACCACTCACAGAAGAAATTGTTTTAAAAGCTGATAACTCTGACCCATCCCCAGAAATTCTGATTCAGTAGCTAAGACGCAGAGCCTGGCTAACTCTCTTTGAGCCCCCTTTATTGTTCCCTTTATTGATTTTGGTTCAGAGGGTCTGACTAAATCCATCAATGAGGTTACTCAATCCTGACGCTCAGAGTGTATGTACCTTGATGCTGTTTCTCTTTCCTTTTAGCCCAGGGTTTGGAAATATTGGTGATCCACTGCTTGGAACTAGGCACAATGTTTCTGTAGACCAAGAGACCCCGAGCTCTTTCTCTGTGTGACTGGGAAGAGTGTCCTTAAAGACTACCTGTGGTCTACTATGGTGGTAGGCCAGACTGCTGTGGAGGCCAGGTGCTGAGATGACTCAGTGGCCACCAATGGTGGGGGGTCTTGGAGTCTGGGCTAAGGCAGCAGCTGTTGTAGTCTGGTTGGGGCCAGATTGCAGTGTGGGCAAGGGCCTGCTCTGAACTGTCTGGCCACAATTTGCAGCCTTTTAAAGATTCTCTGTGGAGCCCAGAACTGGTTTTTGGTTTGGACTGTTGTCTTTCAGAACCAGTTCCCTATTCCCATTTTGTTATGTTAAATAAAATCCTAGGTTGTGCTTTGGAGATTAGAATTGTTTCGTTAATGTTATACTAAAGGACGAAACAGAGTTGTGGCTGCTTATATTCAAAGTTATACAAAGGACCACAGCCTGGAATTGAGAGTATTTATTTGTTTGTTTGTTTGTTTGTTTTAAAAAATCCCTCCTTTTTATAATGGGCTTGTGGCATGCCCTGGTTTGGGGGCTGTGCCTCACTGTCCCCCATTGAAGGTGATTAGCAGAGTGGGTTTGGGGCTGAATGGAACCAAATTTTCCCTCAGAGAGGCACTCCTGTGTCACTCCTGTTACTATCCTGCATAGCCTACCAGTTGTGCTCTGGGGAACTGTGTTCTTTCACAGGTAAATATTCCAGCTCTTCAATTGCTGCAAATTATTATCTAATTATCTACCATTACTCATGCTTGCAGGCATAGAGCTGGAGAGAGACGGCAAAGGGGTGGCCAATGTATTCACTTTGTTCCTGGACTGCAGAAGCAGGGCAGATATCAGGGAGGGGGACTTCACTGTGAGGTTTTGTGGTTAGTTCTCATAGGCTGTCCAAGACCCTTGGATTATGACCACTTTTAGACAGCAGCCTGGGGAAAGTACTGCTTGCTGCAGGTCTCATATTTTAGGTGCAGGAAGGGATGGCAGACACCATTCTGCTGGACCTGGCAAGGGGTTAGTGGAGACTAAAGACAGATACAGTGAGCTTAGAGCAGTTCAGAGAATTCTCAAGTTGTTTTGTGGGTCAAAATCACAGGGGGAGATCTGAACCAGACGCTAGTACACTGATTCTATTTTTAGCACCCAGTCTCCCAGTATTGGCCTCCTTAACTCTTCATTTTCTGGTGTAGCAACAGGAGCGCTGGGCAAGTGAGTCTACCTGGATGCCATCTTGACTCGCCCTCCAAGAAGTCACAAGCCATCTTAAGGTAAAATACTCTCTCACTCTCCTTTGTGTAATTGCTTTTAGAAAGGTCTTATTCCTTTTATCATGATATTACCAGATTTATGAGAAGCTTTAGACCTTTTGTAATAAATTGGTCAGCTATGCAGCTGAACAAACCTTATTATACACACACGTACACATATATGTAATCAGTCTCTTGTGAAATGCTTAGAAGACATGTGCAATAGTCACCAATATATATCTTTGTTGGCACAGTATATGCTCAGAACAAGTATGTTGAACTTCTCAAAATGGAGTATCTATCAATTCTCTAATTTGGACTTTGTTTGTGGGTTAGTGGACTGTAATGACTAAAAGATTCCTAAGTCACCTCTGGTTCAATGTGGAGGAAAACAAACTTTACCGAAGATGCTCAGAACAGACTTGTACAAGTTTATCCTGCCCTTCTTGTACCTATGTTACACACATTTCTCTCACTACCTGAACTTGTTGCCATCAACTCTCCTGGCTCAGGTTACCTAAAATATGTCGAAGTAGAACTGTGTTCCATGGGGTTTTCAATGTCAACTATTTGCTTGGTTGTGTTTAACTAGATTGCCAAACAACATTGCCTTAATTAATGTTTTCCATTTTACTTCTCTACTTGATCTTTTGGGTTCTAATATCTATTGCAATAGCTATACAGAAACTCTCTCTCTCACACACACACACCCACACACAAGTCATGATTAACGGGTTTATTAAGGATATTAACAAATTGTGCTGCCAGTGAGAAATCCTCATGGTAGTTCGTTAACAGTACATGTTTCAAAGTTTCAGATGTGCTAATAAATGCCCAAAGGGGCTAATCACTCT
This sequence comes from Echinops telfairi, assembly GCF_000313985.2. Classification (NCBI taxonomy): domain Eukaryota; kingdom Metazoa; phylum Chordata; class Mammalia; order Afrosoricida; family Tenrecidae; genus Echinops; species Echinops telfairi. The sequence continues at coordinate 26,123,037 of NW_022106189.1, read as the reverse complement.
ATTGTAAGCCTCCACCCAAAGGCATTCAGCATAAGCTCTGTGAGTCAACAAACCCAGCTCCCTGAATTTAATGGCCAGAGCCACCCCACTCCAGTAAGCCTCAGGCCAATGGCACTTAGCTCTACTTCTGTGGGTCAGCAAATCCAACTTCCACAAGTAAGTGCCGAGAGACACCTTACTCCACAAGCCAGCCTCCTGCAGGAAAGCACTCATCTTAACCTGCTCCATGGTCTGGGAAGTCCATCAATCTGTTCCATGCTCTGGCTCCTGGTTCTGTGGCTCCTCCTCTGATGTTACAGCTGCCATCTTGATCCAGGAGGTTCACGGTTCAGGGATCTCAAAGGCTGAATTCCACTTCTTGCTCTCGCTGCAAAGGAGATGCCTGCTCCTGTTTTTCAGAAGGTTCCTTTTATACACAGGAGATGGCATTCCAGGGAATCCTGTTCATAAATAGAATCAAATCCTATCAGTATCTTCTCCCACCTTCTTAAGAGATCCATGGCGGGAATGGTGGCTTGGTGGGAGTCAGAGCTGTGGTCTAGAAGAGCCACATTAAATAATTCACTGCCCAATACCTGCCTTCCTTCCCAGGCAGCTCTGGGTAAACCTCCAACCTCCTAAAGCTCAGTGCATTAACTGTACCACTCAGGCACTGGTTCTCTTCTCAGTCCCCTAAAACACAGCTGTCCCCGAATTATGCTTATGCGTTTCATGCACTATTGAGTAACCTTTAAACTTACTAACACACCTCCATTTCTTTTTCTTTTCTTCCTTTTTTTAGTGGGTTCATAATCACTAATTATGTAATCTTTATTTTCCTAATATTCAAATCACTACTTACATACTCTTTATTTTCCTAATTTCTCTTTCTTCTAGCCACAACAATTGTTCTGCCGGGGATCCATGAATGAGCTTTTAGAAATACATAGGCATTTCTGAAAGCTTCCCTTTTTATTTTACTCTCAAAAAAGTGGAGAGTCCATCTAGGCTTTCACCATTGTTGCAATAACTCCAATTTGAACTGTTTTTCTGGTCTTTTAGTTCACAGAGATCTGTCCCTGGTCCATTTCTGAGCCCTTTATGAATGTGGGTTATTGATTAACCTGGAAAAGGGTGAAACCAGATTAGTTAGGGAAACCACATATTTGACACAGCCACTCTATCCGGAAAACTGCTGAACAATACCCAAGAAGGCAAAAATCCATTCTTAAAGCCTTAACAGGCCTCCTTTATCTGGCATATTTGCTTAAGACTTGAGCAATCCCGTGGAAACTATCCTCAATCATTTTCTGCTAAAGCGTTGACAGTTGGAGGAACCAGGAGCCAATTTCACTCTGCACACACCTTTTTCCTTAAGTGCCAATTGTTATTTCCCTGCCCAGGCTCTCTTCCAAGGCCTCAGATCTCTCATTTCAGTATGTTCCAATCCATCAGTCACAGGCGTCAATTTTGAGTTGTCTATGTCTAATATTGTATCCAGCGGTGTTATGTTTTACATTAATTTACCTGTTTGGATATATACACACACATATATACATGTATAATTATATATGAGAATTTTGTGTCAGGCCTCTATCAACTTCCTAATAAGGGTTCACCATAAAAAATTTACTCCGAATTATTGGTTAAGTTTTATAAGCCACCTAGCGAGAAATAAAAAATCAGCAAAGTGGTTTTCACTCATTAATGAGAATCGGCATTGTTGTGAACTGTCAAGTTTATTCCAAGTCATATGGACCATGTAGGACAGAGTAGAACTGCCCATTGGGTTGTCTAGGCCATAAGCTTTGCTGGTACAGATTGCCATGCCTTTTAGTCAGGAGCAGCAGTGTGGGATTGAATTGCTAACCTTCTGGGCAGCTCTTGAGCACTTAACCATTGTGGCACTAGGGCTCATGTGCATTAGCATTGTTAGAGAGAAAAAGAACTAGAATTGACCATGGTTAATTGACAAAAATACATACATCTTTTTGAAGTCTAATATTTGGTGCATTTAACAAAATAGAAAATAAATACTGCATAACACAAGTCTAGAGGCTTGTGTGTGTGTTTTCCTTTTTTATCTAAACTCTGTACTTAAAACTGTCTAATGTTGGCCAGATATCTAATACAATTGATTCTTGGTTTAGTGCAAAGACACTGAGTGTCCAAGGCACCAGATATGCGCTTCAAGGCCATAATCATAATTAATTAATTAACATCCATAATTGTCCCACTATATTACCTCTTTTCAATACTTGCTTGCCTCTCCATGCTACATTTAGTGACATTCTCTTCGTTAAAGGATCTCCCAGTTATCACTCTTCCATAGAGGCTTTTCTACGTATACATGCTCTTCTTTCATAAGCTTGTTTTCCACTTCTGTGCACCAAGAACATGTCTTTTCTTGCTACAGTGCTATTTTGTTCTGCTGTGTGACTTATCTATTTGGAACTCAATTCCATTACAAAGTGCAAAGGGTGTACCTTTGTACTGCTTTATCCCTGGACCCTAGAGCTCCGGACAATGTCTAGCACAATATTTGGTTCACTTTGGCTTGCATTAGAATATCAGACATGCCTCAGACACCACTGGAGGGTCTCTCATCCCTGCTAATGTCTCTAGCGACTGTTGCAGTGACTTCTTTTCAGCAGAGTTCTAGCAATTCAGTGCAAGAGCAAGCTGAAGCACTTCACCCTGAACTTGGGCCACACATCTCTCTTTTCCCACTTTGGAGAATCTCTGAAATACTAGCAGCATGCACTAGGCACTCACACAAGAGCACATACAAATCCAGGGGAGACCATGATCTTGGAGTCACATTTAACAGCTCGTAATACATTCCTGTTCCCTTCTTTAGTTCCTCTCAAACATCATTGACTTAGACTCCAGAAGACTTCTCAAAATCTTTTAGCCAGACTGAAAGCATTAGACCCCTACTGCAGACGTTATTGACTAGTTTTCCATCTCTCTTGTGTCACTTCCCTGTTTTCTCCCTTCCGAGTTTTTCCTAATATTTCCTAATTCAGTTATCTGTTCGCAGACTCTTCCTCGGGTCTTCTTCTTCTTATCTTTTTTAAGGTATTCTTTTGAATGAACTGAACAGTGATTTTTGCAAAGTGACCACACTCTGTGATGTTGAAATGCTCAAGGAAGAGCAAAATCTATGTAACATAAAGTAAAAGGGAGAGTAAAAAAGTAAGATAGATAATGCTAAATGTAGAGATCACAGCCTTTAAAGCCCCCTAGGGGTGACATCTGTAGTTGCTAAAATTAACTTCAAAAATAAATTCTCCTCCAACAGTTCTTCCAGAACTGAGTCATTTTTCTATCAAGAATTATAATCTATACCCCTTGCCCTTTAAAATTAAGATTTTTGTCAATGCCTCCATTAATAGACTACAGAGAATGCAACACTCTGGGAATCTTAAGAATAGGAGAGAAGAGATGGGGAGTTTCCCATTTGGCTCTCTTTCAATACTTGGCATTGTGGAACCTAGACTTTACTATGAGAAATCTACATTGAAGCCAAAGGACTGAAGAGATCAATGGAAAGACCACATAGAGACAGAGAGCAATACATGTGGGTACTAGCTGTTTCTGCCTCCAGTTGCCTGAGTCTACCTAGCTCAAACTCCAGCTACATGAGTGAAGAGGTTCTTTGAGATGACCCAGCCCTGGCTACATTCTAAACACAATCTCATCAAAGAACCTACGGGGAACTTCACACCTGAGCTACTTCATAACCCTGGATTCACCGAAACCAAGGAGACATCAAACAATATTTTTGAACTACAGTTTACAGAGGTGACTTTATAGATTTCAGAGGTACTTTACTACATTGAAATAAATTCTTAAAACTAGGTAATTTATTTTCAACCCTCTAACTTTCTAGTACACTGACATGCATTCCTCGGTAGCACAACAAGCCAATGAGATTACTAGTAACTATTTGTTACTAGCCCCAAGTAGGGCAAAAAGAAGCTTAATCTGTGTCGCATTAGATATTATTTTCCACAGGTAGTTAAAATATTGGTCAGTTTGATGTAAATAAATCAGTGCAATCAATTATTTCACAGTATACAGAACAATAGGAAATAATTAAATACTAAAGCAAGACAAAATCAGCACATAATTCTACTTATTCAGTTGCTCAATTTCCAAATCATGTCATTGAGATCTTGTAGGTGCAGCTAGAATTCCTTGCAGTAATTTGGTGAAATGTGCTGCTACTGTTTCTGCCTTTAAATGCACTTGCCCAAAGGGTCATGTTTTAAAAAGCCCCATCTATCTTCTCACTCATACCAGTCACAACTGAAGGCCCACATATTTACGGCAGGCCATTCTACACCAACCAGATGAGCAGCCAAGACTAGAAGGATGGACCAGTCAACTTGTAGCTTGTTTAAACAGATAATATATGTGTATTACATGAATTTACTAACGTTAGAGTAGTTTGTTACAAAACAAAAGCTGACAAATACAACGAGGCAATTCTTTTATTACACGAAAACATATGTGTTCTATTTCCTTTTCCAGCTTCCCTGGATCAAGTATAATGTTACCAGGGAAGATCTGTGATTTTTTTTTGGAGGGGGGGGTTGGGGGGATGTTCACTCTTGGAAACCAAGTTCATACTGTAATTACAGGCATGATGACAGTGCTTGATTCTCAAGTGAGCCAAGCTGCTGAACCTAAATTCACTTGACCAGCTGGGTCAGTGAAAATAAATGACCAGACTTGGCTTGGATCCCTTAATAGTACCATTTTATATCCTGGTTCAAGGACACAATTTTGCTGGACAGGGGCACATTACTGATAAACATGCCACAAAGAAATAGTTGGTTGTGCAGCAGATGCAATTATTTTTTCCCCCATACAAGAGATTCCAAAAAAATATGTTCTTTCTCTGGGTTACTCTGAAGGTCAAACCTCATTAGAGGTAAAAATAAGGGTTTTGCTAAGTTTGACTGGGAAAAAACTGCTTAACTCTACTTTTCAGAAGTAGCACAATTATACAAAGAAATGAAGTGTAAGAGGTAAATGAAAGACTTCAAAAGTCCACCTGACATGACAAAGCATCGTAATTAAATATATAAAAATCTAAAATTTAAAAAACAGAAGAGAAAAGCATGCTTGGATTTCTTTGTAAAATTCAAGCCTTGGGTTGGAATATTGAAGAACTATTTGGGCAAAAAAATGGCACAACACAGAAAGCATCTAATGAAAGAGGGAGCACATAGTCATGGTCAAAAAATAGTCAATGCTCAGTCATTTCAGGAGGTACCATGTGATCAAGAACACAAGGGTACTGAAGGAAGAGACCCCTGTCCCACTGATCACACGCAAGCACACTGTACTCAGGTCGATTCATGGCAACCTTTGCTTTTGTAGGCAGTAAGATGTGTTTAATCTTTGAGGGGGATACCAAAATCTCTTTGAGGTCTGTGGATGGTCTTTATTTTTATTTATTTATTTTTTAAATCATTTTATTAGGGGCTCATACAACTCTTATCACAATCCATATATACATCAATTGTGTAAAGTACATTTGTACATTCATTGCCCTCATCATTCTCAAAACATTTGCTCTCCACTTAAGCCC
>NW_022106189.1:26108726-26116775 GCF_000313985.2 Echinops telfairi | reverse complement strand
TGTTTACCTTCAAGCCTTTAAGACCCCAGATGCTATATCTTTTGATAGCCAGGCACCATCAGCTTTCTTTGCCACATTTGCTTATGCACCCACTTGTCTTCAGCAATCTTATCATGGAGGTGAGCACACAATGATATTATTTTTTGTTCATAACAACCCTGTATAGGGTTGCTCAGACTGTAAATCTTTGTGAGAGAATCTAGTCTTGGAACTGCTGGTGAGTTTGAACTTCTGTTCTTGTGGTGAAAGCATGCTAAAATCAAGTCTTCAGGAATTGACAGAATGTAAGTGAGATAATTCAGCAAAAAGATGCAACACAGAGAGTGCTTACTAATCTATGCCAAGAAGTTTGGAAGGCAGCTACCTGGCCAACTGGCTGGGTGAGATTGATATTTTGCTCATTCCAAGGATAGGTTATCCAATAACCTATCATTAACATCATAAGGAAATAAAACTATGCTAAAGTGATGAAAAATGGTTGCTGTGACATATCTCCAGGGAACTGTCACAAATTCAAGCACCATTCAGAAGAGGCATGAATCAAGGGGCAGTTGTGATAAGAGAATACTTTAAAATCAGCAAGTGTGTGCATCAGGGTTGCATTTTCTCACCACACGTATTCAGTCTGTATGCTAAGCAAATAACCAGAGAAGATGGTTTACGTGGAGAAGGATGTGGCATCGGGATTAGAGGAAGGCTTCAACAGTTTGCAGTGCACAGATGGCACAGCCCTACTGAAATTGAGGAGGATGAAAGCACTTGGTGAAGATCAAGGATCGCAGCCTTCAGTATGGATTACAACTCAATGTAAAGAAAGCCATAATCCATACAAATGGGCCAAGAAGTAACATCATAGTAAATAGAGAAAAGATCGAAGTTGTGAAGCATGTCTTGCTTGTACCTACAATGGATGCTCATGGAAGCAGCAGTCAAGAAACCAAATGACGTATTACATTGGGTAAATGTGCTGCTCAAGACCTCTTTAAAGTAGTGAAATTCAAGGATGCTACTTTGAGGACTAAGGCGGGCCTGACCCATCCATGGTGTTTTCAATTACCTCATATCCATGTGAAGGTTGGATACTGAATGAGAAGACTGGAGAAGAATTCGTGTATGTGGATTATGGTGCTAGTGAAGAATATTCAAAGCACTAAACCTGGATTGGTGAAAGAATAAACAATCCTGTCTTAGATGGAGTACAGCCAGAATGTTCCTTAGAGGATTGTAAGACTTTGTGTTATATACTTTGGTTATGTTGTCAGGAAAGACCAGACCCTGAAGAAGATATTATGCTTTGTAAAGTTGTGGGGCAGCAAAAAAGAGGAAGGTCTTCAACAAGATGGATTGACACAGTGGCATAGATGAGCTCAAACTTAGGAATGATTTTGAGGATGACACAGGACAGGGCTGTCATACATAGTTTTCCAATTGCTGGAGATTTTCCACCAACTTTGGATGCCTCCTTGTATATAAGAAAGCCATATCTATATGAGACTTCATCATCACTCATTTTTTTCTTCTGTTTATATTGTTTTCAGTCATGGTGTACTTATGCTTGTAATTTCACTGACTTTGAAGTGTTGGGTTTGAATGGACCTATGGGTTTTTTTCATTTAATAGCATATTTGAAACATTTCTCATAGTTTCTCATTTTCTAAAATGCATCTTTCAATACTATATACCCTGCATGACAAAAGGACTATGATTTACTCATTGTGTTGCTGTATTTGGCGAGTAGGTTTAGTGTCCACATCTTTGTGGAAACTTACTTTCTTCTTTGGATAATTTCCTTAGGATAAATTTCAGTAACTAATATCATTAGTTGAGAGACCCGCATACTTTCAAATCTCCAAATACACATTGCCAATTAAAAAAATAAACAACAACGAAAGATGCCATTTGCACAGAATCCAATAACAAGGAGGGCCGGTTTTCTCTCCCTCCATGCTCACATTGACACCTACAACTATTCTTGTTTAAATATACAGGGATTTTAAAATGTTGGTGGAAAACAGAATTGAAATATAATGGAATATTTCCAAGAACTTTTGGAAGCCCCCTGACATGATTGCTATATTAGTCCTGTTTCATTTCTGTGGACTCAAACATACTGCATCCCATTCAAATTCAGAAGCATGTACTGTGTACCAACCATACAGCAAGACCTGTGCTCATCCTTAAAAAGGCAGAGATGAGCACGACATCCCTCCTATTCCGGTGATCAAGACAGTGATGAAAACAGAGAGTCAAGCAGAACTCAAACCCAGCACAAAGGTGCTCTGCTGGTGAGCACAGTCGATGTCACAGTGAGGGAACAGTCCACAAAAACACGCAAGGGTGGTTGGGAAATTTTATCATAGCGTATCATCACCTGTGCGAAAATCATTTGTTCATTCTGGGCATGTACCTCGGTGTCAAGTATTCATATTTTAGGACGCAGTATCTGCCTCACCCCCTCTGTCTTCTGCCTCACCCTCTGCTGTGCTGGCGATGCTGCTTTTCCCTCACTGCCATCAAGCTTAGGAACTCGTCTCGCAGCTCCCAAGCACCTCACAGTCTTCAATCTTACATGACCAACCTTTCTAACTAGTCCTGCCTCACTCATCCCCAAATACCCTCACCCTTTAGGGGAGGGAAGGAAGCATGACCTGTGCTAATATATTTTTCTACATGGTCAAATATTAGGACTAATGCCTTGATGCAGAGACAAGATAAATCTTATTGTTACTATGAGCAGCCATTTGCTAACCATTTAATTTATTGCTCATCCCACTGTCCGCAGTTCAGTCAGCACATGGGCTGTTTGGAGGACACAGATGTTTTCTTTTAGGCCTTTAATTGGTATTCTGAGCAGTTTAATCACGAGTCCTTAGACCATTAGGCTGCCTGGGCCACACAATGGGGCACAACCATAAATCCCAATGTCATAAGCTCCAAATCCAAACTCTAGCATAAAGTCACCCAGGCTCCAATTTTTGCCCTCTTGTTATTATTTACTTAAATATCTGCCTCCATTTAAAAATTATTCAACAAATCCTAGCAAACCCGTGGTTTGTTTAGATGACACATAGTGCAGCCACTCAAAAGGGACGCATGGACCACCAGGATCCTTATGCTTAGTTATGTTTTCTCCATCAGTTTAATAGTTAGCAAAGAAACCCCAGCAATCCAGGCGCTGTAATAGAGTGTCACTCTTTGTAATGCAGGTTGCAGAAGAAAAGGAATCAGCACGCTCTGACAGGCCCTGCAGAAACATCCCTTTTCCAATGCAGCCCCCATGCTGCTCCTTTTGGCACCAACAAGTTCTAATAATACCTACCCATTCTTGACACTTGCCACAGGGCCACTTCCTGGGGTTCTGCAGACATGACAATTGCCAGTGCCCTCAAGGCGCCACTACATCCTACCCTATTGGAAAACATATTGCCGGCTCCCCCCATGTGCAATGACTTTCGTGAGGTGAGGGGGGGATGTGTTCAGTCACAGCTGCATCTTGAAATTAAAGTCCGTCTCATTTACTTGACCCTGGAGCCTTGTCCAAACAAGCTCACTTGAGCTTCACCCAGATGGTGGCCATTTACTTCTGCCTCATTCATTATCATTCCCTTAAATCATGGCCCTGAGCCAGCTGGCACACTAGCGCAGCGTTTTAATGGGAAGATTGCACATCTTCATCCTAATTTGGTTAATACACAAAGTGGCCATGAAAACAGCAACAGTAACTATGTTGTCTTGTCCTCTCTACATGGGAGCCCACATTGTACATATCGGAGGTTTATTTAATTAATCAACTGAGGGAGTTGCTTCAATGGGGAGGGGGTGGGGTCGTATCTACGTCAACACCCAAGTAATATCCATTTTTTATTATAATATGAAGCAACTCCTAAAAGATCAGTGCTAATAAATAATCATTACAAACTCATGAAGCCATACCAATAAGAATTAATTCACACTCAAGTCTCAGCAGGTCAAGAAGGACTTATCGGGCTGGTACTGGTTTATCCCAAGCTTGAGTTAGGTCCCATGAGTCTTCATTCTTCCTTCAAACAGAAGGCACAGCGGTTATCAAGGACATTGCATAGCCAGTCCCAAGTCACACTGCATAAGGGCATGGAACCATCAAAGGCTGATACATGTCCACTGGTCAAACTCGGTCACTTATCTGAGCTCAAAATGAATGGAACAGTGGTGTATAATCTGTCCACTGCCTAGAAAGACAAAAACCAATCCCATTAACATCAAGTGGCAGTTAGACCGTGTCCGAAATTTTTTTTAATTTCCTGTGGTGAATTGATAGCTAACAATCATTTAATTGAGTTTTTCCCTTACAGAACATATGGAAGATCATATTTCTTAAAACTTGTTTGCTTTGGGAAAGACTGGCTGATGAAGTGATGATCAGAGAGCTGGCATAGGTCATTTCTGGCCTAAAGCACTTAAGAGCTAGTGTATGATAATGCTGTTATGTTGATAACATTATGCATCCTCTCTTGATTGATATCTTGTCAATCAGGGCCAAAGCTGTAACACTATCTTAGACAATAGTGTTTTCAAGTCAGCATCCACTGGATGGCAGTGAGTATAGTTTTATTTTGCAGGTTTTAAAAATTAGTTTATTTATTTATTATTAAGGGAATCAAATAGCTTTCTTCTAAGATACATCTGGGTGAGTTCAAACTGCCAGCTTTAATGATAATGCTCAGAATGAATGGTTTACCCCAACCAGGAACTTTTGCCTAAAGAAAAGGGGAGCATAGAAGGCCTGGTAGGGTTGATCAAGGGCAAAGTAATCGAGAGAGATTACTAAAACCCAAATGAAGACTGAACATGATAGTGGGACAAGAGGAAAGTAAAAGTAAATAGAGGAAAGAACTAGGAGGAAAAAGGCATCTATAGAGGTCTAAAAACAGGCATTTACATATGTAAATATATTTATATATGATGATGGGGAAATAGATCTATGTACATGTATTTATAGGTTTAGTATTAAAGTAGCAGGTGGACATTGAGCCTCTACTCAAGTACTCCCTCAACGCAAGAACACTTTGTTCTAATAACCCGACATTCTGTAATGCTCACCTTCCCAACACGAATACTGAAGACAAAATGGGTGCATAAGTACATGTGGTGAAGAAAGCAGATGGTGCCCTACTAACAAAAGATATAGCATCTGCGGCCTTAAAGGCTTAAAGATAAACAAGAAACCATCTAGCTGAGAAGCAGCAAAGCCCATATGGAAGAAGCACACCAGCCTGTGTGATCATGAGGTGTCGATAGGATCAGGTATCAGGCATCAAAGAACAAAAAATCATATCATTGTGAATCAGGGGGAGTGCGGAGTGGAGACCCAAAGCCCAACTGTAGGCAATTGGACATCCCCTTACAGAAGGGTCACTGGGAAGAGATGGGCCAGTCAAGGTGCCAGTCAGTATAACACTGATGAAACATACAGCTTTCCTCTAGTTCTTTAATGCTTCCTCCCCCTGACTATCACGATCCCAAATCTACCTTAGAAATCTGCCTAGACCAGAGCATGTACATGGGCACAGACAAGAGCTGGAAACAGGGAATCCAGGACAGATAAACCCGTCAGGACCAATATTGAGAGTAGCCATACCAGGAGAGGAAGGGGAAGGTGTGTGTGTGGGGGGGTGATCACAAGGATCTATCTATAACCCCGTCCCAGGGGGCTAGACAACAGAAAATTGCATAAAGGGAGACATTGGTCATTGTAAGACATGAAAAAATAATAATGATTTATAAATTATCAAGGGTCCATGAAGGTGGGAGAGTGGGGGAAGGAGCGGAAAAAATAAGGAGCTGATACCAAGGGCTCAAGTAGAAAGAAAATGTTTTGAAAATTATGATGGCAACAAATATACAAATGTGCTGGACACAATGGATGGATTTATGGATTGTGATAAGAGTTGTATGAGCCCCCAGTAAAATGATTTATTAAAATAAAATAAAATATCATAAGACCAAAAGCAAGAAAAGGGGAGAATATATTTACTGTAGTGTAATCCTAATGATCATGATTATAGTGATATTAAAAGACATAGTAACACTGAAAAAGTAAATGATTATAATACTGCATTATTAATATTTTATCCAAAAAGGGCTTATGAACACTGGCAATGATAAAATAATGTAAATATCCAAATAGCCAAAGACATAAAACTTTATAAAGAAGGAAATAAAGTCAGTAATTAATATATAACGTGTTTAACTTAAGAATCTAGAAGAGACTTCATTTTTACCTAGTATATTCATTAAAACGTTTTTTTAATTGCTTATGGTGAATTGATAGTTAACAAGCATTATGTTGATTTATCCTCCTACAGAACCTATGGAAGATTATATTTCTTAAACTTGTCTGCTTTGGGAAGGACTGACTGATGAAGCGATGATCAGAGCTGGCATAGGTCATTTCTGGCCTGAAGCACTTACTAGCCAGTGTATGATAATGCTGCTATATTGACAATATTATGCATCCTCTCTTGATTGATACCTTATCAATTAGGGTCAAAACTGTAACAATATCTTAGACAATGGTGTTTTCAAGGACCCTCCCAAGTTCCCATCAAGAGGTAGAAGCTATCTCTCCTCTTGTATTCTGGTAAAGTGGGTAAGCAATGGCTTGCTATTAATCTAAAGATGGGTAGTTCAAACCCTCACAGAGATCTTGTGAAAAAAAGTCCTGTTTTAAGCCTGCATCAGGCTTAGAACTGATCTCAACCCTATGGTACCATTTTCACCCAAATGATATCAAGGTCTAAATGGGAACGTTACTAGTAGGGAGGTACACATTCCTTAGAACACTTAGCCACCTGAGATTGGAAGACAACAGTTCCCCAGGACAGAAGTCAGAGGGTTAGGAAAGAAGGAAGAATGTCAAACAGGAAGCACAAGGAAGAAGTGGGAGAAATGCTAGCACCTTGTGGGGATGGCAATCACTGACATGAATCTGAATTTGTATGAGTAGGTAAACAGAAAACTGATTTGCTCTATGAACTTCCACCAATCCATAATTTAAAAAATGGAGGACTTGGAGTGGAAAGAGAGGCGTGGCAGTCTGTTTCCATAAAGAAACAGTCCAGAAAACCCTATGGAAAAATGTCCATCTGTAGAACGTGGGGTCACCGTGAGACGGGATGACCTTGATAGCAGTGGGTTTTTGTTGCTCTTTATTTTTCGCTTGGATAGACTTGGGAACCATGTGAGACCATGGAAAATGACATATGGAATCCTGTATGCTTTTGAGCCAGTTCATTGCTTGCCTAAATGTTTAATTCTGAAGCCCATTTCCATGCTGTGAACAGTTTGACCGTCCTGAGGCCACCATCCTAGGAGGAAGCCAAACCAGGAAGATGGCTTTGAAGAAAAAGTAATGCTCTGTTTATAGGTTGGACTCAGGGTTTCCAGCTTCCTGGTTTTCCAGCTCTACCTGTTATCTAACTGCAACTACATAAGAGGACCTGGTACAAAACTCCTCCTTGAAGCTTCCCCAAATCCTCACCTGCAGGAACCTTGAGAAACAATAAAATAACTATTAGAGAAGTCTTGCTATTTAGTTGATAATACTTTAACACAAAAAGATGGTTCTCACCTATTTCTAGCAAGATTTTAAGTTAACTTTCTCCAACTTGGGATAAAAATGTAAAACAATACATTAAAAATCATCTAGATTTTCTTTCCCACTGACCTATTATTTTCATTTGTAAAATGCTAGCCTGTGTTTCATTGGTGAGGAGTAAAATTTAGAGTTAATTTCTTTTTTAAGGAAGTACAACTTCAATATCCAACAGATGGTAATGGTGAATTAAAACCCATCTTGTAAATGATTTATTTGTTAAACTCTAAAATAAATATGAGAGCGAGGACTACATAACTACATGAAAATACGCATTGTATAATTTTTTTTTAAAATGCCGTAAGATTGCAAGTATCCCTGGCACCACAGTAGTTACACATTGGGTAACTAACTGCAAGGTCAGCAGTTGGAAATTATCAGCTGCTCCACAGGGAAAAGACTGAGCTTTCTACCCC
>NW_022106189.1:26098499-26107177 GCF_000313985.2 Echinops telfairi | reverse complement strand
TGTGGGCTCCCAGCTGGAACTCTTTAGGGTAGGAAGCCCCGTTTTTTCTCTCGAGGAGCAATGGGTGGTTTTGAACTGCTGACCTTGTGGATCACAGCTGAGATCCATTACAGCAACAGGCGTAACCAGCATACTGCTGGGGCTCCTCTCCTATGGCCACATAGGGGGAACAAATTAAATCGATCGCATATGTGAGTTAAGAAGTTAGATTGAGATTTTAGAAATATCATTTTCTAATACATTCTCCTACTTTCTTGGAGTGTGTATTATCTGCTGCCTTCAAAAAACGGCACCAACACTACAATTCACCCCACCTTCTCTGGACTACTTAAAACGTGGAGATTCAACCCACTAGAAACAGCAGGACTAAAGTATGTGGTTGCGATGAACCAAAGCTGACCGGATGGTACCCATCAGCAGCAAAGTGGGAGTCAGAAGACTCAGTGCTGCGTTTTCTTTGTGCTACATGCTAGTTATGTCCTGGTCTTCTTTTCACTTGCTGTAAAGCGAGAATACAGGCACAGAAAGGTAAGAATAGACGGGTGTAATGAAATTAAAGGGGTCTTTATCTTATACTGACTATATAATTTTAAGAAACGGCATTGAGCTCCTAATGGAAGGTCAGCAGTTCAAAACCACCCTAGGCTGCTCAGGAGACTGACAGGACCTAAAGTTACAGTCTTGGAAACCCACAGGAGCAGTTCCACCCTTGTCCTACAGGGGTCACTGTGAGTCAGGATTGACAATCTGGCAGCGGGGTTGGTTTGTTGTGGTGGTTTTAGAAAGTGAAAGAAAAGTACTTTGGATCATTTGTGTTTCTAATTTTTTCCCTCCCTTGTACTTATATTTTAAAAATTAGCTATTTCTGAGAAATTTCTTTCTTTTACCTAAATGCTGTTGCTAAAATTTTACCCTGGCATTTTCTTTCCCCTGAAAGATCTGCCAGTTCTAATAAAATTTAGTCTTCCAAGTAGTGTGATGTCCTACAAATTGAAGCTCTCAAAAATTAAAGGACTTGAATGTCACTAAATGAGAGGTTACTGATGTCCCAGCAGTAAAGCTAAGGGAATACATTATCTAACTGAAAACACATATGCATGTCTCAGACTGTCTGAACCCTTTCTTCTGAGGAAATGCTTATCAGGACAATGTCGGAAGGGAGTCAATCAGCACCTAATGTGTTTGCAGAGCCTTCCTGCTATGGGTTGACATCTAGTCTCTGCTTGGGGAAAACTCACATGGACTCTTGATAGTGTTTACAAATGAGAAATCTTGACTCCCAGAAAAGGTGGTTAGACTGCCTCAAAGTTACAAGCGGGGTTGTTATTCGGTATTCATTCCAAGAACTGCAACTTAATGATTTACTGTGGGAAGAAAAAAATGCCTTCCAAATATTCATATTTTAGTAAAGAACAAATACAAAAGAGCACATGAAGCCATCTCTATGAAGCCCACGCACACACTGGGTTTCTCCACGCGTTTAGAATCTGGGATGCAATTTCCTTTGAAGAATGTAGACTGAGAAGTGGGACAAAGAGGTTCTTGAGCTGTCTGGTGGTGGGTGAGATGCAGGAAGCACCGTGTGCTCTTTGTGCCAACAGTCGCCACATATTTGAGCTATGCACAATTACACTCAAATTATCACTTCAACAAAATATATAGAGACGTTTGATGTATGTTGCTATGTTGAGAGGGGAGCTGGTTTGTGAGATTTTTTTTAAAAAATTGTTTAAAAGTTAAAATAATTGGTGAAGAGTTGATTATTGGGAAATATTTGTAATTTAATCACAACTTCATGAATTGTCAAACACTTGAATATTTTGATGCAAATTGTACAGTGGGTTCTACTAACATTTTAAATCAAAACCTTCATACAGTCAAAGCTTGCTCAATTTCAATCAGGAAAAAAAATTTTCAGACAAAAGAAAAATTCTATTTAAAAATGACTGCTTTAAATTAGGTGCTTTGAATTTTAATTAGTTTTGTTCTCTTTAAGCAAAAGTTTTGTTGCTTTTGCATTTTTGAATTAAAAAAATTAATGTTTTTTGTAGGAATGTGTTTGCCAGGTGTCCTTTACAATGAAAGGTCAAATATTTTCAACAATATCCCTGTGAGTTTATTGTGTATGTTATATGGATATTTTAATTTTTATTTTCTACATTTTGTCTTTATAGGAATATTTATATATTTAGTCACACCCAAATTAGGAAGCGATTTTCTATTAAGCTATAAAAACTTTGAATTTGAATAAATATGAGGCTGCAAAAGGGTTGGTGAAATTGACTTTATTTTCAATACTGATTTTCCTCTATCTCAATACACTATTTTGGAAAGTAATTTGAAACATGTTAGTTTTTATAACAGGGTTGACAGGTCAAATGACAGGATAGGAATGACTCCCAGGATTGCCAGGCAATGCGGCTGGCTGTTGGTCCAAGCCTCAATGAGCCAGGAATCAATGAGCTAAATGAAGCGTCCATTCCTGGTTAAAAAAGGGAAGCATGTTCCCAACAGCATCCACTTATATTGGAAGCAGGCCACACCTTGAGGCAATTAATTGTTTCAGGTCTGTGACTTGAGTAAGGGTGTTGCGTTCCACTTTAGCCTTATCTCATTTTGGAGGTTTACAATTGAATGGCTGTGATTCTATGGTGTTCGGTCAGGTCATGGGTGATTGCTAGGTCTTAACTGCCAAACCAGTGAGAATCCTGGTCCTGCCAAGTTGACACAAAGCCTTACCTATGACAACCTTCTTCATAGTCTAATAACACTATGCTGAGGCATTTTCTTAATTACTAGTCCCTGCCAAACATATTAGGGAAAAATCATAATAACCATTCAGTTGCCTCATTGAAATTATAGTAGTTTTTTTCTTGGGTTTTCACTATTTATTAATTAATCCATACTTTAGGTTTTCTCTACATGTATATATGTGCAAACAGATGCATATATATCATGTTTATAATACACCTACAGATATATTCTACACATAAAAACAATCAAACTCACTGCCATTGAGTCCATTTTTACACATGATGAACCTATAGGGAAGGGTAGAACAGCTACTGCACGTTTGGGAGACTGTAACTCTTTACAGCTCGAGTAGAAAACTTCATTTTCCTCCCAGGGACTAGCTGATGGTTTAGAACTGCTGACCTTGTGCCTTGCAGCCCATTGCACAACCACTACACCACCAGGGCTCTTTTATTATACATATATGTAACGTAAGTATGCTTCCATGTAGTATATAAATGTATGGTATGTATTTATATTCTAGGAATCTTATATGGATATTTTACATTTTCAGGGTTTTCTTTACCCCAATATCTCTTAGAATTCTAAGATCCAGAGGGAGCCACTGCAGTTTTCTTGTTTTCTAAAAATTATTTTATCAACTCACGTTATTTTAAATAGTATCTAATGTTGATGCTACTTTCTGCACCTAACATTTTACCATATACTTCTTAAATGTCACTAATATGCTTTAGTAAGCATCATTTTAAATAGGTAAATGAACTTCAAAATGAAAAACACATCCCCTAAGTGAAGGTCATTGAAATCACCCTAGATTTGGTGTTTGTAAAACTATGCTACAATAAAAAAGTTAAGTAGCAATCACTGTCTTTCTTCTAGATGATCTGTTCCCCATAGATCCAAAGGAGAGATGGCTGGATCAAAGTTGCAAATGAATTGACATCTCTTTCAAATTGCTCTCCGAAACAATGGAAGAAACCTAGCATTGAATAAAAAAAAAATCCATTTTGCAAAACCTTCTGCAGCCTTGTATTTATCCGAACCCAAAATTGTTATGGTTTGATAGAAAGTGGCACCTCATTCTTTGCTTCGCTGTATTTTCTAGTGTTGAGAAGAACCTCCGACAGGCCTTCCCTCACTGAGCTTCACAGAGCTAGTCCCCTGTCCTGCCGGGCAATTCAGTGCTCTGTTCCTGAAGCATCTAGTATTGCTCTCATCACGACAGTTACTTTGGGGCATACTTTAGTTTGTGATGCATGCAGTTTCATTTCAAAAATATGACACATCGTGATACAATGCTTCAGCAAATTCAGCTTAGTTAGGACATTTTGAAATAATACAAAATACATTGTGATGACTTTTGTTTTGTTTACAATTTATTAATCACCTGAAAAATTCCAAAGCAACTAAGTGAATACATATGACACTACACTATTGCCACATGCTTAAGGAGGCAATTAGATAAACTCACCTCTGCCGTGTAGTATTATTTGAACCTTGCTTGCTATGTGTATCCAAATGTTATTTCATTGCTTCTTCGACACCTAGTTTTAGTCTCAAAAACACATTTTTTATTTATATAGTAATTATTCACTAATTGGAAGATTTATTACTAGTGCTAAGAAAGGGAGTGCTCAAATAACCATAAGAATGAATGCATGAATACCAAACAATCTATATAATACATCAGAATAAACTTTTGAAAACTATTAATCATTAGGAAAGAAAATAAAAAATTTTCTCTAATTAATATAAAATGACTTCTTTAATTAAGCAGTATATAAATTAAGTTCACATTTCCATAGGGGCTCTCTTGCATAAAATACAATTATGATTACTTATCGTGATGGCACACATCATGATGTGTTTATGTAATATGTTATGTTTTGATGTTTGATGACAATGTTCATGCAAATCTAGCTCTGTGATGAGTGTTTATAATTGCCTACAGTCACGGTGTCCCCCTGAGCAATAAATAGTATTAGGCCATTTTGATCCATAGAGTTATTGGTTGATCCTTGAGAGTAGACCAGACCTTTCTTCTTATTTTGGCTTAGTCTAGAAGCTCTGCTACCACCAGTTCAACATCACAGCACTACAAAAACCTTCCCTGACAGATGGGTGGTAGCTGCTCATGAGGTGCATGGGCTGGGACTCCAAGCTGCCTCTCACATGTGAAAGAAAACTGAACCTCTGAACCCACAACCAGTACTCTACAATAACTTTTGAATAGTTGAGGAGAGGTGATCTTCATTTGGTGTATGTAATTGTGCATTAGCCATGTTTATTCCCCACATATACATGCTCTGTGTTCTTTGCCCATCTGTCTACTGGGAAACTGGCCATTCTATTTACATTGCTTTACCTTTATAATCTCTTAGAGACAATACTTTTCTCTCTCAGATTCGATACAAAGATCAGTTTGATGGGTGGCATTGTGAAGGAAGTCATCCTTGTCTTTGCAGGAAGTGGAGCCATGATCACCTGTTGGCAGGTACCTGCATTGAGAGATTGGGTGGGGAGAACCTTGAAGACCTTTTTTCCTCTGATGTCCTGCTCAAAACTGTCCTGCCTCCAGGCCTGTCCTTTCATTCAGGGGTTTCTTCTCAGCAGTGAGCTAATCCTACATCTCGACTGATCCACCTTGGAGGATACTTAGGAAAGAGCCAGGAGGAAGCATGCCTTCTCGAGTTTTCTCTGGTTCTTACTGTCACAATAATAAAAGGCTAGATTGTTTCATTCTTGTTCCCTTTCCTAAGAAGCCACTCAAATGCCTAGCAGTTCAGCTTAGCTTTCTCCGTCAGCTCAGCTCCCTGGTAATATTTACTGATTTCAGCAAACAAACCAAACACACTATGTAGCTCCAATACGATTAGAAAAAGGGTGTAGGAAAAGTCCTTCGGTTACTTTCCCAGCAGCCAAAGTCTCTGGGACCTCTACTTCCCATATAGACAGAAATCATGGGTCGAAGGAAGTGCACAGAAAAAAAATGTGCTCCATAGTGCTTTCAATGACTGATATTTCAGCAATAGATCATCAGACCTGTTTTCCAAGGTGTCTCTGGGCGCACTCAATCCTCCCACCTTTCTCTTATCCACTGACATCTTTAACTGTGTCGTGCCACCCAGGGTTTGTAGGCACCTTCATAGAAGACCCAAGTTGTGCCCTCGAAAAGCTTTTGCTAGATCTTTAATTTAGGAAATCATGCTAGCTAGAGAAAACTAAAGCAAGACTGACTAAAAGATGTATTTCCTTTTCCCTGGTATCTTGACTTGAATGACTGTAATCACTACATTGGTCCTTCGATGGATCTTTACTTATGAGGAAGCCTGATTAACTTTGGAGAGGAACCTTTTGAGGAAAATGAATCAAGTTATAGGACTCTTTACATTTCTAATTTTGAACGAGTCAGTAGAATTTACTTATCATATGGAGAGAATCCAAAGTAGATTGGATTTAAAAACAAATCTTCCAAGGTCTTTTACTTCAGCTTCTCTCAGAAGTGAAAAATGAGATACACATTGCTTTGGTTAACAAACACAAGCCATTCTCTTTATCATTTTCAAACAGCCACTCAACTGTAAATAATAGAAATTATTACATGATGATTCCACCACACTGCCTGTCAAAGGCAGTAATTGTGATAATAATTTAGATGGTAAGTATATGTTGTACAGGAACAGCGGATACCAATTCATATCAACATCTGGAACCTTAGACTCATTTACATATAAACACCACCCTGATAGAAAATTCAGGAAGCCTCTGTGACCTCTACTTCCCATGTAGCTAGAAATCATAGGACGAAGGAAGTGGACAGAAAAAAAATTGTTGAGCAAGTATCTTTGGCAAGCAGTACACTTGCTAAAGAACCCAGATGTAATGTGTGAGTCTGTGACACACAACCGGGAGAGGTGGCAGTCCGCTGCAGTAAAGATGAGGCCCACGTAAAACCTACGGGGCAGCTCGACTCTAGCCGATGGGATGGTTGTGAATCAGAACCTGGCTGCGGGTGGGCATCAGCTTCTTTTCTGATTGTTTGTCTGAATGTCACCCGAGAATTCCAATGTGCAAAAACATGCTTCAGAACAGCAGCACTCTTTCTTTTGACTGCATGGGTCAGGCAAATCCCTATCTCTGCTTCAATCCTATTCTCCTTTCTCCTTCCCTAGCACTGACATGTGAACAAGGCTACCTAATGAATCAGATAGGAGGGGATTTTTCACTTTTACACGTCTCTTTTTTTCTTTCTGTCCTTAATTCTCTACAATGAACAGCATTGTTAACAAAAAATAAGTAAGACACATAAACATGATCACTAAGAAATATCTAGTTGATCATTTTATGAAAGAGTTTTCTTTACCCTTAGCTATGTCTTCCCAATGTTGTTGTTAGGCATCGTCCAGTTGGTTTTAACCCATTGCAACTCTATGACCAATGGACAGAAATACTGCCCGTGCCGTCCTCACAACTGGTCTAGTGCTTGAGCCACTTGCTGCGACCATTACATCAATCCATCTTGTTGAGGGTCTTCCTCTTTGTCACTGCCCAGATACTTGACCAAGCATCATGTCCCACACCAAGTTCTCATCTTCCCTGACAACATGTCCAAATATGTATCTTCCCTCTAAGGTGCATTCTGGCTGTCCTTCTTCCAAGACAGATTTGTTTGTTCTTTTGGCAGCCCTCAATAGAAGCATATTCTTCCCCAATAGAAGCATATTATTTATCATCAGGAAGATAACCTTTTAAAAATCTTAACACTAGAAATGTGAATATGTATTTCTTAGTTTCTTAAAGGATCATAATTACATATTTGGTGACCTCAGTCATGTAAGAAAAAATTCTGGGAAAGGTAAAATTACAAACTAAGAGAATTACTTCAAAATGCAAATGAATTATATTAAGGAGTGATGTTATTTATATGTACTTTAATAACTGCAACAGCTTCCTATTGCTGAGTAACAAACTACCATTTACTTATCAATTTTGACAGTTTTATTGACCTATAATTCACATGTCATACAATTCAATAGTTAAATCATCTTAAGAAGATTAACAATCATCAATGCAACCAATTTTACATTCTCTTCATCTTGAGCTCACAGTTTTACCTCCCCATTTCCCCTCGACCCCAAGCTCCCCTGCCCTACTCCCAAGGAACCAACAATCCAGTTATTATGGCTTTCCTATCCTGAAAAACATTTATGAAAATAATAATAACTAACAATGAGAACAAAGGAAACAGATAGAAACCTCTATAGAAAAGAAAGCAGAAAATACAAACAAACAAAAAAAAAACAGAACAAATTAAAATGGAGCAAAAGGGAGATAAGGTGATAAGATGTTAAAATTTAACTTACCTGTCAAGGCTATTCACATCCCTGGTCTATGGTCAGAGGGGATTCACTAGAGATTTAAACTTCTTAAAACAAACAAACAGCTGAAACAACTTTAAAGTGGGTTAAAAGAGAGATAAAATGGTAAGATACTACATTTTAGCCTTACCTCATCTTTCATAATAGACTTTATAACGCTCTCTGCCTGATAGCAAGGCTGTTCAAGTCCCTCAAGCACAATTAGAGGGTATTCATGAGGCTTAATCCATGTGTAGACCCTACAAATGGATTTTAAGCTTCCACTGTCATCCCTAGCTTTCTGCAAATTGGTGTTCACAAGTTAAGCTTGAATACCATTCCTTCCTTCGAATGTGGATTTTATAATTACAAGCCTTGGATCACACAGGCAGATGTGCTTCTTCCATGTGAACTTAGTTGATGTCTCACTTAGCTGCTTGTTTTAAGATGAACCTTTAAGAACCCAGAAATTATTCCTTCTGATAACTGGGCACCATCTAGCTTCTTAACCACACCACTTGCTCATAGACATTTACTAATCAATTAAAAAAACACCACTGTCATTTT
>NW_022106189.1:26076423-26098187 GCF_000313985.2 Echinops telfairi | reverse complement strand
TCCAGGGGCCATTCTTAGCTATAGAACCTGTTTTTTGATCCTTTACCTCACGGGCCTCTCACAAGCCACGTCATACCATTGCATCTTCCCTGTTCTAAGCCAGCAGGAAAATCTAATTTGAAGATTCAGTTCTTTTACAGATTTTACCTGATCATGTCAGGTCTGCTAAGAGTACTCTCCTTCCTGATAAACTAAAGCAACAACTCACGTTGACTCTTAAAAAATGACTTCTTTTTGAATGGATGGGGGTATTTCAAAAGGCATAGCTATAAAATCATAGAAATATTTATTAAACATATTTCAAAATGTGAAGCTTTTGTATCTTGACATGTCCTCCATCTCGGTTGATATTCTTTTGACGTCAGTGTTTCCACCTCTTTCACTCTTCCGAGAAGTCTACATTCTAAAATTTATACCAAAATGGTGATTTGGGCATTCTCAAAGGACTCAAATTATGTTTCTTTTCAATGTTCTTTGCACTTTGGGAATAGAAAGATGTTTGAGTGGGTAAGGGATGAGTCACAGGGCAGACAGAGTGAGGTTGTCCAATGAAATCTTACTAGACAGACCTTGTTGCCCTTAAATAATGAGCAGATGCATTATCATGATGAAAAACAATTCCACAACACAACTTGCCCTTCTTCTCATCAATACAGTTTCCTGAAAAGTTCTTCAAAATAAGTCCCCAAGATTAGCCCAATAGCCTTAAAATCTATCATGATTACCCCTTTGGAATATTCAAAAGTCACCATAATCACCTGGGATGACCTCCTGACTTGAATTTAACTGACCCAGTCATGTTTCCATCTGACCTCTCTGAAGATACCCGGAAGGGGACTCAGTATATTGGTAAGATAACTTGTCCACAGCCACCCGCTGATTTCAGAGACATGTTTAAACATGTTTTATCTAAAATAAACCTCATGCATGTAAGAATAGGCAGCTCAGTAGCAATATATTTTGACTTACCCTTTTATAATATAGCCTAATAATAAAAGAGATTCTCCATTGTTGCCACAGATTTTTCCCATGCCCAAGAAGAAACTTTTACAAGACATGCATCTCTGAGCTTGGCCAATGAAGACTTGCTTAGAATATTCTGTCTAATTGCAATAACATTTAGCATTCTCATATATTCCATCCCCTATTGATGGTATGGTAGGTAGCCAGAAACAAAGACTCGGGGTGTCCCTCTCCATGCCTGGAGGCCCCCTACAGGAGGTTGGAAGCAATAAAGGCTAAGGGGCATGCACCAATTCAAGCCTGAGCCAGCTGGGCGGTGCACCTGAGTGGGCCCAAACTAGGCCAGTTGGGTTTAATTCAGCTCAATGGGGGCAACCAATAGCATCCACCACGCCTCCCAGTCAAAAGCCCCAAACACTGGGACCTTGAGACCACCCTGCCCTTCTCTCGCTTCTCCTCCTTCTGTTCGGCTGTGCTGTGGTCTCTCTCTTTGGCCTTGGGCCACCATCTGTGGGTGTGCAAGTCCCACTAGATTGCCCGTGTTCAGTGAGTGTAACACTTGAAACTTTCTCCATCCTCTATAAAAACCCACTTGGATCACAAACCAGGCTTTGGCGTGAATTCTTTCTCCTGGGAAGACAAGAACTGAGGTATTTCCCACCTGAGAAATCTAACATAATGTGGTGCCAGTGACTTAGAAGATATATAGCTTTTGGACTCAAACTTCTCAAGGTAAGCCTGGCTCGAGATATTTTCCTGGAGCGGGCTCCCCATTTGGGCCTCACTGACTTTTGGGGCACATTTCAGACTTTCACCACCCTCAGGCGATGGCACTTGGTTGGAAAGGATGCCAGCCTGGGCCATTCCCACTGAGACATGGCTGCGGATGTCCACAGGACCTGCCCTTTGGGGCCACGTGTAACATATGGCGGGTGCTACCTTTCCCTGCCCCTCTTGTCAGTCTTTCTGTCTGTGCTTTTTATTTATGTGTGGGGCTGTGGGGCCCTGCCTAGTCCCCTGGTGGTTGGCCTGTATTTTTCCCATAGACATCCCTTCCCCTTCCCTTTGTTTTCTCCTAGTTTTACAACAAGCTGCTTAGTCCTATTGGGAATATGCTTTAGCATCCTGCCTGTGCTGATTCATTTTTTTTTTCTACCCGCTGATTTTCCTTTGCCAAGCCTTGGCCATAGGCAGTCGGAAGCCAGGCCCCTGAGTAACTGCTATTTGTCTTCAAAGGCTTTTCAGCAATGCTGCCTTCAGCATGTTCCTGGTACAGTTCACTGTAATAGCTTGTGTCTAGCCAAGGATCCCAATTTCCCTAGAATGTCCCCTGAGCCAATTGATGGGTCTCTCCTCCCCTTCATAGGTGGCAAAAGGCCGGTCATGCCAGTGGTCACCTTTGATGGCTATTGGAAGGCCACTCCAAGCAGTGGTGTCACCGTCAGAGGTCAGGTGAATTACTCGTGCCAGAAGTTCCCTCAGTGGGCCCTGTATGGTCACCCAAGCCAGTGACCATTGCTTGCTGTCTAGAAAACAGTTGGTACCTAGTTTGCTGGCAAAGACTGGGTCCTCGACCCCTCCCTTGGGCAAGGACACTTGCTCAAGGCCCCAGTTCCATGGTCCCCTGGTGGTGTGGACTGGAACTGCAGTCATGACCTTGAGGCGCGGGGCCCTCGACTTCTCTGCCAATTTTGTTTTCTAGATGGGTATTGGAGTATCTGCCCCGTGTTGTTTCCTGTCCTTACCTTCTTCCCTGAACCCTGGGCACCAATCACAGGTGGAACCGTGGAAACTGTTGCACGCAAACTGTTGAGAACCGCTGGAATAAATGCTTTTAGACCATTCCTGTGTTTAACATAAAGTGACACCCATGCCTGTCAGTCTTAAGATTTCTTTACTAAACTTCCCATGACACTAACCTCCATCTCCAAGGGCACTGCCATTTCACAGATCTGCCCCTGCCTTACCTCAACTGTCTACCTGTTTTGTTTCTTCCAGAAGTCAGCAGGTTACCAATGCCTTTGAGCCAAGTGTGCCTACCCCAGGATCACCAACTCCTGGATCACCCCGACCTCATCCATGCTGGGCCCTGAGTAGACAACCAGAGTAAGAAGAATGTGGAGCCAAAGCCCCACTCTGTGCCCTTTTTGCCAGCAGGAAGCAGGTAGAGCTGTTATCACCCAGTACCCCAAAATTTGGGTCCATACTCCTTCAGTGGGGGAAATGTTAGGGAGTTAAAAACAGGGACTGGGGGTGTCCCCTTCATGCCTAGAAACCACTCCCTACAGGAGGTTGGAAGCCATAAAGGCTAAGGGGCATGCTCCAATTTAAGTCCCAGCAAGGCGGGCAGTACCCCTGGGTGGGCCCAAACCAGGCCCAAACTACTAAAAATAGTAGTTTAATTCAGCCAATGGGGCCAACCAATATCTTCTACTATGCCTCCCAGTCAAAGGCCCCAAATACCAGGCCTTGAGAGCACCCAGCCCTTCTTCTCCTCCACCTTCTGCTTGGCTGTGCCATGGTCTCTCTCTCTGGCCTCGGGCCATCACATGTGGGTGTGCAGTCCAGCGAGGTTGCCCGTGTTCGGTGGCTGTAAAACCTGAAACTTCTTCCGTCCTTTATAAAAACTCACTGGGATCACAAACCAGGCTTCGGCATGAATTCTTCTTTCTCCTGCGGAGCCCAGAACCGAGGTATTTCCCACCCGAGAAACCTAACAGGTTGAGTACTTCAAACATGAGAGGAAAAGAAATCATTCTTATGTTTAATAGTGGGTTCGTCCGCATGAGAGATCCCATTGTGAGAAGTGTCATTATCTGTTTCTAGCCTTTCACTGTGTGAGTCCAAAAGGCAAGAGGCGTTCACAGGCGCCACCTGTGTTGTTTCCTTCATTTCAATCTTAAGAGGCAGACCCACTGGAGAAAAATCAACAAAAAGTGAAATAAAATGTATGCCGAACCAAAATTACTTTCAACTGCCCAAACCCGAGCCTGGGATTTTCCTTTCTTTTTGTACGTGCTTTGCGTGGACTTATTGAAGTATGAGGGCAGGTTCTGCTGCAAAATCCCTGGAGGTATCACATGCGCTTCCGGCAGGGAACATGGACTCCAGAGGCACTACTACCGGCTCTTTGCAAGGACAGAGCCTTTTATGATGTCAGTGAAGTGTCTCCCAGACTTCCACAGGCAAACCAACAGTCCCACAGGAGTCATGCAGATGTCAATGTGAGTGCCTGAGCCTTTATGGCTTCAATGGAAATAGTAGTTTAATGTCAATTAAACACAAGTTCTACTGCCATCATAAAAAGTACAGGAGCCGAATCACAAAAAAGGCAGGCTGTTTGTTCTCTGATAAAGAATCCAGGCTCTGTTCTCTGATAATGAGCCAGGCTCATCAGCGACTGGCAATTTGTCCATAACCATTCTTCCCTTGGCTGGAGTACAGAAGAGTGTCCTGGCAGAAAAGTCCCAAACGTGACTACTTTAAAACAATTGCAGAACTGAGGAGTCAATTTCATCCTTAAAAAAAAACACCGCCCCCCACAAAAAAACTAAGAAATTAAGAACCCACTCACACCCAGATAACCCACCTAATACGGACACGGCCCCCATCATCAAGAAAATGTATGCTTGCTCTCGCCTTAAGTTTCATTTATCACTGACTCACTCCTTGTGTCTTACTGTGAGACATCTTGATTTTGCCCGCTGCTCTCACCCTTTGATTTTCCTATCGACTCACTATCAATTACATTCTCTCTCTTTGCTCAGGCCTCAGGATCTGAAGGAGAAGAGCATAAGAGCTTCGTCTAGGATCTACCTTTTCCTCACTGGTAACGGCCTCTGCTCTGGAATACGGACCCACTGGGGATGGAAGCTTGGTGGGGGTTATTTCTAAGGCAGCACCCTATTTCTACATGCCTGTCGCACAGAGATCTGCTCTCTGGTCTCTTCTCTGTCCCTCAACCCCACACCATTTCCACTCCTGCCAGGAATACAGGTTCTCAGCCCAAGGGCAGTGCAAGAGGATGCTGTGAGGGGCAATGACAGTGTGTAAGAGAAAGATGTGTTTGTTATCTTCGGCTGCAGTAGGTAGGATACAGAAGGCAAACCATGTAAAGGTGCTTCTTTGCTTGAGCCAGCGCTCTCCCTGTAGGGTGGAAAAGCAAAGGGCCACATCCATCCAGTATAGATGGAAAAAGTTTTAAAATAGGTCACCTGTTGGCAAAACCCTGTCAGTGGTAATTTGGAAGTGGTTTCACTGGAGAATGATTTAAATTTTCTTTAGCAACGTTCCTGCTTGGAATGTATAAATATAATGACATTTCTTGCCTGACTTAATTTGGGACCCTAATTAATTGTTGTATCAGGTCTCTAATTACTAAAGTACTTAATGTGCTATGCATCAAACATTAACAAATTCTTGACTAGCCAGCTGGGTTGCACCTGCAAGTGTGTGTTTGCAGATATAACTAATTGCCAAAATTTCACCCATGGAGAAGCGAACATTTGGTTCCGTGCCCACCATGATAAAGGGTTCTGATGGCTAATGGGTCATAATGTCAGATAAACTACGCTTCCATTTATAGGACATTAACCTTCCTCAGTTTTACATTTCTTCTCAGTAGCTTAATAAATATTAATACATCCTGATTGTTTTGTAAACATCATCTGCTGATATGAACAGACAGTATTTTTCCTGAGCACAAGCCTCCTACGTGTGTTGCCAGATCTGAATGGTCAAAGTACATCTTGCCTGCCCAGTGCTTTTCAAAATCTGGACGATGACATAAAACAGCAGAGCAGAGAAGTTTAAATCTTCAAACTTGCTTGAAAAGTGCCTAGTAGCAGGGTCCAACTCTCAAACCGCTGAAATCATACAAAGAAAAAATTGGCAAGTGGGGCAAAAATGTCACAGAGAGGCCATTTTTAGAACATTTAAGACCTACCAAGAACTTAACTTAATGAGGACATATATGGGCATATGTATACAGCTTTTATTATAAATTACTTTTTTTTATTAAAAGGGGGGGTGCCTTTAACATAGCACTGTCTTGTGTTTCAGCACCCTCAGCACTTTTGTACAACTTTCAGAGATTTTCTTTTTTTTTTGCAGCTGACCATTTCTTCCATTAGAATGAAGGAAAATTATTTAAAAGTACATTGATATTTTTATTAAAAAGAAAACTAAACAAAATCCATCAGCAAAAGTTCATAATTTGTCATCTCTTGATGTATATTGCAGGTTGTGGGTGAGAACTTGATACATGAACATGAATCATTGTGTTCATCATTTGTCATTTTCTGTAAATTGTTCATAGGAAACAAATAGATTGTATGGTGGCATCTGAAAATTTATCAAAAATGTGCTTACTGCTTGGGATTCTAATCAAAAGGTAAAATGGTCACATTATCTAATGATGGGTCAAATGCAAGGTTTCAAAACACTGTGTACCTGCAACAATATAGGACTCTGACTAACTGGAGCTCTAGGGCTAGAATTAGCCCTGAGTTTTTAATTGAAGACTATAGTATTATTTTTTTTTCAAAGAAGAAATGATTAACGCACAAGAATAAAAAGGAGTTTAGTATCATTGAGGCCTCAGTCTATCTCAGACATTTTACTTAGTAATTTATCTGCATTTTTATCTTTTGGTTTGACGAATTAGTCGATAAGCTGGATCCCTGGTGGTGTAGTGGTTATGCATTGAGTTGCAATCCTTATGGTCCATGGTTTGAAACCACTAGCAGCTCAGTGGGAGAAAGACTGTGCTTTCTACTACAATACAGAATCACAATCTCTGAAACACACAGGAGGTTGGTATGAGGCAGGATTGAGTCAATGGCAGTGAGTAAGTAGTCTATGAAGGAGACTTATTTTTAATTTTGGAAAAACGGAGTTTTACAATAAATTCAAGTTAATTATTTTAATGTATTAAAGCTGGGAATTGGAGTCCAGGTAGACTGACAGTAAATGTAAATCACATACTCAGCCAACGCTATATATTCCATATTTGCATGGCAGTCAAGTTCATCAGTTTTATGTTCATTATTATTGGATATTTATGCCAAGGGTCTTCAAACATTTTATGAAAAAAATCATTATATTTTAAATGAAAAGTTTTAAGTTGTCGCCGATGCTTCTTTTTGTTATAACTTGATTTAGATATGTTTGTTATGGTAAGTTGCCATTGAGTCAGCTTGAACTCATAGCAATCTAATGTCCAATAGAAAGAAGCACTGCCCAGTCCTGCACCATCTTCGTCCTCATTGCTGTGCGTGACCCCTCATTGCAGCCACTGTGTCAATCTCACGGAAGTCCCCTTGAGAGTCTTCCTCTTTTTCAATGCCCTTTCTTCCAGGAACTGGTCTTGCTTGATCACATCTCCAAAGATCATGAGATGCCGTCTTGCTCTTCTTGGTTCTAAAGAACATTCTGCCTAGAAGTCATCCAAGAGACATCTGTCTGTTCTTTTGGCAGTCCATGCTACTTCCCACACTGTTTACCGTAATTCAAATGTATCAATTCACCTCTGGTCTTCTTTAGACTCTGTCCAACGTTCACAGGCAAATGAGGAGATTGAAATTCCATGAAATAGGTCAGATGCACCTTAGGCCTCTAATTGATATTCTTGTTTTCCAGCACTTTAGGGGGGTCTTATGCAGCGGATTTACCCAATGCAATGTGAAGTTTTACCTCTTAACTGCTGCTGTCTGGAGCATTGATTGTGGATCCAAGAAAGACATGTCCTGACAATGTCAATCTCTTTGCCATGTATCACAAAGTTTCCTGTTGGACCAGTTCTGAGAATTTGGGTTTTCTTTAAATTGAGTTGTCATTCATATTGTGGGTTGAGATCCTTGATCTTGATCCAGTACTTCATATCCTCCTCATTTTAAGAAAGCAACTTAGTGTCATCTGCATATTACATGTTATTCATAAGCATTCCCGATATTGAGAAGTCGGGGATGGAAAGCCTAAAGACAGAGTGAGGGAAAAGAGACCCTGTGGAAAGTGTTGAGAGCCACAGCATGTCTGGAAGAGTGATTTCCTAGACCATCCCAGCACAATTTAAATCTTAGGCCTGCAGGCATCAGACTCCCAGGCTGATTTTAAATGCCAACGTCAGCCAACCCACCAAAGTCTTTTTGCTGAGCCGTGGCATGCTTACCTCCTCATCCACCCTTGTGCAAGACCCAACTGTGGAGAGAGCAAAAGCAGGTTTATGATTAGACCTGAGTAATAGGACCAGAACTGGAATTGGTTCACTTACAACCTGAAGACAGAGACAAGCCACATATCCCACATTGATAGCAGGCCCTAGGCACAGCTCATTCAAGGGAAATTCACTGGAGTCCCCACCTGCTGTGTTGCATGCTTTTCTTTCCTTTCCAAAGAAACGTTGCCTTCTGCTTGCCATTTGTGGTCTCTGAGTCCATTCTTTGGGTTTGGAGACCAACGGCCCTGGACACATCAGAGCAGTTGCAAAAATAGGGGACTTTTCTTCATATAACCCAGTTCCTTGGGTTATATTCTTATATTCAATCATACAGATTGAATGCTTATGGTGAGAAGATACAACTCTGACATACACCGTTCCTGATTTTAAAATATGCAGTCTTCCCTGTTCAGATGACTGCCTCTTGGTTCATGTTGACGTTCTACATGACCACAATGAAGTGTTCTGGAATTCTTATTTTCTCAGCAATGTTCAGAGTTTGTTATGATACACAGAGTTGAATGCCTTTGAAAAGTCAATAAAATCAAAGTAAACATTTTTCTGGTATTCTCTGTTTCATGACATCTTTGGAACCCACCTTGAATTTCTCAATGCTTCTTGTCAACATATTGATGTACCTGTTATTGAAAGATCTTCAGCAACATCTTAATTTATACAGTAGCAATAGTATTGTACAATATCCTCCATACCCGGCCCTGTTACATTTCTTTGGAATGGGATATGGATCCTTTCTATTCGGTTGGCCAGGTGGCTCTTTTCCAAATATCTTATCCTAGGTAAGCAAGTAATTGCAGTGATTTTCATAGTCATTTTCTCAATGTCTGGGGCCATGTTTTACCCACATGCCTTCAGTGCAGCTTGTGCTTCTTCATTCAGTACCATGGATTCCTGATCATGATTCTCGAAATGGTTGAATGCTGACCAGTTGGGTTTTGGTTTTTTTTTTTTTTGTACAATGACTTTGTGTATTCCTTTGATCTTTTGATGCTTCTTCCATAGTTTAATGTTTTGCTCATAGAATTTTTTTTAATATTGCAATACTAGTGTTGAATTTTTTCACCAGATCTTTCAGCTGAAAATATGCTTTGTGTTTTCCCTTTTGGTTTTCTAACTCTAGGTCTTTGTACCCTGTCTTTTAATACTTGATTTTGTCTTTTCAAACTGACCTTTGAAATTTATTGTTCATTTCTTTTACTTTATTTCTCCATTTGCTTTAGCTTTTCTATGATCAAGAGCAAATTTTAGAGTCTCTTCTGATATCCACGTTGATCTTTTCTTCCTTTAATGCCCTTTGGATGACCTTTTGCTTTCTTCCTGAATGTTGTTTTTGATGTCATCCCAGTGTTTCTCATGTCTTCTGTTGTGTTCACTGAGTCAAACATATTTTTGAGATGATCTCAAAATTCAGGTCATATTTTGGCTCTCGTGGAATTGCTGTGATATTTTAAATTTTTAAGTTGAATTTACATACGAGCAATTGATGGTCTGGTCCACAGTCGGCCCCTACCTCCATTTTGGCTGATGAGATTGAACTTCTCTATTATCTCTTCCCACAGGTACAGGTGTTCTTATTTCTGTGTATTCCAAATGGAGATATCCATGTTTATAGTTATCATTTGTCTTGCTGGGTGTATTAGTCTAGGTACTTTGGAGAAACAAATCCACAGCAACTCACATATAAGAGAGTTTTATGCAAAGAAAATGTGCATCACAAAAACATCCCAACCCAATGCTGCCCAAGCCCACAAGTCCAACATTAACCCATACCCAACACCAGTCCACAAAGTCCTTCCCCTCACAAAACAGAGGCAATGATGCCGACTGCAGGAGGAAAGCTGAGTCCGTGAACGTGTAAGCATCTCAGCACTAGCAGGGGTCTCCACACAGCTGCTCCAGCACCCAGGGCTGCATCGGGATAGGTCCATGTAGCTTCTCCTTGGGGATGTCTTGTAGGAAGTCAATCTTGCAAGCTGAAGCAGGGAACTGCTAAGGCAGCTGCACCCGATGCAACCATCACAAAACAAGAGACCCGAGAACTAGAAAGGCCGAGGCTCACCACCCATTTATCCCTCCGCCTTTCAACCAGCACCACATGTGATTATTGGCCAGGCTGGCACAATTAACTAACTCACTGGGAAAATGGTATTTGTGATGAAGAAATAATTGGTCTTGCAAAATTATGTAATTTCCAGCTTCATATCTATCATCAAGGCTTTGTTTTCCAACTGATGCTCTTTCCCCTTTGTTTCCAATTTTTATATGAAATACTAATAATTACCAATGCATCTGGATTTCATATTTGATCGATTTCAGCCTGAAAGGTTTGTTAGAATTCTCCAATTTATTCATCACTAGCTTTAGTGGTAAGTATGCAAATTTGAATAATAGTTGTATTAAATGGATTTCCATGGATGCATATAGATATATGTCTCAAAGTCCTTTTTGATAAAGAATGTGACACCACTCCTCTTGAATTGGTCAATCCTGGCATAGTAAACTATATGATGTTCTGATTTAAAATGACTAATAATAGTCTATTACTGCTCACTAATGCCTAGGATATCAATCTCTATGTGTTCCATTTTATTTTTGACTAATTCCAGTCTTCCTATATTCATACTTTGTACACTCCACGTCCAGTTATTAATAAGTGTTACCGCTGTTACTCTCATTCTGAGTCACGTCTCATCAGCAAATGGAGATGCTTAGAGTTGTCCTCCTTCTGTGTCCTTATAGCTGACTTGACTTTCAGAAGGCAGCTCTTCCTCAGTTATATTTTAAATCCTTACAACCTCAGGGGTTCATCTTTTGGCACTATATCAAACAACATTCTGCTGAAATTCATAAGATTTTCAGAGGCTGGTTCCTCAGAAAAAGACAGCCAATGAGCCCTGAAGCTGCAGAGTCACATGATTCCAAGGTTTATAAGCAATAGGGTAGACTGTTGATAGCTTTGAGAACCAACTGATTAATGAGCCAGATGCATGGCCCTGACCAGTAAGAAGTGTGCCAGCGTCTCCATGTTGTTCTTTTGGTGTTTTTAGGAGTCACTGAGTTGGTTCCTACCCATAGTGACACTCTGCACAATAGGATGGAACACTGCCCACTCCTGCACCATCCTCACAATTGTTCTTATGCTTGAGCCCATTATTGTCATCACCCCCGAAGTCACATCTCTGATGAAACTTCCTTTCTCTTTTATCAAGACTGTGACCAAACTAAGGGGATGGCACTCCACCACTTTCCTCTCACATCTGTTTGGCTATTCACAGAAAATCTCATCATGGAACTGAATACATTATTGTAGACAAGATTGTGGGAGAATCCTGGCCCAATCAAGTTGACACAAGCCTAACTATTATACAAGGAATAATCTTAGTAGAAAGACCATGGGAGCTTATTATGATGGATTTTTCAGAAAATTAGGAGTGGATTGGTGACAAAAAGGAAGTTGTCAGGAGGAATTTTCTTTTTCCATCTTAATAACACACTGGCTCATTTTTCAATAGTAATAAGAATTGTCCATTGATTATTGGTATACCTATGCCACCCATTCTACATCCCAGATCATCTTCCTGTTCCCCAAACTCAAAGAACATCAAAGGGGGCATGACTCAATCCCTCAAGAATGACACAGCGGTTTGCTTAATGTGGTATAAATGGAAGAGCATGGCATTTTTCAAGGAAGAGCTAGTGAGCAGAAACACTGCCTTCAGAAGCATATGGACTACATGGAATATATCTCAAGAAACCATGATTTCACATTTTGACATATTTGTTTAATAAAGGTTTATTTGATTTATAGCAATTCTTTTTGACTGGGCCTCATCTAGGCCAAAGTAGTTAAGTAGGGTTTTTTTTTTTTTTAATTTGTCTTTTGTTTTTTTCTTTCTTTTTTGCAACTTTAGTAGGTACACAGGTACACAGGTTACCACTGGCTTACTTCCTTTTGAGATTATTCCAACTTCAGATCACCCCACATGTATCAGAGTAGAATTGTGCTCCATATGATTTTCAATGGCTGATTTTTCAAAAGTAAATTGGAATGCCTTTTTATTTATGTAATTTTTTGAGGCATTTCTGGGAAGATCTGAGCTCCAATCCTTTGCTTTGGAGCCAAACATATTAACCACTTGTACCACCCGTGGACTCCTCCATTTGTCGTGATGTTTTCTAAACATAAAATATGAAATACACACTTCTCAGACACTATTAGCTTTTTCATGATTTCCTTAAGAAATAATTTGGTGAATTCTCTCAACATTAGTTCCACAGACATGTGTGGTAACCTAAGAAACAAATTAAAGGCAGTATAACACGAAATCCCTGCTTTACACCAAAAAGTAAATCTTTGAGAAACATAAAGATCCACATAAGGAAATTCATAATTACTCCAATGTGGGGCCATATACCATATGCCCTTCTATAACTGGGCACAACAGGACCCTGCCTAAATGACTTTCTTAATACATCCTACTGGATGTGGGTACAGAACTAGAAGCCATCTGGTGCAATCCAGTCCTCCATGTGAACTTCCTGGATTTTATTGTCTTCTGTCACATTATTTTATTATCCTTTCTGATTTGAATATCAAACTGGTTTCACAGGAACAATTAAATCTTCCCTGAGAACCCTGAAAAGAGAAATAACTTCAGTTTGCCTTGACAGAAGGCTACGTATGCTTCATTCAGCTTGTCTGCTGGTTTGGGTGAAAGTCCACAGAAAGTCCACAGTATCCAGAGGATGAAGTGTAACCTGCTGCATAGCCATGGAAGCAGTAACAAGCCAGACAAAACAAACAAAAAAAACGTTTTCCAGGCCCTGTCTCATGACTCCTTTGTATCTTTGAGTTAGGGTGGCCCTCTCAACCCCGATGTGACTTGCATAGTTTGGAGCATCTATTCGGCCA
Source organism: Echinops telfairi (assembly GCF_000313985.2). Lineage (NCBI taxonomy): Eukaryota > Metazoa > Chordata > Mammalia > Afrosoricida > Tenrecidae > Echinops > Echinops telfairi. Next base: position 26,085,078 of record NW_022106189.1, on the reverse strand, counting down.
TCTCTTCATTCACTGTTCATTCAAAAGCCAATCGCTGAATATGTACCATCTACCAAACACCGCTAGGCTTGGGGGGTACACAGAAATTGAAAGTCTTTGAACTGGTTCATTCCAGTTTGACATCCTGCTTAGAATTTGAATCTCTACTACAGATATACTGAATCGTGATCTACATTTTAATAAGATCGTGTTGATACTTATAGATTCCCAGGTCTTAGGGATCTTATTAAAAGGGAGACTGTAGAGACACGCTGGCATCCTGGTGACACACTGCCCAATCCCTCCCCCCAAAAGGAGTGAAACACATGCAGATAAATTTCACAGTAGTAGGCATTCAAACAAGAAGGCAATGGGATGGCATATATAAAACCTTGAAAGGGAAAAAATGCCAACCAAGAATTCTACCTTATCTTTTTTTTTTCTATAATATTTTTGAAATTTCTTGGCATAGACAATTGATCACTTCTAGTACTGTATGTCTTTATTGAAATATTTCAATCAGTATTCCTAAAAATCGTGGAGAATTGTTGTTGCCAATGTTGACCTCCTGAAAGAAATGAAATGGACTAATTCCTTTTGGTAGAGTTGCTCTATGTATTTCTTCCATCTTATTTTGCTATTTGACTGCTTTTTACATTGTTCGATACATTGATCAGAGACTATTTGAAATTAGAGCTAGGCTTTTCTCTTCAGTTCTTTCTGGTTAACAAATGCCGAAGCTGATCATCCTTTCTGGTTTTATAAGTTCAAGTTTTGCACATTTTCACACTATTTAAAAGAAATCATTTTACTGGAGGGCTCTTACAGCTCTTAGAACATTCCAGACATCAATTGTGTCAAGCGTATTTGTGCATATGTTGCCATCATCGTTTTCTAAACATTTACTTTCTATTTGAGCCCTTGGTGTCCGCTCCTCTTTATTCCCTCCCCTCCCTCCCCTCCTACCCTCGTGAGCCCTTGATAAATGATAAATGATTAGTTTCATATCTTACACCATCCGCTGTCTCTCTTCACCCACAGTTTCTCTTGTTCAACCCCCAGGTGTATGTGTGGGGGGGGTATGCAATCGGTTCCCCCTTCCTCCCCCTTTCCCCCTACTGTCATAGTATTGCTACTCCCATTTCTGTTCCTGAGGGGTTTATCTGACCTGACTTCCATGTGTCATGCGTTCTTATCTATATCAGTGTACATGCTTTGGTCTAGCCAGAACCGAAAGGCAAGACTAGGGTCATGATAGTGGGGTGTTAGGAATCCTCAAAGATCCAGAGGAATATTACGTGTTTCGTGGGTGCTATTCTGTGCTCTGGGTGACTCATCCCTTCCTTGTGACCCTTCTATGAGAGAACGTACTATTGTCTACAGATGGGTTTTGGGTTTCTGCTCCAAACCCCCTCATTATCAGCACTATGTTTTTTATTAGTTTTGTTTTGGGTCTTCTGCTGCCTGTTCTCTGATTCCAACAACACCTCAAGATCGCACAGGCTGGTGGACTTCTTCCTTGTGGGCTTGTTGCTTCTTTGCTAGATGGCTGCTTGTTTAGCTTTAAGCATTTAAGACCGCAGATGTGATATCTTTTGATAGCCAGGCACCATCCGCTTTCTTCACCATATTTGCTTATGCACCCATTTTGTCTTCAGCTATCCTGCCAGGAGGGTGAGCATCACAGAATGCCAGCTTGTTAGAATAAAGTGTTCTTGCTGTGAGGGAGGGCTTAAGCAGAGAACCAATATCTATCTACTTCCTCAATGTATTTCCATATAAATATATGTACATAGGCCAATACTTCAATTCTTGTGGATTACTATATTTACATGAGTGCACACCTATGTTTATACCTCTATACATAACTTTGCCTCCTAGATCTTTCCTCTGTTTCCTTTTACCTTCCTCCTGCCCCACCATCATGCTCACTGCCCTTCTTCTGCCTCTTAGTAATTCCTTAGCTTGATTGCTGTTGCTCCAACACCACAAGGATCTCTATGTCTATCTTGCTGTTGCCTTTAATTCCCTAGTTGTTCCCTGTCTATGGCCTTGTTTGCTCATTGCTTCCTTTCCTGCCTCCTCCTCCCCACAATTCCTTCCAGAACTGTTGGTCCCTTTGCTTTCTCCTTAGGCTTGCTTCCCATGCTTATCTTACATAAATAGGCAAAACAACAATAACAGAAACAAAACAAAAATAAAACAACTGTTTGAATAAAAGAGAAAAAGGAAAAAGGAAAAGAATACATAATCCCAGGTCTGTCCTCTTGTCTTTATGACTATTCCCCCACTCATCCTGGGGGATTCTGGGAACTTCCCCTCTTAACCTGAAGTAAATTTTGGGAGCTCCTCAGGGGTTTTGTGGCTTTGCTTTGCTCCTGTTGCTGATCTGTTATGCTCCTTTCTTGGTTCACCACAGTGTGGGAGTTTCCAGAGACACTCCTGGCTTGTGTCCCAGTATTGTCCTCTGTCGTGGTATGTACCAGCTAGGCATCATCATGTCTCGAGCTGTTGTTGGCCCTACAGTCCTCTCTGTGCCTTAGTTCTTGTCTTCTCCAACTCCAATTTGAAAATCAGAGTAAATCAGTCCTATGGTTAACTGATTTTTGACATGAGGCTGAAATCCAATAAATGTGAAAAACATAGCTTCTAACAAATGATGCTGGGTAAACTTGATATCCACTGCATAAAAAGGAAGCAAGATCCATGTTTCACACCATGTACAAAAACTAACTCAAGATAGATCAGAGACTTAAATGTAAACCTAAAATAATAAAAGATCACCAAGGAAAAATTGGAGAAAACATACCGGGCCTTAGTTTATAGCATAAATAGACATGAAGACATTAGCCTAACATAGACCAACCACAAAGACAATGTTGTACATCTTCTTTAGGCGAGTAGTGACTCAGATCTAAAAAGCTTGAGAGTGACCATCTAAGGTAAAATTATTAGCTTCTCCTCACCTGGACCAAATATGAGTGGAGCAAATCAAAGATGTATGGAAATAATTAGCTCAAAGAACCAATGGGCCATGCGAACTTCATTCTCTAAGACCCAAAGAACCAGATGGTGCTTACCACCCTGAAAGGAATCATAATAGAGAATCCTTCAAAGAGGGGAGGAAAAAGTGAAACAAAATTCCAAATCATAAAAAAGATCAGGTTTACTTGTCTAATATAGACTTGTAAAAACTCCAAGTCTATTTACACATCAGGCTTAGAACTGAATTCACCTCCACCATGCATCTTTGATCTTTGAGTTAAAAAAAATTGTGCAGGCCTAAAGGTGAACAATAACACCGGGAAAATACAAATTCATTTGAAGTATTAAACTTAAGAGATAAAGGAGCAGCATTTACCAAAGGCTAAATCAAACAATGTGTTGCACTCGGTATATCTGCTGCACATGACCTTTTTAAAATTTTGAAGAGCAAAAATGTCACTTTGAGAACTAAGGCACCTCTGACCCAATTCATGGCCATTTTAATCACCTCATATGCATAAGAAAACTGGATAATAAAAAGAGAATACTGAAGAATTCATGGCTTGGAAATACAGTGTAGGTAAAGAAAATTCAATATCTCATAAACTATCGAAGAATGAATAGATCTGTTTTGGAAGATTCACCGCTGGAATGCCCTTTACAAGCTAGGATGCTGAGACTTTGTCTATGTACTTTGGTCATGTTATTAGAAGGAATCAGTCCCTGGAGAAGGACATCATGCTTGATAAAGTAGAAGAGAAAGAAGAAGAAGAAGCTGCCCAACAATATGGATGGACACAGGGGCTTAACCGTGGGCTTAAACAAAGGAACAATTGTGAGGACAGTGCAGGACAGGTGGTGCTTGATTCCATTGTATTTAGGGTGGATGTGAGCAGGAAACGACTTCAAGTTACCTAAAAGGAATAAAGCTCAAAAGCAGAAAGGGATGATAAGGACAAGTGGAAATGGTAAACATAGCGAGAAAATGGGAAAATTGTTGCTACATTGTGGGGACTGCATTCAGTATCTTGAGATAAAATGTGAATGAATTTTTGAATGGAAACCAATTTGCTCAGCAAACTTTCACTCCTATCATAATTAGAATTATTATTATTATTTTAACGTTGGCCAGGATTCAGTATATCTGTGATGGAAATGTAAATTCTCAACAGGGAATTGAACTGAAATGAACCCATTCAATGTTTGGGTGGAAAACACCTCCTTGGTGCCTTGGATGCTTAATGTCTAGTACAAAGACAGATGTGTCGAGGTAATTAAATGTGGTGGAATGCTGATAGAATTATGCAAAAAAGAAAGAAAGAAAAGTGCCATGGAAACACAAAAAAACTAATGACTGATGGAATCTGAATGAAATGGAAACATTTCAAATCAGAGATAATGGGGTAGCATTTGATAACAATAAATAGAAGCTTACTGGGTAGAAAATAATTGGAATGGCATTCAACACAGATGCAATGTAATTGAGCATGGCAGAGGAGTGACAGTGTAGACTGTGCTAAGTTCTTCAGCAAGTTATTCAGTAGTTTCAGTATACGGTGTGGTCCTGGTGATGGTGTGGAGTAAGCTCATTGAAATGTACACAGGTCAAACCCAACCAATGCTTAGCTGGAGGAAGATGAGGCTACCAGCTCCCATAAAAATTCTGAACACATGGAATCCAGGACAGATAACCCCCGCAGGAATAGTAGTGGGAGTAGCGATATCATGAGGGTAGGGGATGGTCGGGGAGGAGGAAGGGTGGGAAAGGGGGAACCCATTGCAAGGTTGGATATACAGCACCCCCCATGGGAACCAATAACAGAAATGTGGGTGAAGGGATACAATGGACAGTGTAAGATACGATATAATAAAACAATTTATAATTGATCAAGGAATCAAGACGGTGGCAGGGTAGGGGAGGGAGGGGAAAAAAGCGAGCTTATACCAAGGGCTCAAGTAGAAAATGTTTTGGAAATGATGATGGCAACATATGTAAAAATATGCTCGATACAATTGATATACGGAATGCTGTAAGAGCTGTAAAAGTCTCCAATAAAATGATTTTTTAAAAAGGAACAGGAGTTTTCAGTGCTGGCTCTCACTTAGGATATGCACCACCTTGGCGATGTCCTCAGTGTGTTTGACTGGAGCCTGAGCCCTCTGAAAGCTCCATTTGATTTTTCAGAACATGCCGGCTCCAAGCCCTGACTGAGTTCATGCCAGAGTAGCATCCAAGTGAGCACCGGGACAAACAAGAAAGCACCTTGGTGGAGGGGAGAGGCTTCTTGTTATGTGGCCACCGAAAATCAATCTGAGACATTAGAGAAATCACCATGGAGACTAGTAGGAATCTGCAGAAGAAAAAGACACTTCAATTTAATGGAGGGCCAGTGCTAGTGGTAAAGGCGGTTCTCTAGAATGGTGGTACCAGCAGGAGATGTTTGGATTTGAATCCGAGACTCGCCCGCATTTAGACAAAGGTGCATTGGCCCAAATGGTTATAGAAGATGTAATCAGCTAGCACTTTATTTATTCGTCCACTCTACATAGCTCCCTACATGCCCTGTCCTTCTAAATGAAACAGTGTGGCTTCTGGATGACTGTCTACCCTATATAGGATTTCCCATGCCTAAAGCAGAGTCTGCCATTTTCATGATTGCTTCATATCCAATAAGACATCCTTTGGAAGGAATGTTGGACCACTCAATGTGAGATTCAAATATCACTCTTATTGTTGCCAGTGTCCAACGTACCAGCCGACTCCCCGAGCTGTCTGGTGTGGCCATACTCCATAGCTTCGCATTATGCCAATCACAAGTGATTTTTATTTGTCTTGCTATACTGTTCAACAAAGAGAAAGTAATAGTAGTGATGTTAATTTAGTATCCATTCAATGAGGAACAGGGCTATGATATCTATACATACATATGATATATGTATCCTTCAACATTTTGTGAAATACGGAATTAAATGATAATAGATTTTTACATGAACATTTTGAAAGATGTACTCATATATTTATATGAGATGCAATACTTGCACCACTGTTTTAATACCTTTCAATATAGATACTATCTTTTATTTATTACTTATATTTAGTAATCATTTTATTGTGGGTCTCTTACAAATCTTATAACAATCCATAATTCAATTGTATTGAGTACACTTGTACATGTTGCCATCAACATTTCCAAAACATTTTATTTCTACTTGAGCCCTTGGTATCAGCTCCTCTTTTTACCCCCTCCCTTCCCCATTCTCCCACCCTCATGAATCCTTGATAAATTATATATTATTGTTGTTGTTTCATGTCTTGCACAGTGTCTCTTGTCTCCCTGTACCCACATTTCTGTTATTTGACCCCCTGGGGGTGGCTATATATCCAATCTTGTGATGGGTTCCCTTCCCCCGCCCCCTACCTCCACCACCCCTACCATCATGATGTTGCTATTCCCACTACTGTTCCTGAGGGCTGTATCTGTCCTGAATTCCATGTGTTCTGAGCACTAATCTGTACCAATGTGTGTATTCGGGTCTAGTCAGATTTGTAAGGTAGAACTGGGTCATGGTATTGGGAGTAGGAAGCATTCAGGAACCAGAGGAATGATGTGTGTTTCGTCAGTGCTATATTGCACCTTGGTTGAATCAGCCCTTCCTTATAACCCTTTTGTGGGGGGGATATTCAATTTTCTACAGATAGACTTTGGGTCTCCACTCTAACCCCCCCACCCTCATTCACATAAATATAATTTCTTGTTTAGGATATTTTGATACCTGATTCCTGGTCCCGTGACACCTTATAGTCACACAGGCTGGTGTGCTTCTTCCATGTGGGCTTATTTGCTTCCCTGCTAGATGGCTGCTTGTTAAACTTCAAGGTGGTAAGATAACAGACACTGTATCTTTTGGTATAATGGGCACCATCTACTTTCTTCACCACTTTGCTTATACACCCATTTTGCCTACAGAGCATGTGGCTGGAAGGTGAGTTTCAAAGAGTGACAAGCTATTAGAACACAGTGTTGTTATGTTTAGGGAGGCCTTGAGTAGAGGCCCCCAATCCACCTGCTGTCTTAATACTTAACATATAAATCTATTCCCCTTTTATAAAATAAGAAACTCAGGCTTTCAAAGATACAGCACTTTGAATAAGGGTAACAATGTACAAGGAGTGGAATAAGAGGGAAATTTTAACTCTGAGATATAAGTGGGCTTTTCTCTATAGTGCCCTTCAGTATATGAAGTGGGAGGAATAGTTTCCTGAATGTCATTCAAAATGTCTTCGCAGAGAATTCAGCATCATGCCTGATTTTCAGCTAGCTACAAAGGAGACGTAGCAGGGGTACTCGGTCAGTAGTCTCGCGCAACTGTTCCTCAGGTGCTGATAGAGCCTTGATTGGAGTCATGTTACCTGTGAAATTCTGTCTTTCATCTCTGAACACCCAAGCGTTCCCCCTGAAGCAAAGATATTTAAATTATGGAAGAGAATGTTAGAAGTTCAAAGAAGGACTCAGCTACTTCCATCCAGGTAAATTTTTCAAAAGTTAATTTCATTTAAAATGTACTTTTTTTCTAGAAGACTTTATTCTATATTCATATCAGGATCACCAACCACTCGGGAGCTCTGGCAGCATGGTGGTTATGGGCTTGGCTGCTAACTGAAGGTCAGTGGTTCGAACCAAGCTTCCAAACTGGTTTGTGTAGGTTGAACTCCTTGCTGAGAATGTACACTTCCATCTCAGATATACTAAATCTGAACCTACAATTTTATAAGATCTCCAGGCTCAGATTCAGTATACCTGAGGAGGAAATTCAAAATCTCAGCAGGGGCTGAATCAGGACAAATTGGTTAGATAACCTGGGAAAAAGACATAGGGATATGCATCCACAAATATTACAGCTTTGGAAATTGTCTTCTATGGGGTCGCTATGAGTTGGGATATATTGGAAGGCAATGGGTTTGTTTCTTGGGGGAGTTTGGATCAACATATCCTATCTTACTAGGTTTTGCATGATCATCAACATTGTTATTTTTCACAGCTACCTGGTATGTTGCAGTAGTGCATTCTCAAGTTGCTCACTGGATTCACCTAGCAATATCCTAAAATTCAGATTTCAGGGTGCCCTCTTTAGCATTATAATTTAGAAATTGTGAAGAAACAAAAAATAACTTGAAACGCAGATAGTAATGTGTCCATGTGAATCCACTGACCTTTAGAATTTAGAGCATGGGCTCACTCGCTTCAACAAATTTGTGAGAAGGGTCAAGGTTAGGATGGGGAGGAGAATGTTCCACGAGAAAGCAGAGGGGACTACACCTCCAATCTCTCATTTACAAGTACACTCATCCTTTGGCCAATGCAGTGACTTATAGAAAGCCTGTGTGAGGGAGAATAAAGGTTCTGGGAAGGCTTTAGCAATACGGACCAGGGAGATGACTGGATATGTTTCCTGAAAAGCTGCCATTTTGATGTGGTGTCAACTGAACAGCATGGAAGTCTTCAGAGAAGGATTAAGGAAATGAAAACATGGCTGCCAGGAAGTGTATGGAGCTAGATAGGATATGTCGGAAGCAATAACTTTACATTTGCATATATATATATTTTTAACATTTTATTAGGGGCTCATACAACTGTTATCCCAATCCATACACACATCAATTGTGTAAAGCGCATTTGTACATCGTTTCTC
>NW_022106189.1:26069269-26075195 GCF_000313985.2 Echinops telfairi | reverse complement strand
AAATACCCTTTGCCTCCCAGCTCTTTCCTCTATTTCCATTGATTCTCCTCCTGTCCCACTATCATGCTCAGTCCCCACCAGGATTTCAGCATACATTTGTATATTTTTGTTTATTAAAGATTTCCATGATTTTGTAGCAATACTTTTTGACTTGTCCTTAGATATCTGCGTTAGCCCTGTTCACCACTCAGCAAATAAAAGAAAGAAAAGCGAGGAACAAAGGCAGGCCCAAATTTGATTTCGTATGATGCCTTATGTAAGAAAACTTTCAGGAAGTTTCATCCAACTTCCAATGGCCTTCCAAAGGGAGCTTTCACCTCAGAAAGACACCAGCATTACAGCTAGCTCTAATTGGTCTGTGTTTAAAAACAACAATAAATGGTAAACATATAAGAAGTAGGATATACTGCTGTGTGACCTTGGAGAAATTTGCCTTCAGCGGCAGGCTGAGGACAATTATATCATTATCAGGCACCAGGAGTATCAGGTTTGGGGAATAATCAGACTTTGAGGACATTTTCACAGGGCATCTCATAGGTGCCAATCTCTCACTCACTCATGATGGCACCGAGCTCTTTTGATTATGTGAGAACAAGTGAGCCCTACCTTGAGGCGTACCAGGGCTCCGGCTGGAAGTATTTGAATTCGCAACAAGGTAAAGCAGTGTATTAAGAGCTTTGCCATTTAGGAGCTTCTTAGCAACTGAGAACCCAAAGCTGCTCCTGCCCCTCTTATTTCATCTGAGACATCGAATGACATGGCTCTTAGTTTGGCTGCAAAGTCATTAATTTTATGCTTGAAATGGGGGAAAAAGTACATTTTTTTTAGCTGTTGAGATGTCAAATGAATTTCACAGAGCTCTAAAAGAAAAGTTCACGTTTTCTCTTTTAAGATGTAAGAAGATCTGATAAGGATGACTGACTGGCTGGCATTGTTCGATGATTGTTATAATTGTAGAAACGCTCTGTATGTCATGGTCTTGAAGCAATCAAAGTAATCAAGACATGTTTTAAAAGTCCCCACTGCAGTCAAAGTCAGAAATTAATCCTCGACAATATTATGGGCCGAAGATATAATTCATATGAATAGGGAACAATCAGAGTGATATGAAGCCATACTTGTCCAAACTGTGCCAAATCCAAAGGCCTTAATAAATATAATATGAATAAAATCTATAAGTCACCCTTTGGTACAATGTTACGCTGTATTTAGATGCTTTGTCTTACATAAGGAGTCCTGAGGGCTCAGCTGCTAACCTACAAAGCAGAGATTCTAACTCACTTGTGCTACATTAGAGAAAGATGTAAGAGTCGGCTTCTGTAAAGTTGTTGTTGTTGTTGTTGTTGTTGGGTGTCATCAAGTCAGCTCTGACTCATAGCGGCTGTATGCACAAAAGAATGAAGCAGTGATTTACAGCCTTGCGCATCATGTGAATCCCTGCTGAAGAAAGGTGATACAACAGAATGTGGAAATTGTAGAACAATACCATTACTATCACAGGCAAGTAAAATTTTGCTGAAGTTCATCCGACAAAGGCGGATTGGATGCTACTAGAAATTCAAGCGGGATGCAGAAGAGGACCTAAGCCACCCGCGACGACACTCCTTTCTGTTTCCCATGAAATCTTAGGTCATATGTGCCTAAAACCAATGACTATGTAAAAAAAGGAATATGTATTTACTGTGTTAAAATTAAGAATGTTTGTCAATTCTCTTTACAGTGCTGAAGAAGAAGGTTGTCACTTTGAAACGTAAGGTTAAGAAAAAAATAATAAAGTAAGGTTAACCTGACCCAAGCAATGGTGATTTCAATTGCTTCATGTGTTTGTGAAAGTTGAACTTTGAATAAGAAAGACCAAAGAAGAACTGATGCATTGATGTAGGTCTACGATGTTATCCTATCACTGAGAGCAATGTTCTTCAGGATAACTTTTATACACTTTTTGATAATGAATACAATGCTGGTCCTCTTAAATTTATCATTGTCATAATAATAGATTATATGACTATATGATCCAAAAGAGCCAACTGTAATGTGTTTGCACTCATCAATGCCTGTGATATGAATCGTCAAGCATCTCGCTTCATTTTTGATAACTTCCAGTTTTCCTAGACAACCAGTAATCTGCCAATTTGTCATACTGTGGAGACTTGTGTGGTGTTATGATGCTAGAAGCTCAGGGAACAATGAAATTAGAAGATTATGGAATATTTCCACGAACATTTTGAAGTCCTGCCATCTTTAAAATGCCAGCAGAGTCACTCCCAGTAGAGTTTTCAGTGGAGCATCCAGACTAAGACCGACTTAAGAGAAGGTGCTAATAATCTGTTTCAGAACCAACTGACTAGTGAAAACCTTATGAACATTGCCTGATATGGTACTCAAAGATGAGCCCTTTGGTTTATAAAAAACTTGAAATACAACTAAAGAAGAGCTTCCTCCTCAAAATAGAGTTTGCATTAATGGTGTGAGTTTAGAAACTTCATTTGCTGATGTGGACTCAACTGAGAAGATAGAGCTGTAAATATCCTTTAGTATTTGCTACATGGAAAGTCGATAGCAGAGAGCGAGGGAATGGAATGTTGTCTTAGAGACTGGGTTCTATGATCATGTTCACTACTTCAGCAATACAGTTGAGGCTTAAAGAAATGAATTTACCCTCTATAATCACCATTATTAAAAGGTTAGCCTTAAAATAAAATCAAGCTAGGGCTGTCTGATTCCAGACCATGTTATCTTACACATTTGCTCTTCATTACTTAATGACTTTTTGTGACGATATCAACAGGCTTTCTGGGAGCACAATGTTAAATGTCTTCTCTTTAATTCCATCAGTGGGGGAGGGGCGGTATTTTCATCACTTAGTATCACAACATCATTTCTTTAAGGCATATTTACAATTATACTTGAAATAACTGGAATTTGAGAATCCCACTGACTTGATTTCATTTTTCATTTTATTCACCAGAATCAAAGATTTAGGAAACAATTTCACAAATTGGGGGAGGGATTAGACACTACATCTCAGAATTTATTTCTCAGTTTAATATGTAGCTTGAATCTTTATTCCTAATTTTAAACTCGATCCTCATTGTCCCAATGAAAGATGAGATCTACCAGATAGTCTTGCTACCAATATTTCCCTTATAACCATTTTGTGTTTGAAATCAAAAGCGGGAACTAGAAATTATATGTTGATTTTGAATAATGAATCAAGTTGAAATCTATTAGCCAGAAAAAAATAGCAGGAAAAATGTTCCTATAACAGATTTCTAATCCCAAATTGCTACTTTGCATCTTTCAGGTGATTTGGGAATGAGGTTGTATATATATTAAATACCCCTCATCTTGCAAGTTGTTTGTATACACTAACCCACTAGGGTTGCTGAATGGAATAAAAAGTAGGTTTCCAATTTAGTAGAACAGAAACACTCTAGTGAGGAAGTACTGTAAAGTGATACAAGGAAACTTTCGCCTGGCTATACCCTGGCATTAAAAAAAGCTCAGCTCAGCTCCCCCTGGGCCATATATCGCTTCAGTCGGCAGTCATTGCTGGGAATTCGCGGTTCTGACGGAGAACTCACTGAGGCTGCGTGGCTGAGTGATTGCTTCTCTGCACAGACACTTCTAGATGGCTATCCAGGGTCCAGATGTCAAAAAGGGGCTGATAGGAGGAAAAGTCATTGTTTGTTTTACTGCAACTTCTCCTGGTTAGTCAAAGGGAAAACATTGTCTTTTTGTAGGGAGATATCACAAAATAAATTAGGTGATAATGTAAATATCACTTGTTTTTGTTTTTTAAGCACAGTAGCAATTGTCAATGAGGAAAAGTCTACTAAAAAAAAATCATAGAGCTCATTAAAACTCTGGCAGGAGATAGACTAATTAGGACACCAGTGTACAAAGATGTGTCATCGTGTCATCTTAGAAACAGAAAATAGGAAGGACGCACTGAACTTCTCAAAAATAAAAAAGTACAAGAAACGAAATGGGGAGTTTTGTAGACGAACGGAAAAGCAAATTAATTACTGCTTCACTCCACAATGAGAGTTTAATAAAAACACGAACCTCTAGAGATGGTTTTAAAGATTTCTAAAGAACAACTTGTTTTTTTAAAAAATTTTAATGATCACTTGTTTGCCTCATTTTGATCTTCTGCTACGTTGACAAGGTCACTTCCCCTCCTGAGTCCCTAAAAGATTTTGTTTAAAGTCACAGCAGTACAGAAGTGGCGGGGTGGTGGTGGTGGTGGTGGGGGTCACCCCTCACCAAAACACTTGGAATCTTGACAGTGGGGCTACATTTAAGGTTCTGGGTCTTTAAAAATCATCAGATGCACTTGCATAAAGTGCCGCCTAGTTTCAGTGTAAAGGGAGAAAACACAAGAAACATCGCAGCTCTTCAATTTCTGAAATCCATTTTTTGTACATGAGATACTGGTCATGTCTTTGCAGATTTCTGGAGCCGCAGGCCCATAAAACAACAAAATTGGGCACTGTCAGCAGAAAAGGAGCATTTTGATTACATCAGTCAGAAAGCAAGCACATCTGAAAACCAGACTTAAGAAAAGGTCAAGCGGGAGGTTCTAGAAACGCACTAAAAGCTCTCACATGAATGTCTGTTTCTATATATTTGGGAACTGATAGACTGCTGACTACCACAAACTTGCATTATGCGCAATTCATTTTCATTTCAGCTTCCATAGCAAAACTTAATTAAATATTTCTACATCTGGCTTCTTGATATGCTTCTGAAACTTTCGGAAATCGCTCCCTTTAGCCTTGAAAAATCCTGAAAAAGAAAATTATATATATAGTGAGTACAAAGAACTTGGCTAGAAGTCACCACGGTTAATTACAATAAAACAATCTTGGTGATTGGTATTATGTACTGTATAAAGTCAATTGTCTCATTAACCTTAGCTATTGTAATCTAGTCCTATTATAAATGAGAATCAAAAGACAGGCCAGGAATGAAATATAAATAAATGACATCAAAATAGTGTATATTCCTCCACTGTGATCTTTAAATTTAAATGCATGTCTTCCCAGGTTAATAACTAATAAATGCTGTGATGTCAAGGTGATAAATTGATAGAGAATTGGGCTTAGTGTCTGCATTAGTGGTGTCTGAGGTATTTTAGCACATTATCTGAGGGTATCACAATCTCTATTTTTCTTAGCCATCTCTCTCTCTAAGCAACAGAAAATTAAGTAATTACTTGAAAAGGAAGAAGCAAATCCCTTCACTAAGCAGCAGAGATCTTGCTTTATTTTCTGTTGTGCTTTTTCCATCTTGAAGTCGAAATAGGAGGGCATGAGCACCGAGGAAGAATTGGAGACCATTCTGACATGGTGATTGAAACATTCGATGAGAAGACACAGTTCATTGTCCCTGAGGATGTTCCATCAGGTATGCTCTGAAACGCAGCCATTCTTCCACCTTGAACTGAAATCGGAAAAACTCCAGTGTATGAAGATGACTACAGAACCGGGATGCTTCACCAGAGCTCAACTTGCCTGGAAGGCATGGGTTAAGGTTTAGGCATCGTTGGACCCCGAAATTGCAATCAGAATTACTACCTTGTCCCAATGGAGCTTTCTTGACCCAGCTATTGCAAGTCAAAGTAAAATGTTAAATTGACAACAAGATTGATCATCAATTGAATGCTTACAATGAATTGAGCACTTGCTAATACTTGGTCCACAAACCAAACTCAAAGCCCTCTTACTCAGAGAAACCCGGTAGGACAGGATCTTACTGCTCTGGTGGACTTCCGAGACTATCAATCTTTAGGGAAGGAGAAAGCCTCATCTTTCTCCTATGGTGTAGCCAGTAATTTTGAACTGCTTACCTACGGCTATCAGCCCAATGTGTAGCTCATTATATCAGCAGGGCTCCTCTGTCAATACCTGTTAGGTACTCA
>NW_022106189.1:26043195-26066620 GCF_000313985.2 Echinops telfairi | reverse complement strand
CAAATGGATCAAAACAAGAAAGAAAAGCAGTCAAAATTTGTCGCAATAAAGCATTCTTAGAAAACATTTCTTTACATCCAGGGGGCACAAAATGATGAGAGTGTGTCAATTAAGCCAATCTTTTTCAGAATAGATCACAAAAGAACAGTGTTTGGAACACCCTGAGAGGTCTTGTAAATTAATTGTGTTTTCATCACCAATTGGCTAACACCCTTCTGCTGTTTATGGATTTTCCTATAGAAGAACTTCATAAAAGATTTGGCATATGATGGGCCGTTGTGATTTTTGAAGAACTGAACTATGAGTCCAGGTTTTCCTCTACCCCTGCATGTTGGAATACTTTCCTCCTTTCTGCATGTCTGTGCCATTCTATTTTGGGCCTTTCTATCATTATTTCAGTTTTTGCTGATACCTGGAACTTACTAATTTAGTGCCCATCATCTGTATATTCTGTATTCCCTACAGGACTGAGTATAACACTCAACACATTGTAAAAAGGGGGTGAGAGGGTGGGAGAAAGAATTCCAGTAGAGTTCCTTCCTATTCATGGTGAGCCCACATGTGTCAGAATAGAACTAGGCTCCATAGAATGTTCTCACTCCCCAAACTCATTGACACTGAGGCAATTCTGATTCAAAGAGACCCTAATGGGCCCCATAGAGCTGCCCCTGTGGGTTTCCGTGGCAGTGACTCTTTACTGAAACAGAATACCTCATCTTTCTCTAGGGGATCGGCTGGTGGTTTCAAACTACTGACTTGGTGGGTAGCAGCCCAACGTGTAACTAGTTTGCCACCACTGACCCTATAGTGTTTTTGGTGGCTGATTTTTCAGTAGCCTAATCAAAATAGCAACAATAGAAATACTAAATCCACAGCCAGTGAGTTGATTCTGACTCATAGTGACCCTATTAAAGATTCTTGAGACTATAAATCTTGGCTGGAGCAGACAGCCTTATCTTCCTCCTGACAGAAGTCTGGTAGGCTTGAAGCGGGGACCTTGCAGTTAGCAGACCAACAGCTTACATGCAGTGACACCACAGCTCCTTTCTGAAGTTAGTAGCTAAGTCTTTTTTCCAGAGATGCCTTTGGGGAAACTCAAAAACTCTTCCCTTTGGTTAGCACCTGAGTGTTATTTGGGTCACCTAAGGATTCCCCTCGAATACATGTTCTAAAAACTAAGCCCAATTCACAGCTGTGGAGTAGAGTCCAATTCATAGGGACCACCACCGAGGTTTCTGAGAAGGCTATAAACCTTTACAGAGACAGACACTCTCATCTTTCTCCTGTAGAGCAGCTTGGTTGCTTGAACCAATTACCCAGTGCCTAACCCATAGGACCAGCAGGGCTTCTCTGAGATACATGGTTCAAAACCACTGATATTGAGATGATTCTAACTTATAGCTATCCCATATAGGCTTTCTGAGGCTATCCATAACCTCATCTGTGTCCTATAGAGGGGCTGGGAGGTTTGAACCATTATCTTTGTGATTAGCAGTCCAACCTTTACCTGACAGTGCAACTTGGGTTCCTGAGACACATGCTAGGTGCTGACAAATGCTTTCTTCTGTGGACTGCAAAAGGGCATGGCTGTGTCTATGGTTTATTCTGGCACATCTTCTGAGGATTGTCTTCTGATGGCAGCACAGAAATAAAATATGGACTATGATTTCAGCCTTGAGGACCTAGACTCCAAAGATCTATGTTCTTCTTTCATTTTGCATCTATGATGCTAGTTTTCAGCTCTAGGGTGGAAGCAGTGTCACCTCCCAGTTACAGTGGTTAAGAAGGAAGTGTGCTTTCTCCATTCTCTCTTTCCATTAGCAGAGGAATCATCACTGGACCCAAGGCCCTGGAGATGGCTGAGTTAAACAGGAATCACTAAACCAGAATTCTCCTGTTGGCCTGGTAAGTTAGCTCCTAACACTTTTCTTTACTAGGAGAAATTAGATCTCATTAAAGTAGAATAATATGATGATTATTAATTTGTTATTAGCTTGAAAATACCTGCTTGAAACCTAGCTTGATCTGATGCAAAGTTTCTATCACATATCTCTCTAACTCTGTATTTTGGCAACACAGTCAAAGCAAACCAATTCTTCATGGTCCAGACAATTGAGCTATAATATTTTTGACAGTATCATTCATAATTGTGATCTTATCACATTTATACAAATGTAACCTCAAAGCAATTTTATAGTGGTGGGAAAAACAAGTTCTTCCTCCTTCTGCCTTCACTGTTTTCTTGTGTGTGTGTTTCTCACCATCAGATTATTCTCCCTGTAGAGAGGGGAGTGATGCTTTTTTGTGCCTGGGGTATCCTTGAGATCCATTTGCAGAAGGCCAACCAAGACAAAAAATTCAAAAATAGCTTTATTTAGATATGCTAACTATAGAGAACAAATGGAAGGAGTTTTTTCAACTTGCATTGTTCTACTAATGACAAGGACCTTACATGATCGGCTTGTTCATCTTCCTGACAATTGCATAGGGACTGCAGGTAGCTGTGTGGTTACAGTCTGGCTGTTCAGAACCACTGCCTTCTTCCTTGTGTATGTACCCGAGAATCCTTCCCCTCAGTCTTTGCTCCTTATTTCAGGCAATACTCTCAGCCACATCTAGATGACAAATAAAAAGGGTGTCGCTCTATATTTTACTCTCCATTTTCTTAATTGAATTGCATATTGGTTCTCAAATGTCATACCTGTGGATGGGCATACTTACACACACACACACTCTTTTCATGCCTTAATTGAAAGCCTTATTATCTCTTCCACGTTCTCTCATTGCCACCTTTTCTAGTCAGCTGTGTTACACATTCATCTCCTATGATACCTTTGGCGTTTCTGTTGTTAGAACCCATCAAGTAGGCTCTGACTGATAGCAACCTCAGGCGCAACAAAATGAAACACGGCCTGGTCTTGTGCCATCCTCACAACTATTGCTATGCCTGAACCCATTGTGGCGGTCACTGTGCTGCACATAATATTGTGGAGGCATTCTCTTTCCCTCTGCCTTTCCACTTTGCAAACCAGGATCCTCCTTTCTGAAGAATGATCTCTCCTGATGACGTGTCCAAAGTATGTGAAATGAATTCTCACAATCCTCTTCCAAGGAGCATGCCAGCTGAACTTCTTCCGAGACCAAATTGTTTATTTTTTGAGTGGTATTTTGAATTAAAAAGTGTGATCACTAAATTTTTTTGCTGATAGTTAGTTGCTCACATGACATTTCCCACTTACATGATTTCATTTCTTAACTATTGTTGATGTTTCTATGCTTAAAACGCAAGGAGGCCTGGTGGCTTAGTGAGTTGAACACTGACCTGCTAGCCACAAGGCCAGGACTTTGAACTCATTGGTGGCCCCATGATAGAAAGACGAGGCTTTTTGCTCCCATAAACATATACAGCCTCAGAAACTCACAGGGGGAAGTTCTTTGTTGTCTATACCATCCCTATGAGTTAGAAATGACTCAATGGCAGTGTTTGGTTTTTGGATGCCTAATATAATTCTGGTTTATAGAAATGCCCATGAATAAGTCTCTTCAAAGGAAATTCTGTAATTCATTTTGTAAAAATGTGCCTTTAGATTTAATACCATATGATCCTATTAAGTTAACAAACTTACAACACAACTTTCCCTCCAAAAGTGTAATTGTCCCAATAAGAAAGCTCTGGCATTGGATTCCACTGACTAGAATCTGTATAAGATCGTGTGTTGGTGTGTTAGTGTAGGTACATTAGAGAAACAAATCCACAGAAACTCATATGCATAGGAGAGAATTTTATATAAAGGTTAAGTGCACATCAAGAAAACATCCCAACCCAGTGCTGCCCAAGCCCACAAGCCCAACATTAACCCATTAACCCATATGTCCAACACCAATCCACAAAGTCCTCCTTCATCTCACAAAACACACACTATGACATTGACTGTAAGAGGAAAGCTGAATCAGTGAATATGTAAGCATCTCAGCACTGGCTGCTCCAGCACCCAGGGCTGCATCGGGGTAGGTCCATGTGGCTTCTCCTCAGGGATGTCTTGCAGGAAATGAGTCTTGCCACCTGAAGCAGGGAACTGGCTAAGGCAGCTGCACCGTGGTCCGACCAGCAGAAAGCAAGAAACCTGAGAACTAGAAAGGCAAGGCTCATCAAGCCATTTATCTCTCCACCCTTCAATGAACCCCACATGTGTTTATCAGCCAGGTTGGCACAAAATTTTTTAACTGTCTCAGATTGTTTTAAAGGTCATGCCATTGTTAAACACACTACAAAGATCTCTGCAAAATGTGAAAACACACATATATCACCTGGAGGACTAAGGTGTGCCTGACCCAGTAAGGAAAAAAAGTCACATAGGAGTCTTGCTTACTTCCTCTGGCTCACAGGTTGATTGCCACAAGACAGGGGATGGACCCCATTTGATAGCAACCATTCTTCTCATGGCCCTTGAATATCCCCACATTGTACTTTTTTGCTGGGTTGGATAATTCATTGCAATGGTTGAACAGAATTCACAGATGGTCTTTATAATAATTTGGGTGCTTATTAGAGAGGCAAACAGGTTACAATGCACATGAGATTTGCTCAGCATATAGTTGTTCAGACAAGATAGTTTATCTCTGGCCTTCAGCCTCTTGGTCAGGCCTCTGACTTGCTCAGACTATGTTACAGCGCTCTATTAGGACTACCAATGGTCAAATGGTCAAAGGATATAACACTCTGTTATAAGCCTCAGGATGAAGCTATGCAGAATACACAAGTCTTCCACTGAAGTGCCCAGGCACCCCTCTCTACAAGATGACCTTCTGCCCCAAAGTTCTGGGGGCTGGGAAGTCTACCACTCTGTCTCATGCTTTCATTCCTGGTTAAGCTGCTACCCTAGGCCGATCCTCCGGTGTCACAGCTGCTAGCTGATCAAGAGATTCAAATTTCAGGGATCCGAAGATATGCTGTACTCATGCTCTATTCTCATGCTGGTATTGAGACCCCCGTCCCCAACTCCTTTTTACAAGATAGCTCATGTCCTACTGGAGAAGATGACCATCACAACTGACCCTTTTGATAAATAGTCACAGCTGACTTCTCTAATACACTCAATATCCGTCCCCCACCCCCTCCCCACATTCTTATCCACACTCATCAGGAAAAAGTCATTTGATGGGAATAGCAAAGACTATGGCTAAAAGATCCATAAATAATTCACTCCACTGCACCCAGCCATGTTTTTTTTTAATTGACTAATAAGGATGCAAAAGTTGGAAAATGAGTAAGGAGGATTGAAGAAGATGCATTTGAACTATGCCAGAAAATGAACACATCTATCTTGGATAAAGTACAGTAATGAATTTTGAGATGGCAAGATTTTGTTTCATGTACTTTAGATATGATATCAGGAGTGACGAGACCCTCAAGAATGATATAATGCTTGACAGAGAATCAGTGAAAAAGAGGCAGACCTTCAATGCAGTGATGTGACCCAGCAGCTACAATCACGGTCAATATTTCTGTTTCTCCTTTTTTATAATTCACTTTGGCTTTGATAGACCTTTATCGCTTTCTAATATAAAAGCATACTTTGTTTTGTCCTTAACGTGGCTTAAGTTATTTAGAGTCCCTGTTATATAATAATTCATGTCTGATCTCCAAGAAGTCTACATCCCTAATTTTCCTTCTTCTACATTCACTCAGTTCTTAACTGCTGATATCACCTTATCATCTGTCACTGTTCACTGCTCTTTCTAGAACTTGATACCATGCTGTATGATTGGAAACACACCACAGATTCACTTTTCCTTCACGTTGTGGAATCTGACAAAGTAAGAAAGCAGACTCTTATTTTAGGAATACCTAGTTGAGTTTTAAAAGAAAACAAAAGCCAAAAAAATGAAGAAAAGAAAACAAAAGCCAGTTATAATTCCAGAAGTTACCAGTACCAAAAGTATGAGAACTTCAATGAATTGTTGCTAATTAAAATGGGGACAATGAAAATTTGAGTCTCTGAACTGAAGTAGCATTTGGAAAAGCTCAAAGGAACACACAAATTTACAGAAAAGTGGCAGACGTCAAGTCCAGTGTCATATTTGGAAAAGTGAATCCTTGGCTAAACTCAAGTAATAGTTTAAGGAGTTAAGTGTCCCTGAAATTTACTTAATGAATAAAGGTTGGAGATTTTATGATTCAGGAAACAACTGAAGAATGAATTACTCCCCCTTCTTCCTGGGTCTCATAAAACACTTGTTTGTGATAACTAACCACTGACAAGGGAGTTTTTAATTCAGAATCAGTGATGAGAGTGTTGTTGTTGTTGTTGTTGTTGTTAGGTGCCTCAAGTAAGTTCACTCTCACAGCAGCTCTGCCTACAAAAGAGGGAAAGTAGACCAGAAAGTTGTCTGGTTCTTCCAAGTCCAATGGACTTACTGGAACTGGGAGAGAAGTTCAGTCAAGAGTCAACACAAACTTCTCCACAGTAGTGTCCTCCTCATTTGAATATTCACTTTACAAAATGTAGTCATCAATATTTGAGCATGTTACTCCCATTAAGCACTTCTTAAGGCTAAATTCAGGCATGAATTACATACATAAAGCTTGGCTTTTAAGTGCATGCATCATGATAACCAAGGAAAGGAGATTTTGTCCTAAAAATGAAGCCATCTGGC
The DNA here is from genome assembly GCF_000313985.2 of Echinops telfairi. Taxonomy (NCBI): domain Eukaryota; kingdom Metazoa; phylum Chordata; class Mammalia; order Afrosoricida; family Tenrecidae; genus Echinops; species Echinops telfairi. The sequence goes on along the minus strand of NW_022106189.1, from coordinate 26,059,963 downwards.
ATGCTCCTGCCATATGAAGGGCTGTTATCTTTTTGTGTGGTATTCCCTAAGGAGTATTTATTTTCAAAGGAAGAAAATCTCCTCATCTTTGGATAAACCATTTCAAGAAGAGCACAATGGTGGAAACACACTCATTTTACGTGCGATTTTGCACAATTCTCAATTACAGTCGGAAAGATCTTTCTTCTCCGTTTTGTACAGCATGGAAAATACTGTCAATAAGTCATGAACATTTCTTCAACTTTCTTCCCTTTCTATTCTTCTGCCATGCATTACATGTCAACATAGTCAGCGAATGAGACAAGTTAGACATATTACATCAGGAGACTAAATTCTCTAGGGTTGATGATATCCTTAGGGCAAGGTGCTCAAAATTCTGACAGATAACTTTCTGAAATTTGACTTTTCCTGTGTGCCACCTTCTCTGTAGCCAGTCAAGAGCAGAGACAGTGGGATCAGACTGATTTTAGGACTGCTATCAAATATAAATAACAATTAACTCTTGTGCCAGCTCCTAGCAGGCAAGCAAGATTGCACAATGTCTGCAGCTCTAGGGGGGAGGGGGGAGAGACATCCTCCTTTGGGCTGAATGATGTAAGAGAGTTGTATGTCAGAATAAGAAAGAAATGTCAACAATCTTCCTGAAAGCCTCCAGCACTATACAAGGTGAATCTCTAATTCGAATTGCAGCTATATTTGCAATAGAAAGTTCTTTTTAGGGTCCCCAGTCATTAGAATAACATGGAAACCAGTGCCCCATCTCATGCTACCTCCGTAGCCTTTTCTTTAGCTAGGTTACTCCTATGTTCTGGAAAACGGAATACGTGCTGTCTGATCTCGCTAGACATTCTCTACCCATAGGTCTTTTCTAATACTTGTTCCATCTTTCTGGATTCTCTAGCATTTATTTTAAAACCGATCACTGTTACCATAAGCTGTTGATTCAGCAGCAAATGGGAGGAAAAAGGTGGCCGAAACACATTCGTTTTTGTGACCAATGAGACATATAGTTCCCAACTACATTGTCTTCCTGAGGGGTTTATTGGGCAGCTGTTTTCCCAGTGACCGTCCATGCAGCCATTCTGAGGTGAAAAATCATGATTTTTATAGCATATTATTTTGATGCATCCTGATGTTTCCGGTGCATGGGTGTTCTACCAAATTGTAATAGAGTCTACATGAAATTTGTCTCCTGTCGGTCAATGGGAAACATGCATCCCACCGATCCTATGCCTTGGAGACCAGTGGGACATATGTATTTCACTAGACCCATCTTCATAGTCTTGGAATCCACTATTTCTATCCCCAGAGTTCAGCAGCCCAAAGGAACATATGTGTCCTTTTAATCCCTCCTCAATGTCTGGGAGACATAATTGATTCAGACAGACTCAATGGTTCAGTATGTGAAATGGTTCAGTAAATGAAAGAAATGCAAAAATATATCAACAAAGAATTTAAGGGGGGAAAAAACTCAAGTCACAATAGAGTTAAAAGCTGATATTCCTGTCACATAAAATAAATCTGGAGATAAAGCATCTACAATTTCTAAATTACGCCTATGAATATCAAGAGCCTGGTATTGACCATAGTGGGAATGCCATGTTCAAAATATACCGTTATTTCCTTTTTATTGAATAAAATATACATCCATAAAATTGCACATATCATAAGTATAGAGCTCAATGAGTTTTCACAAATGGGGTAATCCATATAAACATCAAGCAGATCAGGAAAAGGTGGTATATTTAACACTTCAATTCCCACGGTCATCATTTTACACTGCCCAGATGGTATTGGTCACCGGATCTGGAGCCTACATTGTAAGCAACAAAGAAAGGGATGTTTTCTCTTTGCCTCATGTGCTCTCTTGGAATAGGTGTTTCCACTATGGCTGCTTGAGATACAGAAACCAGCCTTGGAAGAAATAAACACACCCCTTCTTTCAGTGCACTTTCCAGAACTTGCACACAATGTTTAAATTCCATTTGGTTATATTTTAGTTATATCTTCTCAAATCATGTAATGTAATGAAAGTTCAACCTTCGTTATTGGTGGCCACAAGACCAGCTAATTAACTTACTGGTCATGTTATGCGAATGGGACAGAGAAGGGGAATTAAAGAACCATTCTGTTTTCACCTCAACTAGTTGGTGAAATTTTACTTCTGCATCATTCACACCTACCATTCAACATCACATCTGTCAATATTTTCTGGTCCCTGGAGTGAAACTAATTAAGTTATCTCCCCATATTGCACATTAAATTCATTAATAGACTGTTTTAGCATACTAAAGGATTCATTTCAAATAAATCTTAACTATCCATAAAAATTGAAGAAGGTAGGGCTGCAAAGGAGATAAACATTTTGTTTGTCAGAAATGAGACTTTGCACTACAAAGCACACACACACGCACACACGCCACAAACACAAATGTTCTCAAGTTCACTTTCTTCACCTAAAAAATAAATATTCCTTTCCAGACGTTTATTGATACTTTAGTGATGTTTAACATGAGAAGGCACATATAACATAAGGAAGGAATTGCTTTTTAAATTTTAGAGTACATAAAATATTAATTTTCCTTTCTAAGCAACGGCCAAGTAAAGACTGAACACTAGAATATTTCAGGTTTATGACGCACTTAGGATCTAAATAAAGAGCAATCAAAGTTACACTAATTCCCTAATGGATCAAGAGGCCTCACATCACATGATTTCTAATCCCCCATAGTAGTCACTCACGTCTACAACACATACTTCCAGAGCAAGAATACTTGCTGGGAAGTTTGGATCCTGGGTTACACCAGATAATAACACATGCAGAATTTTTGAACTCATGGAATTGAGAGTTTCACGGTGAGTCAAACACATCACATCATGATGTAGATGAATAGAAATTACTCTGTGGTGGGAAAGTGGAAACTATCGTGTAAGAATGTGCAAAAATGGAAGATGAGATGTAACATTGAAGGTCAGGGACAAAGGAAGATCTTGCAGGAGATGGCTTGACACACCGACTACAACCGTGGACACGAATCCAGATGACAGAAGAGCACGGACAACAGCGCATCACCAAGCAATGTTTTCCTCTGCTGGGCACAGAATCACTGCGTGAGACCCCACTCATTCACACTTAGCAACCACATTGCAAATCATGATGTGTATACCTGTGGTGCCTGAGCCGCCTCTGGAGGCTAGGGAGGCAGTCACTATGGAAAGAAGAACACAAGGAGGGAACAGAGAGCGAGAGCAGCTTCCAGGAAGAGGAGGCAGCATGCGCTAAGATTTTGAGGAGTGGAAGTGTCAGTGTGAGTGACACCTTCACTTAACTGTCCTGAACCATAGAAGGAGGGATGGTGGCTTAGTATTTTAAGCATTGGGCTGCTAGTCATAAGGAGAGCAGTTCAAAACCACAACCTGCTTCATGGGAGAAAGGTGAGGCTTTCTACTCCCGTAAGGAACGATTGTCTTAGAAACCCACAGGACTAGTACGACTCCGCCCTGTGTAGGAACCACATTGCACTGGAATGCATATAACCAGATCGGTTTCATGCCACTGTGAGGAATATATTTCGGCACCATTGGACCTTCACTTTGCTTGTGAGCACACATGGACAATGCGCTGGGCCTGCAGATCTTTAAGTCTCTGGCTGCTGATTGCGACAGAACCTCCAGGAGACACAGCTTTCAATCCCAAACAAAACTCAGCTTTTGTAAACCTTTTTTAAAAAGAAAATCATTTTATTGGGGTGTTTTACACCTCTTGTAACATTCCATACATCAGTTGTATGAAGCATGTTTGTACATATGTTGCCATCATCATTTCCAAAATATTTTCTACATGAGTCCTTGGTATAAGCCCCATTTATCTCCCGCTCATGAATCCTTGATCAATTATTTATTGTTATTATTATTTCATATTTACACTGTCTGTTGTCTCCCTTCACCCACATGTCTGTTATTTGTTCACTTTTGGGGGGGGTCGCTATATATCCAACCTAGTGATGGGTTCCCCCTTTCTCCTCCGTCCCCTTCCCCAACCATCCCCCTAGCCTCATGATATCACTACTCCCACTACTGTTCCTGAGGGCTTTAGCTGTCCTGAATTCGATGTGTCGAGAGCTCTTATCTGTACCAATGTATGTTCTCTGGTCTAGCCAGATTTTTAAGGCAGAACTGGGTCATGGTAGTGGTGGTGGGGGGTGGGGGAGGAAGCATTTGGGAACTAGAGGAATGATGTGTGTAGAATGCAGCATGTCATTCAGAATCAGCAATTATAATATGTGCCTACTATGCCGAAGGTTGTGGTACACTGAGGGACTGGATGAGAAGGTAATGCATCTAAATCCTCTATGCTCATAATTACAGGTCTCGAAAGCTGACTCCAGTGGGGGAAGGCACTCACGCTGATAAGCTATGAATAAATCTTAATACACATTCTCATGACTGAACACCGTCCCTCCAATAAGGCCCCATAAAGGAATTGTCATAAAGGAGCTTTCATAAAAGATGTTTCATGCATTTGTATGGCTATTCTCTGGGCCTGGAGGTTATCTATAGATAAGAGCAATTAGATTCCATTGCCTGTGTAGCAAACGCTCTTCTGATTCTTATACTGATCATAGATTGTCCTCCTGGGGAGGGCTCAGGGCCATTCTAGGTCTAGAAGCTGCCTCACTGCATTGCCTGTTCATCATGTTACTCATTTATGAGATTAGCCATTCACGATGTTACCTGTTTGCTATATTCCATGTATGCCTTTTGAAAGATTCGTAAGCCCCATGATTATACATACCCAGTGAACAATACATTCTCTCTCTGGGTCCTGACACAGGGACAAGGAGGCCCTGTGCCTCGCCGTCTCTCTGTCTGTATTATTTTCCATAATTGCATTGGCCTTTCACGTGCTTTCCTGGCGCTTGCCCGACGGAATACTCCTCACAAGCCATGTGATTAATAAAATTACAGATTCTGATTCCAATTCTGCAGCTAAGGGACCAGAAATTTGGAAACACGGAATAATGTATGTAAATAACAAACCAGAAGAAGCAGAGTCAGAATTTCAAGTTGAATCTGTCTTACTCCGCATCTGATGTTTGGCTTCTGATAACCATCTACCACTTCCTTTTGTCACTCTCACTCACGCTCTCTCTCCCACAAACACTTTTTCAAAGTGATATGAAGATTAGTGAGAAGTGGCCGTAGACTTTACTACTCCATCTTAATGATCCTTTCTGAATTCATGACCCCTGATGTTAAATAGAGAGGAAAAACTTTTGATTGGAAGAACTTTTCTTTTTAATTGGCAATCTAAAATGGGAGGCATTTCTCTATTTGAAATCTCAGGATGCAAAGCTTTATGTACTATCGTTGGTGTCTTTCTAATTCTAGTCCTACCCATGACCCTAATAACCTACAAATCTCATCAAACCACAAGACCTCTGAGCTACAGTCAGCGGATGTCAATGTCGTAGGGATTGCTATTCAGATATTCATGTACGCAGGGATCTTGGACAGCTAAGGATCTATAGAATCACCCGGGAACAGATCCAAGTATCCAGCAGCTCAAGCCCCTTCAGTCTTCCAGGTCGGTCTCCTCTGTCACATGCAATATTGTCCATAAGACGCTGAAAACAATACAGATCGTACGGATCAATCAGGGGAGTGATTTTTTCCTATTCATTTAGAAAATCAAAAATGAAAAATGGTCAAAAGAGATACAAGAGATAGGTTCTTACAACCTCCCTCAAACCACAGTTCATATAATTCAAGATATTTCCAACAGATACAGTGGAAATTGCTGCTTTCTGTGAATCTCTGGTGCTATAGTTTGACTGCCTAGCAGAAGGTCAGTAGTTTGAGTCCACCCGCCCCTTCAAGGGAGAAAGATGAGGCTTTTGCTCGTGTGAAGTTGGCTAGGAAGAGCAGTCCCACTTGATGCTATCAGATTGCTCAGAATCAGAGTTGACTTGATGCCGATGAGTTTGGAGCATTTTGACTAACAGGACATGGCGGTGTGGCACTAGTGGTGATGCCTCTGTGGGAAAAATTTGATTCATTTTGTTGGTTTTTTTTAATTCGAAGTTATTTTAATGGTATTTGATCATTTTCATTGTCAGTGAATTTGTTCCTAGAGCATCCTTTCCTTTTCTCTTGGGTTAATAAGAGCATATAAAGTTACATAGGCGGGCTGTGCTTCTCAGGGGGAAACTGGCATTCTGGTGCAGACCATCAAACGCCTGCAAATATGTCCCATCCTTCAGATCTTTACCTCAATGTCACTGTGTGACTCTGCGTGCTGGTCAGCCCAAACCTCTCCACATTCATTTTCCCGACAAAGTAGTAAGGCCTACTTTTGCCAGTGGAGGGGTCCTGATCCAGATTTGGGGATGCAAAGAGAACAAAACCAGTGATGTGGTGAGACAGGCTAGATCAAACTCACCCCGCGCCCCACCCCGCCCCCTCAGGAAAACACAGCTTGTACAGATCCCTGACTTTTGAGCACCACAAAAGAGAGAACGGACAGCTGGAGCACCAGCAAAGTAATCGGGACCTGTGTTAGGAAAGAGTAAACCAAAATCGTTCTAAGGAAAGAGTTGGGGAAAGTGAAACAAAAATGGAGAGAGGTTCTGATCGAAGGCCCTCTCCAGAAGCACAGTGCTCTGGCTGGGTTCCAGCCAAACAAACATGGTCATTAACTTCTACTGCAAACTCACCTTCCTCACACCAGCAGCGCCCACTGGCTGGGGCTTTGTGTGACGTGCAGGATCTCTGCCCCAGTCTACAACCACTGAATCAATCCCCAAGTCAGTCACGAAACTGTAAAATCTAAGAAATGTTGAACTCAAGCATCTCTCGTTAAATTCAGTAAGTCTGTTAGTTCATAAGAATATTTCTCCTTCGCAGTGTGTTTTAAGATTAGTACAGCTTCTTAGACCATAGAGATCCTGAAAATTGCAAAGTTTTAAGTTGACTCTTTGTAATTCTAGACATGTGTCCAACCCTCCCATTTTTCACTTACAATTTCCAGGCCAGAGATATTAAACCGTTTACCACAAAACACACAGCTAGTTAGAGGCAGAGCCTGGACTTGAACAGGGGTTCCTGACCCTCAGTCCAGTGCGCTTTCTACACTGCTGAAGGATTCCTCTAGAGTCCTTGGTGCTTGGCAACAAACCAAAAGAAATTATTTAGAGGCACCTTGGAAGAAAATTTTGGCAATGAACTCTTAAAAATGCAGCTGTTAAAAATCTAATAGAAGATGGTACCCAGCTATCAGGGGGTGGGGGGTGGAGGAAAGCACCTGATGTCTTAAAAGATTGACTTAAAACAAGCAGCCATCACATAAGGTGTCAATTAAGTCCACATGGAAGAAACACACCAGCCTGTGTGATCCAATGATTGCAAATAATAAAATCCAAATCCCAAAGAGGGAATGGCATCAGAGCTTACATTATGAACATCTGGTTTGCAGAAGATAATGGATGACAGGGGAAGACCAAAATCCATTTGCAGGGTGTACACAGGGATTCAATCTTCAATGAACCCCCTCTACATAGTCCCGGCATGTGAATAACATTGCTATCAGACAGAGAGCATTATAAAGGAAATTATGGCAGATGGAGTTAGATAAAATGCAGCATTTTATCATCTTTTCTCCCTTTGACTCATTTTAGAGTTGTTTCCGTTTTTATATATTCTGCTTTCTTTTTGATTCAGGTTTTTCTGTGTTTTGTCTAACCATTATGATTAGTTGTATTATTTGTTTGTTTGCTTCCTGTTTGTGTTTTGTATGATTTCTATATATGAAATCCAGGATTGGTTGATCTACAGAGACAATAACTGGGCTGATGATTTTTTTAGGGCCATAGTGGGTGGGGTAAGTGAGGGGAAATGAGAAACTAAGAAAGCTTAGTGTGTGAAAAAAATATTCTGCAACTGATTGTGCTGGTAATTGCACCAATTTCCTTAATATGATTGAATGATTCAATTCTATGATATATGAAGTACATGCCAATAAGAACTTTTTAAAAAATTGAGTGGAGCACAGTTCTACCCTGACACATGTAGGCTTGTCTATTCACCATCATTGGCCTTTAAACTGAGGCTCATCAGTTGTAGAAGGAGTCCTGGGCAATGCAAACAGTTACTGGACTTGACTGCTAACTGAAAAGTTAGGAGTTCCCATCCCTCCAGCGATGCCTCAAAGGAAATAGTTGGTGATTTACCTCCAAAGATTCAACCATCAAAACCCTTCAGAACTCAGTCTGCGCTGGCACACATTGGATTCACCCTGAGTTGGTATCAGTTTGACAACTGGAAATGGGTTCCGCTGTAGCTGGCAGTACCTGAGAGGCCTAATCCAACTGCAGTTAGATGCGCTTGCCCTACTCTGACAGACTGCTGGAGGTTGACCTCAGTACCTGCAGTTTGTAATTGTCAGAGAGTAAGAATACCCTTTTCCCCACCAAAATGCTAGAGCACAGGGTCTCAGCATATTTAATGCAGTGGTTGCCATGGCACCCAAGTAATTTAATTACCACTCTTTGGTGAATATTTTAAAATGAAATTGTTAAAAGATCAAACAATACATTCAACATTGTATGGCTATCGAGATGATAAGTAGCTTTTAAAGGGAAAATGTTCTGTTCCTGTCGGGAGTTGATTATTTTTTATGAGTTAAAATTTAATTATGGGATTGGATACATAAGTGTGTTTCTTTAATATATTACTATCTTTCAAAAGCCAAATATGTCAGAAACATTTTACCTTTTAATTTACCACTCTGACCAGTCACCTTGCAAAACTCAGCTATAATTTCACCACGGTATTTTTCCTCTTTCTTACTTATAGAAAGCTTCATGTACATAACATAGTCAAAGAAACCTAGCAGAGAGAGAAAGAAAATCCAGGGGATTCTCAATCTGATATTTGAGTTATGTTATAGAAAGACAGCAATGTGGATGCAACCTTATATTGTTTCTCAACTGAAATCTGTTCTCCCTGCCTGTAATACCGCCTAGAGCCATTAACATTTATGGGTAATCTGCTTCTAAAACTTTGGCAGTGAAAATCTGGTGGCTCACAACAGAGGATTCGCCAACACATTTGCTTTTAATATACCATGTTGTTACTCTTAGGTGTCGTCTGGTCAGTTCCAGCTCATAGTAATCCTCTGTATAACAGAACGCAACACGGCCCAGTCCGCACACTTGTTCTTCTGTTTGAGTCCATTGTGGCAGCCGGTGTTAATCCATCTTGCCCCAGGTCTTCCTCTTCTTGCTGCCTTGTTACTTTACCAAGTAGGATGTTCTTCCTCAGGGATCGATCTCTCCAGATAACCTGTCCGAAGTTCATGAGACCAAGTCTTGCCATTCTTGCTTCTAAGGAGGGTTCTGGCTGTACTTCTTCCACAACAGACTAGTTTGTTCTTTCGGCAGTCGATGGTACTTTCAATGTTCTTTGCCAGCACAATAATTCAAATGCATTGAATTTTCTTTTGTCTTCCTTGTTCAATGCACAACTTTCACAGGCTTGGTCAGGCACACCTTAGTTCTCAAAGTAACATCCTTGCTTTTCAACATTTTAAAGAGGTCTTGTGCAACAGATTTATCCAATGCAATGCATCATTTGATCTCTTGACGACCACTTCCATGAACATTAGTTATGGATCCAAGTGAACCAAAATCATTGACAACTTCAATCTTTTTCTCCATTTACCATGGTGCTACCTATAGTCCAGCTGGGAAGATTTTGATTTTTTTTCCACTTAATTGAGTCCATACTGAAGACTGCGATCATTGAGCTTCATCAGGAAGTGCTTCAAGTCCTCCTCACCTTCAGCAAGCGAGATGGGAATCCACCATTAGGAGGGATCAGTTATTGGAGGAGGACATCATGTTTGGTGAAGTAGAGGGCCAGAGAGGGTGAGAGGGACACTCAGTGAAGAGGGTTAGCACAGTCACAACAACTATGAGCCCAGATGTGCCAAAAATTTTAATAAGTACACAGGACCAGGCAATGCTTTTTCTTTCTGTTGTAGTTGATGATGCCACAAACTGGAGTTAACTTCACTGCAGTTGTCAAACTCTTTATCCAACCACCAACCAGTAACTGCTCTTCCAGGGCATGTAGCCATTTATCACAAGCCAGGCACTAGGGAATCTTCTTTCACTAACCTTAGAATCACAGTGTCCCCTCTTGTTCTCTGGTGAGCAAGAATCGCAGAGCTTCAAAAGCTGACAATGAAGAATGTTTTCCACCTCCATCATACATTGTGTGGTCTCAGAAAAGGACTCCACAGAAAAGGACTTTCATGTAGCCTCATCTTTCTCCTGTGGAGCAACTGCTTGGTTTGAACCACTAAATGTGTGTTTAGCAGTCCAAAGCTTACCCAACAATACCACTATGAGATCCACATAAGGTGTAATACACTATAAAATGGGAACTAGTCAATTTTGCCATTCCAATGGGTATAAAGAGAGCCATTACAGAAACAGAAAGGGGGACTTTGTGGATTGGTGTTGGACATATAGGTTTATGTTGGACTTGTGGGCTTTGGCAGCACTGCGTTGGGATGTTTTCTTGATGTGCACTTACCCTTTATATAAAAGTTTCTCTTATGCATAGGAGTTTCTGTGGATTTGTTTCTCTAATGCACCTAGACTAACACGACAATGGTTTATTGAACCCAGCCAGGAAGTAGAAACTATGGGAAGAACAGTTGTTGTCAAAATAGGGTGAAGAAGATTGGAAGGTGGAAGCATGTTTGATGTCTGGCTCAAGGGACTCATCCTTAGGCAAATTTAGAGTTGAATTTTCCTTCCCCCTAGTAAGCCCAGAGAGGTCAGATGTGGCCCCTGGCCACCAGGAGTTTGCAAGCAGTGTCTGATTACAGAATAAGTAATGTAAGCACAGGCTTACTTGTGCTAGCATCCTAATTTGTAGTGAATAGATTCACATTTTTCACCACATGAAAGATTCTCTCTAGGTATAGCTGGCATTTGTTTCTCTCTCAATCCCATAGTACCTGTTTACATATTCACTCTCTTTTCAAATTTAGCCTGCTCTGGTGGTATTGTGGGTATGCATCCGTAGTAAGCTGAGATCCTGAAGAATCGCTGTTCAAAACCACCCATCATTCTGTGGGAGAAACAGGGCTTTCTACTCCCATAAAGAGCTATAGTTTGGGAAACACACAGGGGCAATTCTACCCTGTTCTATAAGGCCAATATGAGTCAGCATTGACTGGCTGGGAGTGAGTTTTGTTTTGTTTTTCAAATTTATAATCGCTGAGAGGGATGGAAGATCCCTGGTGACTCAAGTGTTAAGTGTTTGGTTGCTGAATGAAAGGTCAGATGTTTGAACCCTCCAGCTGCCCCATGGAAAGAAAGAGGTGGCATTCTGCTTTATAAACATACCCAGCTTTGGAACGCGTATGGGGTAGTTCGACTGTATTTTATAAGGTCTGTGGCAGTGGCTTTGTTTTTTTGTCTTGTCTGTTCGGACAGGATGGAATACCCAGTAAGTAAGGCAAGTATAGGTTTATTCCACCTTGTTCCTCAAGTACCCCCTCCAGGTAATTAGAATTTAATCCTATAGCAAAACACAAGACATATGTACAGATGCTGGCTTCAGAATCATATTACAGCAGGGGTGAAAGAACCGAGATATGTATACACCAAATCGTGGCAGACATTGGTCAAAGAGTGCTCCTGATGTTGGCACCTCCAAGGTGATGCTTCTAGATCCCATGTGAAAGATGAGAACTGCACCATAGAAATGTGTGTGTGTGTGTGTGTGTGTGTGTGTGTGTGTGTGTGTGTTTTGGAGCTGGTGGGGGTGGTGGGGTTGGTAATAATCTTTCAATCAGCATCTAGGATCCTAACAATTTGCACTACCAGGAAGACAACGCAGAGGTAATACTTTTTGTTGGGTGCCATGGAATCGATTTCAGCTCATATATAAGGCAGAACATAGAAGACAGAGGAGCATGTCCTCTCAGGGTCTCCTAAACTGCGATCTAAGTGGAAGCAGATTGTCTGCTCTCTCATCCCACAGAGCAGAGCTGCTAGTGTGTTCCACCCGCAGACCTGTAAGTTAGTAGTTAAACATGTAACCATTGTACTTTCAGAGCTCCTTGCATATAGTAGATAAGTTCCTAAAGCTAAAGGAAGCTAATGTAGAATGAAATGAGAATGTGACAATTAAATATGGCTAGCACTGGCTCTAACATACACAAAATAACTTGTTTCTAAAGACCTGGATTAATTTGTTCATGTTTACAAAATTAACGCTATTATTCAATTATTCTTTGCAGAAGGAGAGATATTCCCATTAACCTGTTTTACATATACCCTGGGAAAATCTAGTTACTAATCTAACCGATACATAACTTTTTAAAAAGACCCTTCACATATCTCTATAGGAAGGTTATTTTTAAGGGACCCTCACTATCACTATATTTGACTTAGTACTGCCGGCAATTGGGGGGCGGCTAATATCGGTGTTTTTGAAAAGCACATTAATTCCTAGTTGAATACTTACGTTAGGCTATTCTGCTGCACATATTTTCCTGATAATTTGATTCGATTTGTGAAGACATCGTAGTAAGCTTAGCATCAAGGATAAGAAATATAAATCGTTTACCCTCCTTATCTTGGTTCTGCCCAATGCAGGACAGATGGAAGACGCCATATGGAGATTTCAAAAGTATCAGTTACATGAGTTAAAGAGCTATAATGAATAATATGACTTTTGCACAAAGCAAACATGAAACTTTTTAGTCCCTTTTCATCTGCCCCTTTTCCACTTAGTTCTCCCACTGACGGAAGAAAACCAGCCACTTATTCCACAGCTAAGGAGAGACAGGGGAACGAGCATGGAAAGGACTAAGAAACTCGGGATTTGGGCTTGGCTGCTTGTAGCATGGAATCCCCAAGGAAGTCTGGCATCGGTGCTCAAAAGGTTCAAAAGAATAAAGACCAACCGTGTCTTTCCTGGGTAGGAATTCATTCAAATCCAAAGCCAGGGGGGAAACTGCGTCTAAAGAATGTCTGGCGGCCACTCATCTCTTCTGCCTCTGAGAGAGACAAGCAAGGACAATAGAAATGGCTGACAACTTCCCAGGAATCACTTCTGCAGGAGTAAAGGCAGAAGAGAAGAACCCACTTACTACAAAGGTGACATCTTTAGAGGCGTGAAAGTGGAGAGAATGGGGAAAACAGACCATGCAGGTGTGTCACAGAGAAAACGGGACTCTGATAAAAGGTGAACTAGCCTACTGGGAGGGGCTTCGTTTTTACATTTGTTGAACGATGAAGGACACAAGCATTTGTGCTTGACTCTGCGGTTTTTATCTCACCTTCGTTACGTAGAGACCTTATGATCCCGGCAGAGTCTTGGTGAGGTGATGGTTACACATTGCAGTGCCAACTGAAAGGTCAGCTGTGTGTGAACCTTGGAGGAAGATGGGCGTTTACAATCACAGCAAGCGTTACATTCTAGGAAAACCACAGGGGCATCTCTACCCTAGCCTATCGAGTCGCTGTGATTCAGACTTGACCGAATGGCAAAGTTGGGTTTTGGTATATGATCTGGAACAAATTCTTGCAAAATTTGATCTTAGATTCAATAAAATATCTCCTTCAAGACTTTCCATTTAGCTATGTGGTGTTAACACTAGCTTCTTAACATCCTCAGGTTTTAAAAATTAAATTAAAAAAATCCGTAAAGTATTCTTCCTCCCGGAAACCCCTCACATGTTCGAGTAGACTCTGCGCCATAGAGTTCGCAGTGGCGATTTTTCAGAAGTGGATTCCCAGATTTTTCCTCTGAGGAGCCTCTGGTTGAGCTGAAACCACCAATCTTTCAATTAACAGCATCGCACATTGATCATCTGTACCATCCAGAGATTTCATTGACGCTTCTCAGAATCTATTCATGGGTTATGTCACCTGATTAGAGTGTCTGTCTTTCCCTCTTTCACCATCTAAAATAATTAACCTCTGTCTTACTGAGCTGGGTCTTACTGAGCAACATTGGAATGCTAACTGTAAGGTCAGCAGTTCGAGTCCGTCAGTCGCTCTTCCAGAGAAGAACGACTTTCTACTCCCATAAAGGGTTGCTGTCTTGGAAACCCACCCGGGCAGTTCTACTCTCTGTCCTACAGGGTCATAAGGAGTCAGAATTGACTTGATGGCAGTGTTAGGATCACAGACTAGTTTCCACAACAATCACAACAACACGTTATGGACAAACAGTTTTCTTTCTTCTAAAAAATATTGGAAATTCTCTGAGATATTACAGCTCTGTTATCTTTGTATTATAAATAAGCGCTATTTATAATTGACAGCTCTATAAGATAGGGTGTCATGCTCATAAAATAGTCCATTGTTCAAAATTAATGGCATTTTAAAAAATAAAATGAAGTAACACTATAAAGTTATTTAGAATTTCTGCCTCCTAGCATTTTCCATTCAATAATAAATACTTTCTTTAAAATCGGCTCTCTAATATGCATGTATCACCACCAAAGTTTTAAATGTTAATATGTTATTATAAAATAGAAGCAAGAGGGCTTTCAATGTCACTTAAAAAAAAGATCAAAGCAAGTATTTTTAGCTTTAAAGTGTGTATTTGAAAAATAACTTTTAAAATATTGACACATCTAAAGTTGGTGGTAATGTTCAACTTATTTGGTTTTTGCTTTATTTGTTGAATACATTTAGTAAAAAATAAATAATAACCACTATCCAAACCCGGGAGACTCATTCATTTATTTTTCTATTTACTCAACCATTATAACCACTATGCTCGGTATGCAGAAATGTTATTGTTCTCAGGGGCCGTCCTGTCTGTTCCAATTCTTAGTAACCCCAGATGCACCAGAACAAAGCACCACCTGGTCTTGCAACAACCTCACAATTTTTCTGACGTTTGAGTCCTCTGTGGCAGTCACTCTGTCAATCCATTTCAATTTGGGCCTTCCTGTTTTTCATTGTCCCTCTACTTTCCCAACCATGGTGTCTTTACCCAGGGACTGGTCTCTCCTAACAACATCTCCAAAGTACGTGAGATGAAGTCTCACTAACTTTGCCTCTAAGGAGCAGGCTGACTGTACTTCTTCTGTGACAGGTTTGTTTGGTTTTTTGGCAGTCCGTGGCCTGTTCTATATTCTTTGCCAGCACAATGATTTAAGTACTTCAATTTGCGTTTGGCCTTCCTCATTCAGTGTCCAAATATCATTTGTTTATGAGGCGATTGGGAATGCCATGACTTGGGGCAGGTGCAGCGTAGTCCTCAGAGTACCATCCTTGCTTTCCAACACTCTGAAGAGATATTCTGCATCACATTTACTCAATGCAATGAATTGTTTGGTATTCTGACTGCTAACTCCAGTCTTTTCTCCATTTGGCATGATGATCCAGTTGTGAGGGGTTTTGTTTCCTTCACATTGAGCTGTGGTGCGCACTGAAGACTGAAATCCCTGATCTTCATCAACAAGTGCTTTAAGCCCTCCTCACTTAAAGCAAACAAGGTTATGTCATCTGCAAATTACAGGTTCTTAATAAGCCTCCCTCCTATCCTGATGTCACATTCTCCTTCATATAATTTAGTTTTTCTAATTATTTGCTCAGCACTCAGGTTGAATAAGTATGAGAGAATACAGCCCTAGCACACACCTTTCTTGATTTTAAACCACACACTCCGCCCTTGTACTGTTGGCAAACTGCTTCATGATGCAGGTACAGGTTCAACATAAGCACAATGAAATGTCCTGGAACTCCCATTCTTCTGAAGGCTATCCACACGTCTTTAGGTCCACACAGTCAAATGCCCTTGCATTGTCAATAAAGCACAAGTGTGGTAGTTAGGATTATTGTGGCAACTAGGCCAATAAGAGCATGTGGGCTGCTTATACCAAGGGCTTAAGAAGAAAGCAAATGTTTTGAGAATGATGAGGGCAATGAATGTAAAAATGTGCTTGGCATACAATGGTGGAGGTATAGATTGTGATAAGAGTTGTGTGAGCCCCCCCAAAAATGATTTTTTTAAAAAGAAGAAAGAAACGCACCTTAGAAGCATGAAGCTTTGCTACTAGTTGTCCTAGCATGTTTTAGATGAAATGTCTTAGGGATTTGGGAAATGTAATGATTATTGAGTAGAACTTTCTTCCAGATAGGTGTACTGATTCAGGTGCACACCTGGAAGAGGAAGAAAGCTGCAGGAGCTAAAATATAGTTTATAAAAAGCTTCTAAAAACCTATTTTAATGTCATTTTATGTTGCAGAAGTTCATGGCATGTAGTCAAATGCAAAAATGAAGCCATTTTATCTTAATGCTATTAAAAGGTTTACTTTATTAGGAAGAGAGGAAAAAGAAGACATGGGCAGTGTTTAATCAGGTCGCAGCTTGATTGGAGGACAACCAAAATAAATAAAGATAGCAAGCATCCCATCTTCCTCTTGTTCCCTCATGATCAGACTTGCATGCTGCTGTTTTGTCTGTGCCTGAATCTGTGAGCTGCACTACCTGTGGGCTAAGCTAACCTGTGGATCTTGCCACTAGCATTTGAGGCTTCTGCAAGACCTGCTTCACCATTCTGCTGGTGTGTACCTTGCTTGAGCTTGAGGCTGGTAGATCATGCGGCTGTGCTTAAGTTTGAGATCCCATCAGGGCCTGCTTCACTAAGCTGCTGAGCTATGACTGTTGCTGACCCACCCTGCTGCCTTCTGCCTTTGGGCAGACTCTGCCTTCTTTGCCACTG
>NW_022106189.1:26040760-26042015 GCF_000313985.2 Echinops telfairi | reverse complement strand
CCAGTGATATCTCTTGTTCCATTCTTCTTCTGAATCCAGCCTGAATTTCTGGAAGCCTCCTGTCAATGTACTGCTGCAACTATTGTTGGATGTTTAGGCATAGATGAGTGATGGCTTCCAGTGCTTCATCATATTATGGACACATTTCAGTTGGATTTCCATAAATTCCTTGATTGTTGTTTTGTTAATGCCTTCAGTGCAGCTTGAATTTCTTCGTTCAGTACCATTGACTTTTGATCATATGCTACCTTTTAAAACAGTTGGAAGGAACCAGTTCTTTTGGGACCATGTCTCTGTGTATTCATTTCAGCTTCTTTTGATGCTTCTTGCATCATTCAATACTTTGCCCATAGACTCTTCCAATATTTCCACTTGCAGCTTGAATTTTTTCTTAAATTCTTTCAGCTTAAGATATGTTGAAATATGATGTGAATCTAAAAGTCTCACATTGAGAGCTCTTAGCCCAGATAGGAAACACAAGTGAAAAAAAAATCCAAAAATATTAGCTTTTTCAAGTGCAATAAGGAAGGAATAGTGAAAAAGAATATAAAGAAATCTTGGCTGAGATTGTGAATTGGCTGAGTAGTTGATGATCTAAAAATAAAAATGAGGTCTCCTAACACAGAGGGGAAGGAGAGCTAGGGGAACGTTAGAGCCACAGGGCTAGTATCAGAGATGTTTAATTTTCTAATAACAGTCCCTTGGACCCTTTCCCCACACTAGCTAGTAAGCATCAAGTTGACTCTGACTCATGCTGACACAATGTATGTCAGAGTAAATCTATGCTACCTAGGGTCTAAATCGTTGATATTTTGCAAGCACAATAAGATGTCTTTCTCCTGAGGCATTGCTGTTGAATTCAAACATCCAACTTTCACTTAGCAGCCGAAAGGGTTACATGTGTATACCACCCTAGGACTCCTACCATACCAAAGGCTTGCAAGATTTCAGCTCTCTAGAGCTGCCATCAACTCTATCTGGGGGAGGAGAAGGAGTGTGCATACCAACCTACTTACTTGCTACCTACTTACTTTCTCTCCAAATTAGAGGCTGTTTATTACCTAATACAATTTTGAGGCTACAAAGAAGAGAGAGATGAGAGAGACTGAGAGAGATGGGTTCAAATTCCGGAAAATCTACACTCCATAAATATAGTTTTTAGTCAATGTTCCTGGAGTCATCTTTTAGATGTTGGTACATCATCTTAGTACATTCCAAAGTTTTAAGTATTAGCTTCAGGGAAATTAAAAAAAAA
>NW_022106189.1:26038399-26039985 GCF_000313985.2 Echinops telfairi | reverse complement strand
AGGCTGGTGTGCTTCTTCCATGTGGGCTTTGTTGCTTCTGAGCTTGATGGTCACTTGATTACCTTCAAGCCTTCAGGGAAAGTTTTTAAAAAGAGCACATTATTCCCATTATTATTATACAATTAAACTTTGAATTTTTGGTTTGTACAATCCTACTATGTATATGCATCTAGAGAGATAGATAGAGATAGATAGATATAGATAGATTACAGATAGGTGCATATGCATATGCATATATTTAGCATAAATCTTTAAGTACGAAGACATTTGTATTTTAATTGTATAAAACTATAGATGGTTATGCATTTGAGTCTGATTTGGCCCTCAGAAAGCGCTATCTGGATAACCGTTAAAGTCTCATATTTGACAGCATCTCATGTTATGCTATCTCATCTCAGTATCAATATTTGATTTGTGCAGCAAAGATGCCCTTAAAAAACTTTCTAGTTCTAAGATTTGAGGTGTTAGAATTATCTAGAACAATATGCAATATCAAAAAATTGGCTAATTATTTTAATCAAGATTCCTTGGGGTACAATGACAAGACACCGTATTTGCTTAAGCATAAAACTCAAATTCATTGTCATTGAGTCAAGAACTCTTAACTATATGTAGATCAAAGGTTTATACACTTCAGTACATGTAAAAGTTTATCTGTCCAATATCCCATTATAAAATGCCCCTCTCACTCTTAGCAGCATCCTTGTTTGGAGGGTACATTGTGAACCATCTTTTCAATCAAGGTGCTCCCGCTTCCTTCTTCACAAGTGTTATATCAGAGCCCAAGTTATGGCCATTGTGTCAATCCATCTCTTTCACGATCTTCCTCGTTTTTGTTGACAAACACGATGTCCTTCTCTGGAGACTGCTGTCTTCAGATGGCAGGTTCCAAGTACATGAGAATATGCTCCCAAAGAGTAATCTGGGTGCACTTTTCCCAAAGCAAATGTGTTTGTTCTTCTGGCAGTCCATGGTATGTTCAATATTCTTCACAAACACAATCATTCAACTTGTCAATGCTCCTATGATCTTCCTTGTTATTGTCCAACTTTCACTTGCATATGAGGCAGTGGAAAATACCATGATGTGGGACAGGTGCATCTTAGTCATCCAAGCAACATCTTTCTTCCTTTTCACGTTTAAGCACTGTTGTGAAAACATTTTAGATCCTCTATCATGCCAAATGTATCTCAAGACACAGAGTATGCAACTGAAAATAGCATGCAATCTCTATCTGCTTGACACCCACAACCCAATTGGGGAAGCCAAATAAATAAATAGGCAGCTAACTATTATAAAGAATGTCACATACCCTGTGTATTAGTATGGGTTTCCTTGAGAAACAAGACTGGTGGCATTTGTATGTTTTGTAATAGGTAGAGATGTATATCAAGACATGGCTTGTACAGTTGTAGGAACAGGTAAGTCCAGTCCATTTCAGGCCAGGTTAGTCCATGGACAATTTCTGGAATCAGCAGGCAACACAAAAGGGGGACAAGGAACCCTACATGAGATCCAGCTCCAGCAAAAGGTTAAGGACCAAAGTGGATTCCACTGTCCTGGGTTCCTCCCAATTATACAAAAAG
>NW_022106189.1:26020736-26036392 GCF_000313985.2 Echinops telfairi | reverse complement strand
CTCAAATAGCTAAGCAATAAGAAAGGCAGTCTTTCACTCAATCCTTCTCTACTTTACCGCGTGTGCTGTAGACACGTAGAAGACCCTAAGCTGTCGAGAAGAGCCGGATGATAAAAGGGAGAATGATGAAAAGAAATGGAACCTTGGAGCTGACCGACTAAAACCCCCAAATTCCTCCTGGGATTTCTGGATAAAAGCAAGGCTTTTGCACTTCGCAAAGAACCCAGGATCACATTAACTTATTCAAATATGAGGTCAGATCTCAGTGTTTAGGTTTAAAGCTGTCCTGTATGCTCTTTGATAAGGGGGAAAATTGACAAATCACACCTTTGAATAAATTCATTTTAGTCCCTTTCTTCCTTTTGATGTAATAAAAATAGTCTTGTCATGTAGCTACGATTGCATTTAATGGTTGTCATTTACTGAAATGGAAAAATGATCTCTGAGTATAATGCCTTCAAATATGGCTAATAACATTTTTTACATATGGAGAGAAATACTTCTATTTTACATGAATAAGACCATAGCTTCCTGATGATGATTATTGAAAATTCAACAGATTCTCTTATTAGAGCATAATGGTAAGAACAACTCCATCTCTTCTCTGTCATTTATGTTAAAAAATGGTAATCCGAGCAAATCGATATTCCTAATGTTCGCTGTAACCCCATTAGTTCTCAGAGGAATTCTTATCAAGTCTTGCCTAATGATTACCACTTTACCTGATTTTAATCTCTACTTTAAATAATAAAGATGTCTTAATCTGTTATATTTTAAAATGACCCAGTAAACACTGCAACCCCCATCTTTAAGCATTTCCTAAGCACATAACTTGTCACTTCTGTACTAATTTGCTGTAACACTCATTGATAAGTGGACATTAATTAATGCTAAATTACAATGGAATTTTTATGGAATTGCAGGTGACATCCGCATCAGAACTAAATGAGTTCATCATGATTAAACTTATTACCATTTCTAATTAACCTTGAGTGCCCTGGATGTTAACAGCACACAAGGCAAGTGTATATGCAGGCTGCAGCTTTTCTGGAAAACAAACTCGACACCTCACACAGCTATTAAGAGTTGAAGAAAGAATGCCCCAGTTACACTTGTACTCATTGGCTATGCAAAAGATAAGTGAATGAAAATATTAACCATTATCTGGAGATATAGTCAACAAAACCCTTGCACTAGAACACAAACTAGAAGAAGAAAAAAATTGTCCTGTTGAGTCAATTTCAAGGATCAAAGTCTGGTAGTATGTAGGCGTTTATTTAATTACATATAGCTATATTTGGAGCGTATTTCTATGAAGACTACATTAAATACATCAATAACAAAATCCATCTAAACTCCTCCAGTTCCCAAGACTGACTGCCACGAGGAAGAGGTCAGGCATGACTCCAGCTCCCTTCCTTCTTAACCATACTCTGTTACCAAAGGACCGCAAATGGCAGGCAGCGCTCACAGTTATGGAGATTATTTGATAAGTTAACAAGTTACAATTCAAGAGAGAAGTTGTTCAGTCAGTAGAGTTGTTTTCTCTCTCCTCGGGCTGCCAGAAGTCTTCCCCAGCCTTTTGGCTTGGTCTCTGCCCTGATCAGGCAAGGTTACACAGCTCTCTGAGGGCTGCCAAGGAATGTCAACGTCATGCCCCTCGACTGAAAGCCTCAACCAGACGACAGTCAGCTATAGTTCCCTGGGTTGGAAAAATTCAGTTCCTCAATTAGTGTCCAGAGGCACCCACCTCTAGTCTACAAGCCAGCCTCTTTTGTTCTGAAGCACGCACATTTACTTGCTCTCTGAATGGAAAGTGCACTACTCTGTCTCATGCATTAGCTCCTGCTTTGGCTGCTGCTCTTCTGGTGTCACAGCTCCCTCCTAGACCAAGGAGGCTCAAAGTGTGGGGACCTCAGGGTCCAAAGGATGAGCTCCACTCCTGGCTCTTCTCTTTTGGAGGGAGGAAGATCCCCACCTCCAGCTTCTGAGATGACTCACTTTATGAAGGACTAGATGGCCATCATAATGAACCCTTCCAATAATCGCGCATACCTGACTCATAATCCAATCATTGTATTTCCCCTCTACTTTATTACCTGGACCTGTCAAGAAATGGAAGGTGGGAGTAGCAAAAGCTATGGCTAAATTAAATAATTTACTGTATTCTATAAAGTCTATAGAAAAGAAAGAAAATGCGTTGTTGTTGTTGTTAGGTGAAATAAAGTGGGTTCTGACTCAGCAACCCTATGGACAACATATTGAAATACTTCCCAGTCCTATGCCATCCTCACAATTATTCTTATGTTTGAGCCCCTTATTGCAGCCATTGTGTCAATCCATGTCATTGGTGGCCTTGCTTCTAAGGTGCAGTGAAGAATCGTAAAAGTACTATGGCCTGCCAAAAGAACAAAATCTGTCTTGAGAAGACATACAGATAGAATGTCTGTAGAATCAAGGATGGGGAGACTCCTCTCAAGCACTTTGGACAACATGCTGTCAGGAGCGACCAGTCCCTGAAGAAGGACACCATGCTTGGTAAAGCTGAGGAGCAGGGAAAAAGAGAAAGGCTCTCAGCAAGATGGATATAGTGGCTGCAACAACGGACTCAAATGGGAGAACAACTGGGAAGATGCACAGGATCAGCAATATTCCATTCTGTCTCACCTGGGATTGCTATGACTCTGAATCAGCTTGGTAGCCCTTTACAACAACAACAGACTTGATGGAGAAAGCTCTTTTCATGGTTCTAAGAAAATGCCCTGATTTTTAAGAAGACACGATTTCAATGATTTGTTGAATAAATGAATATGGAGATGGTGAAACTTGTCGACTCATTCAATAAAATAGTGTGATGAATACTTCTAGAACATGATATAGATTACATAGTCAAATATAACCTACTTCTTAAATAAGAATTTAGCTTTAACTTGTTTGTGACATGATAGAAATCGAGAGTACTCTTAAAATTGTGTGGAGGAGATGGGGGAATAGAGAGGGTCTGGATGTGAAGTATAGCATTTGTTGTTGTGTGGTATCCATTGCTACCCCTAAATCTTCCCCCTCAGCTCTCCTCACCTAAGGGATTGTCTACAAAGATAGTAGCATATAAAAGTCTTCAATTAACCAATTCATATTTTAGCAGAGGAATTTTAATCTGGATCTATCCAGAATATAAATATGTGCTTCATCCTTTAATCTGTATACACTAGTGTATGAACTGAGTTTTTCAGCACATTTTCAATGCAGTTTTTGTGGTAAAATTAGGTGCCTTGGCTGATATTTGGGTTGATTTATACTTGAGTATATACAGGTAGTTATTTTATCCTCCTCCTTCTTCTGTGTATCAATAAATGTGTTGAATCAGTTCTATTTAAATATTAAACTTAGGAGTCAATATTGAATGCCTATTTCCCTTTCCCATTCAAATCTAATCTGAATGTAATTTGTGTGTGTGTGTGTGTGTGTGTGTGTGCAACAACACAAAAATCAGTATCTCGAATGCATCCCACTCTTTATATCCAACAGCTTCCTGCCTACTCAGGAACCATGGCGATGCACCATTTAAGAACTCTGATGATAACTGAAATTTCGATGGTCCACGTTCTCCAATTAGGTCATGAGAGAAAGAGGTGGCAATCTACTCCTGCAATTATTACAGACTTGGAAACTCTGTCCAGTGTTCTACTCTGACCTATAGGGTCATTATGAGTCTGACTTGAGTTGACACAATGAGTTTTTGTTTGTTTAGCAGTCTAGTATAAGATACCATTATCCTGTCCCCCACTCCCTCCCCGCAACCACTGAAATGACCTTCTGTTAGTCTTCTTGATTCCATATTGTTGCTGTCAGGTGCCATCCATCCTATAGACAACAGCACCAAACCCTGCCTGATTTTGCACCATCCTCAAAATTAGTATGTTGGAAACCATTGTTACTGGATATCCGCTACGTGAATCCATCTCATGGAGAGTCTTCCTCTTTTTTTCACTGACCGTTTGCTTTATCAAACACACTGCCTTTCCCAGGGACTGAACTCTCTTGATAACACACCCAAAGCACATGATTTGAAGTCTCACCATCATCCCTTCTAAGGAGCAGTCTGGTTGTATTTCCAAGAGAGCTTTTTTTCCCTAAAAATCCGTGGTACTTTCAATATTGTTCACCAACACTATGTTTCAAATACATCGTTTCAATTCTTCTTCAACAAGGAGCACTCAAGAGGGATCATCCGAACAAAATGCGGGAGTCTTTCAAAGGGTGGGTTTGACTTGAAGAGTCCTCATAGTTTGAAGTAAAGCATTCCTCCAGCTGCACTGCCCTTTGAGACTCCTCCAATACCATTCTCTTCCTGTCTACCTCTCCTAGCTTCACTGGGCTTAGAACTGAATGCCAGTTCTGCTTTCTGTAGCTCAATCATTTTCAGCTTGGCAATTGTTTCTTGGGCAACCCAAACTAATGACTCAAATCATTAGGTAGAGGGATTAGGAAGACATTTTCCACTCTCACTACGAGAATAACAATGTCTGTCCTCAGAGTAAACAGCTAGGACTACGGAAATGGGAGGTGAGTTGGAAAGATGGCGAAAACCTGACAAATGCTCCTCAAAAATAGGCTGAAGAGAACTTATGACTCAAACCCCAAACTCACTGCCCCAGAGTTAATTCCAAGTGACACAGACCCAGTAGGACAGAGAACCATTGCCTCACTGCCTTTCTGAGTCTGTAACTCTTTGGGGAGTAGAAAGCCTCATCTTTCTCCCAAGGAGTGACAGGTGGTTTCGAATTGCTGACCTTGCCACCAGGACTCTTGGGGTGAAAGACCAGACTTACTACTCCCAGAAGATGTATAGTCTTGGAAGCTCACAAAGGCAGTTCTGCTGTGTCCTATGGGGTCTCCATGAGTCTGAGTAGCCTTAATGGCAGTGAGTTAACATATGACTAGAGTGATGATAAGATTTTCCAGGAAACTATTAAAATGCTACTACACTCTATTGCTTGGCATAGTGTGGGCCTTGTGAATATCATAAGCCAATTCTTGATAAGTTGTCAACTCAATTTAGAAGCAAATATTTGACTTTTTTCAACATACATCAATATGCCAACCAAAAACAAAGCAGCATATTTTACACATTTCTTCTCTATATTCAGTATTATTAAAACACAGTGGCCTCATTAATCGAAAGATACCATATTTAGAATGAACATTATTATTTCATTTAAAATACACTTTGCCATATAATATTTTGAAAGGGAAATGTATTTGCTATTTTATACATCCATTCATGTCTTAAAAGTTTTACTATTTCATGTGCAAGAATGAGGACTAGGAGAAGACTCAGTTTACTTAGGTAAAATAAATACTTGATTTCAAGGGACACGATTCTCTTCTTTCTTGGCAAACCCTTCAATACTGGATTTTTTTTTAAAGAAACATTTTATTATAAGTTGGGTGAAGAATTACAGAGAAAATCAGCTTTCCATTTAACAATTCTTACACGTTTTGTTGTGTGACCTTGATCACACTCTCCTGCAATGTAATCTCACTCATGCCCCTTAAACTCTGCTTTCTGTTTTCATGCCTCCTTCTTTCCTAACGTTGCCTGCCTTCTGAATTTTGTCCTTGGGCAAATGCTGCCCATTTGCTTTGGAATGGTTGATTGTCCTAAGGAGTATGTACTCCCTTAGTGCTATGATTCATTTTGTTGTAGTTGTTCTTGTAGGTGCCTTGATCCAGTTCCAACCCAGATTGACCCTATACAACATGGGCTGGTGGTGCTGTGGGTTAGATGCTGGGTCACTCACAACAAGGTTAGTGACTCAAGCCACCTGCCACTCCGTGGGACAAAAATGAGGCTATCTGCTTTCTTTAAGTTTACAGTTTCAGGAAGCCTATATAAGATTGCTGTGAGAATTGGTTTTATGATATTGGCTTTGATTTCTCACAATGGATCAGCTATCATAAACTTCTTTTTTGAAGTTGCCCTCCCCGCTGAGGCCCAGCCTTGAGATATCTTAAGATTAGGGTACGCCACGTTAGTCCTATCATTTTCTAACACAACCACCCCGGATACAGACATTCAACAATTTGGAACCTATCACCCATTTAGATTTAGGTTTCATGTAACTATCTAATGTCCGCATTTCTTCTGAAATGATTATTATAGACACTACATCATCCCACATTACTTACCAAAGGGGACACAATGGAATGCCCTAACTTTATGATCAGGAGGAATACGTGCAAAGCCATTATTGTAAAATATGACTTTTAAATATGGATCTGATTGAGAATGACTACAAGAACTGAATAAGCAGCTGGGTGATTACCTCTCAACACTGAAGCATCGTGAGTTTATCAGCCACACAGACAGCTCGACACAGGTGTGTTGCTAGAGACTTGAAAAACAATAACAGCATTATGATTAAAATTTTGAATATGAGTTTCTGAAATTGTAAACCACATTTGGAAAACTTAGTTTAAAGCAACAGAAAGTAAATCTTGTTTGACTATACACATCATCGACTTCCTTGAGATTGCTGTGCATATCAAACCCATGCAAAATGCTTTGCAAAAGGGCAAGTAAAAAATACTGGTGCCAGGGTTCCAGTTCCTAAAAACCAAGAAGCAACCTAAGAACAAAACAAAGCAAATTCCTTCCTACTTATCGAAAACCCGTAGGACCAGATAGAGCTATCTTTGTGAGTTTATGAGACTATAAACCACACCGTTCTCCCATAGATCCTTTGGTGGTTTCAAACTGCTGACTTTGCTGATAGCAGCCCAATGTCTGACTAACTATGCTACAAGGGCTCCGTCCAGTTCATAAAGGCAATAGTATATTTTGAACAAACCATGTTTAAATGTGTCTACAATCATTAGATGGCTGGAAACAAATTCTTTCAGTAATACACTTGTCTTTTTCTCATTAGGATATATACAAAATAAAAAGTCCAATAAAAATGGTCCATCACAAGGAAGGCATGAGTCAACCAGGGTGCAATGTAGCACCGATGAAACACACAATATTCCTCTTGCTCCTTGAGGCTTTCTTAACCCCACTATCATGTCCACAGTCCTGCCTTTCATGCAGGCCAGATCAGAGTATGTGCACAGGTACAGAGAAGAGCCCAGGACACACAGAATCCAGGAACAGGAATGGGAGTAGTGAAGAAATGAGATAGGGAGAAAGTAGGTAATGGAGAGGAGGGAGGGGGAACCAATAGCAATGATCGACTCATAACCACTGCTCCTCCCCCCAAGCCAGGGGGATGAACAACAGAAATCATGGGGGAAGAGAGACAGTGGTAAGTGTAAGATATGAAAGTAATAATTTATAATTCATCCAGGCATCATGAGTGTGGGGAGAGGGAGAGAATAAAGAGTTGATACCAAGGGGGTAATAGAAAGTAAATGTTTAGAAAACAATGATGGCAACGTGTGTACAAATACGCTTGATGCAATTGATGTATGGATTATTATAAGAGCTGTATGAGGGACGGAGGTTCCGGGAGGGGTGAAATGAGCCGGTACCAAGGGCCAAGTAGAAAGAAAATGTTTTGAAGATGATGATGCTAACATATGTAAAAATGTGCTTGACACAGTGGATGTATGTATGGATTGTAATACGAGCTGTATGAGCCCCCAATACAATGATTTTAAAAAAATGATTAAACAACTTTTAAGACAACACATAAAAAATAAACTTAAAAATTCATTACAACAACAAAAGAGCTGTAAGAGGCCCCAGTAAAATGGTCTTTTAATAAAAAACAGAACAATCAAACAACAAACAACAACAACGGTGACTTCTCAGGGGATTGTGTGGGCCAGTTAAATTCAAAGCAGAGGTGTCAGCTCAGGAATTTGTGGCAACTATTCTTTGGGATCCCAAAGGGCTAATATTGATAGATTTTCTTGAATGATATGAGGAAATCACATGGGTTCATAATTAGCTTATCAGAAATTGAAGGCTGCATTATTAAGAAAAAGATAAGGCCAATTTTCCAAAATATTTTTTTTCTTTGTGACAATGCACCTGCTTTGTAGTAAGGCCTGTGTCCTACAAAAAGTTTTTGGGAAATTTTACCTCAACCATCCATCCTACTAGTCTTGATCTTGCACCTTCAGACAGCTTTATGGTCCACAAACTGAAACATTTTAAAGGAACGTGATTTGAGTTCTTTGACGATGCAAAAGCTGCCTTTTGGTGTGGTGTAAATTGAAGGCACATAATTCTTCAGAAAAAAGTGAGAGAGGTGGAAATATCTGTGTCAAAAAACTGTAGACCTAGATGAAAAGGTGTATCAAGAAACTATAGCTTCACACTTATGATTTATTTGTTTAATAAAGGTTTCTGTGATTGCATAGCAATATTTTTGTCTTGCATCACACTTGTGAATAAAACAAATGTATAGACTCAGATGATTATAGTTTTGCTTATTGTTTCCAAAAATGACTGATTGGTGGAATATTTTTTTAAAGTTTGGATATGATAAAATGTATTTATGTATATATGTATATGGCTACCTATACCACAATTTAAATGAGGGTGGAGAATGGCAATCATAGTAAAATAGAAAGTATATCCATATATTTTTAAACTACTATTTCAATATAAGGACCTTCTTTGTTACAAATCATCAACCCATCAATCCTTCTCTCTAAGCGTGAGTCAAATCACCAGCTATCTTTGAAAAACCATAAGACAAAGTGTGATACACCCCTTTTACACACAGATGACTTGTTATTTAGAGGTTCTTTGTGTTCATTTAAAATCATTCAAAATTATATAATTTCTACAATAATTTGGTACATAGTTATATAGATCATGGAGTTTTCCAGGTACTCAAATATTTTTAGATACATTTCACCAATTCAGCTAGCTTATAAGGAAGCTTGTCCCAGTTCCTCTCCATCTGTCACCTCTTCTATCTTCCATTTCATGTTCTTTCTTTCTTCCAAAATGGTTACCTGTGGACCTCTCAACTGGTTTTCTCCACTAATGTTATTCTGGAAGAATCTTCAAAGAGGTATTCAAGATCAAATGCTATGCTACCATTACACTTTAGTGATTGTAACATACACGCACCAAATGAGACTTTCCTTTGAAATGGTTCATGTAGAGTATGGCCAAGAATCCCTTTCTTGTAGATGTTGTCCTTCCTCTCATAATAGTTCACACGCAGACTTATCTTTATGTGCATTTCCTGATTCGGTATCATCAATTTCACACTGCAGGGTCATGAGGGCCCGAGAAACCTTCAGTCATGGTCTCATTTTGTAATTGAGTCTATACCTCTTCAGACTGCTGAAAAAGGATGAAAGGATTTGCTTTTCATCACAGGACAAATTAAAATTTAATTGCCTGTTAAAACACAAATGTCAAAAGCATATCTCAAAGGTAGGCTTACAGTCCACTCAAATATCTTGTTTTGGGCCCATTTGCATGCAAATTAATTCTTTCTCTTATTTTAAATATCTGTTGTCTCATAATACATGAAGGCTTTATTTCAAAACATGAGGAAGTGATACAATCTTGCCAGGACAAAACAACAACAACTGTATATTCAGACAACAAAGACAAATAATCAGCTTTAGATTTTCAAAATGGGAGCCTCTCTCATATTTGTGTTAATAAGTCTCACTTCAGGTAGTCATCCCAAGTAAATATGGTTCTTTTACACTGCACCATCTTTAAAACCCAGGCACTGTGCCTTAATCTGATTTCACGGTTTTATTGTGGAGGTTGTGTGTGTGTGTGTGTGTGTGTGTGTGTGTCTTGATTATATAACTACTGTGTTTTACAGTGTATTAGTATGTTTTCTGATCTACTCATTAGTTCCTGTTAAACTGTCTTCATTTTGGAAAGGACAATAAGGATTTGTTGCCAATGAGCTGTGTTCCGTTAGGTCTTGTTCTTAAGGACTTGAGAGTGAAAAATAAAAGATACATTCTTAAAATCCTAGCCACGCTGATGTGAACATAATTACTTAGTTTCATTCAATTATAATTCAAATATGGCATGTAATTGTGAAACTTATGGAACTATGAAAGTGGAAATTTATAACGATGCTGGCTTAATTTCATTAATTTAATGCATAAAGCACATATTATACAGAGACAGACGTCAAATTAAAAACTCTCAGACTCTAATTAGCTTTAGAAATCTCTTATGTCTAATTGATATGGCTGTCATAATTAATTTAAATAGTGATTTCAACCTGGTTATGATGCAGAAAAAAAATAGTCTCATTCATTAATAATCTTTAAAGTGAAATAACATAAGATATGAATACATCAATAGCTACATATGTCTAGACAGAGATAAATATAGATTATCTGACATTAGACACCACACAGAATTGAAAGACATTTCAATCTAGGAAATTAGAAGCCGATGATTTTTGTCTTTGCTGCTGCTACACAGACATACATAGATATGGTATAAAGATGTAACCTTTTATTTATATAACAAGTAGACCACATACAAAACCCTTCTAAAGTGTACTTGCTACAAGTACACTACCAATGTCATGTTAAAAAGTTATGTGATTCACCCAACTTTTTAAAATTCACAGAATATCCAGGACATTTGTTTTCATCACTAGCTCTTAATCCCATCCCACCGACTACGATGCACTTGGAAGAGTTCACTGGAGAATCATTCACAGAATTCTAGCTTTACAATATTTTTTAAGCAAAAATGGTAACCAGGCTTTGGGAGATGTAATGTGTATAGGAGATCAACAGTTTGCCCAAGGACAATATAAAACTAGGCTAAGGAGTTGGTAATAAGTATGTATATTTAGTTAGAAAAATGAAATCAATACATGTTAAAGTCATACTTTTAATTTTAAAATATGGCAGCACCAACTTCATTAGTTTAAAATCTGGCAGCATCAACTTCACTAGTTGATCATTGTGGTACTCACATAATCTGGTGTCAACTTGTGGAGGGGTAGAGTCAAACCTGTCAATCAGGTAGCAGCTTGATGACCTCATTTGGAGGCACCGCAGAGGTAAATAGCTCACTGGAGGTGGGAAACAGATATACTTCCTGCAAGACATGGCTGTTGAGAAGACACATGGAGCTATGCTAGAGCCCCAGCCATGTAACTCAGTAACTTGGTGCCAATCAGCTATCTAATAAGTATCTCCTCCTCCATGAACATGGATCTTCAGATCCATAAGATAGCCTCAAATCTGGTGAGTCCAGGGAAAATAACTCATTACATGAAGCTAAAACAATCAACTTGGTTTAAAAATGTCTGTATATCTATATCTCTATCTATCTATCTATCTATCTATCTATCATCTATCCATCTATCTATCTATCTATCTATCATCTATCCAGTAGACATTGGCTTTCCTTGCCCCCTGCAAAAAAAACCATTGACAGTGAATTGATTCTGACTCATAGCAATCCTTTTGGATTCCTTTACTGATGAAAAAAAAAAACTTATGAAGAATGTAGGGAGATAAACATTGCAATCATATTATGTAGTTTTCTAAGATCAGGGAAGGCCACATTAGTGAAGAATGGAGAACTCTTTGTGAGAGGTAGGAATGTAGAGGTAACACGGGACAAATTGTGTTTAGAATCAGGAAATCTAGGTTTAGCGTCGTATTCTCACCTTTGGTTAAGTGACCTTGGGAGAACAAATCAACCTCTCTGTTTTCAATTCACTGATCTATAGAATGGGAATCATGACAAGTATCATATAGCATGATGAGGACAGTTAAAAAGCAAAGAAGAAGAATAGTATATATGGTACTTAACATGTTGCTAGTGCAAGAGAAATTGAAATTTGCTTATCTTACTGGAAATATAACTGATTTCTTTTTTAGACCAGTGGGCCTCAAAGTAGGATATATCCATACACATCACATGCCTCATAAGAGAGTTCATTGAATGAAATGATGAACTACACCCACTGCTCACTAATCAGCCTAGTTAGGTTCCAAAGACCGGTCATTATTCAAAAATTGGTGCTACGCAAAAATACAAGATGACCACTCATCCACTGACATTGAGTTGATTCCAATTCATATGAGTGCTATAGGATAGGGTAGCATTCTATGGGTTTCCAAGACTGTAACTCTATGGGAGTAGAAAGTCTCATTTTCTTTCCTATTGATTAGCTAGTGGTTTTGAATTGCTGACCTGTCACTTAGCAGGCCAACGCGTAACCCACTGTGCTACCATGGCCGCTGTTTACTGCCAGATAGACAGCCTGAATCAGAAAACCAGGCAGTAGATATCGTTCTCTAACCCTAAATGGGAAGGCCACATAATGAGAGAGTTGGTTAGGGAGGAGTAGGTGTATTCATTTGTCTCTCCTTCTTTGTTCCTATAATTCTGAGTATGATTAAAGTAGGATATGAGTATAATGTGTAAATTAACAAGCAAATATTGGAGGAGTTGGTGCTAGTTGTAAAACACAGGTTGATGACTACACTAGAATTGCATATCTTTGGAAGAATTATTTCTTTCTCTTTTTGGGCATGGCACACTGCATGTGGTACATTGTAAAGATTCATTCATTATAAACAGAAGAAGAAACCCAAAAGCCAAACTCACTGCCACAAAGTCCATTCTGATTCATAGCAACCCTACATCCATGCGATAGGATACAGTAGAACCACCCTTTAGAATTCCCAAGGCTATATATCTTTATGGAAGTAGATAGACACATCTTTCTCCCACAGAATAGCTTCTAGGTTCAAACCTCAAAGCATTTTGTTAATGGATGAGCACATTAGCCGCTGTAGCACTAGGGCTCCTTAGCTGACTAATAAACCCACTGCCCTTGTGTCGATACCATCTATATAGGGTTTCTGATACAATAAATCTTAAGGGAGAAGCAGGCAGACAGCCTCTTCTTTCTCCTAATGCCTGGCTTTAGTGAGTTTGAACCACCTACCTTGGGGTTAGAAGTCTAATGCTTAAGGCCTGGTGTCACTAGAACTCCTTTGCTGAATAATAAACTCATGATCATCCAGTCTATTCCAACTCTAAGCAACCTATATGAGAGGGTAACACTCTCCTCTGGATTTACAGGCTGTAAAACTTCACATGAACAGAAAGCCACATCTTTCTCTCACAAAGTAAACGATGGGTTCCAAGTGCTCCCTTTATGGTTAGCAGTACCGTGTACAACCCACAATGACACAGGACTCCTAAACTGAACAGTAGTATATTCAAAGTGAAAGTTAATCCGTAGGTAGTCATTGTCATTGGCTGCCGTGGAATGGATTCTGACTCTTGGCACCCATTGGTGCAGAGCAGAATTGCTTCACAAGGTTTTTAAGGCTGTGAGTTTCAGAAGCAGATCACCGGGCCTTTGTTCTGAGACACCTCTGGCTGTATTTGAATGGACAACCTCTCAGCTAGTGATAAAGTGCTTAGCTGTTCCTGTCACACAGGGACTGCGTAGCATTTATATTTCATCGGCTCTGCTAAAACATCATCAGCTATTTTAGAATAAGACTAAAGGGATGGAGGGACTTTTCTTCTTTTTATTTTCTGTTCAATCATTTCTCTTTCCCCTAAAGAAAGTTATACATCCCAGTGTCTTCTGTTCCCCTGATTGGTGACTTTATTTGTGTTTTCATTATTCTTGATCTAAAGTATTGAGTCTTCAATTATTCTGTTTCTCAACTTCCAATCCATCTTTTGTTATTGCTGTTTTTAAGTGTCCTTGAGTCAGTTCCCACCCATAGCTGCCCTATGCACCACAGAAGGAAATGCTGCCTGGTCTGCACCACCCTCCCCATCATTCCTATGCTTGAACTCATTGTCACAGCCCTGTGACCATACATCTCGCTGAGACACTGCCTCTTTTTCACCAGTCCTGTACTTTACCAAGCACAATAACCTTCTCCAGGGACTTCCCTGACAATGAGTTCAAATATCTAAGACAAAGTCTCCCCATCCCATCCTTGCCTCTAATGAGCACTCTATCTAGGCATTTCTAGATTGGACTGCTCTATCTAATGGGACTTCAAATCAGCTGAAAGCTGAACTGGACAGATGGTGTGCTGATTATCCTCCCAGGTTAATTTTTAAACATGTGATCCTTGCTTTGAGCCTGTGCCGAATCCCCTATGTGGACTGTGATTCTCACCCCTGCCTTCCCATGACTGCTTTCTGTCAAGGGGAGACACAGGCAGAAGAGAAGAGAAAAAGAACAGGTAAAGCAAGAGCTGTATTCTCTTCCTGACTCCCTGGTGAGGTTTGTCTTGATACTGTCTGTGTTCACTACCGACATCCACAGCCCTGCTGACCAGCCTCAGACCCATCACAACTACAGAATCTCGGTAACACAGCTCCTCTCCTTGCCACCTGGAAACTCTGGGTAGAAATACGATAACCGGTTGCCATTTCTGAGTGTTTCATCCTTCTTTGTAAAGCTCTCTAATCTGCTTTCACATTTATGTAACCCCGTCATTAAATGGTATCCAAATACCCCTTTATGTGTGTCGTATAAAGGGTGAGAAACACAAATTGGTATGATGCTATTCTAACCATTTCTCTGACCTAGAACTCAACCCACATTTTAAAAAACAAAGCCGCAACTTTCCTGGATATATCTCTCTTATTTATAACCTAGATGGGTTGTAACCTTATAGACAAACAATCAGTAAAGTGGAGTACATTTTTTAATACATTATCTAGAAATAAAAACACATTTGGTTAGCCATATTGCTGTCTAGTATTATAGATATAGATATGCATATTGATGGAGCACTGGATGTACTCACTCATCTATGCCAGGAAATTTGCAAGACAGCTACGTGACCAACTGACTGGATGAGATCCAGATTTGTGCCCATTCTGAAGAAAGGAGACCCAACAGATTGCTCAAACAATAGAACAGTATCATTGATATGGTTGTAATCAAACT
This sequence comes from Echinops telfairi, assembly GCF_000313985.2. Taxonomy (NCBI): domain Eukaryota; kingdom Metazoa; phylum Chordata; class Mammalia; order Afrosoricida; family Tenrecidae; genus Echinops; species Echinops telfairi. The sequence continues at coordinate 26,021,483 of NW_022106189.1, read as the reverse complement.
TTCATTGGCGATCATTCAAGAATGGTTGTAGCAGTATATTGACGGAACTCCCAGAGGTTCAGGCCAGATTCAGAAGAGGCTGTGCAACAAGGTATATCATTGCTACTGTCAGATGCTACTTGACTCAAGTCAGAGACTATAAAAAAGATGTTGACTGGTTTTTTTTAATTGACTACGCCAAGACATGTGACAGTGTGGATCATACTAAACTATGGATAACTTTGAGAAGAAAGAAAATTCCAGAACACTTCCTCTTGCTCATGCAGCACTTGTGCCTGGATCAAGAGACGGCTGTGTGAAAAGAACAAGGGAACACTGCCTGGCTTAAAATCAGGAAAGGTGTGTGGTAGGTGTGGTATCCTCTCCCCATACATATTCAATCTGTGGTAGGTGTGGTATCCTCTCACCATACATATTCAATCTGTGGTAGGCGTGGTATCCTCTCACCATACATATTCAATCTGTATGCTGAGCAAGTCATCAGAGAAGCTGGCTTACATGAGGAAAAAAATGACATCAGGATTGGAGGAAGGCTTATTAAAAACCTGTGATATGCAGAACATTGCAACCTTGCTTGCTAAAAGTGAGGGTATGAGGCACTTGCTGATCAAGATCAAGGTCTGCAGCCTTAAGTAAGGCTTGTAACTCAATGCAAAGAAGACCAGGATCCTCACAACTGAACCAATAGGTAGCATTGTGACTGATAAAAGGTTGAAGTTGTCAAGGATTTTGTCTTGTTTGAATCCA
>NW_022106189.1:25998165-26020032 GCF_000313985.2 Echinops telfairi | reverse complement strand
TTGAGATATATAAGCATTATATTAAAGCCATCGAGAGCATGAGAGATAATACAATAATACAGTCAGACATATTACATGGTAGCATTGCTCACCTCAGCCCAGCTTGGTGGTCCCATGGAGAGAGGGGGAAGGGAAGGAGGGCAAGGGAACAAGGGAGAGGGGGAAGAGAGGGGAGTGACCAGGGAGTGAGCAGCAAGGAGGTCGGAGAGTCCGAGAGGTCAGAGAGCTCTATATTGCTGACTCACGCCTATATACCTTTTGGGGGCATGCCAGCCCACATTTACAGGTAGAGACATACATCACAGGGAGGAGCTGCACTATAGGTTACACAGCAATGAGTGGGTGGTCTAGGGGTTGTCTCTGGGTCTCCATAGGAACCATTATCAGTAGGGTGAAAACTCCTCCTACAGGAGCCTGTCCATTGTCCCCAGAGGCAGGGAGCAGGCCCAACCCTGTGGTGGGATGAGACAGCAGTCTGGCAGCAAGGATCTGACTTCCCCCCACAGGAACTGACTGGATGGTATCTAAAAATGAGAGCAACAGATATAGATATGGATTTAGTGTACTGCAATTTTTTTCTGACATCCTCAAATATTTCTTCTATGAAATAAATGATTGGATTATTTTAGGGAGAGTAATATTGAGAGCCCCTGACTGGAACTGGTTGACTAGCTGAAATGTTGGCTGTTCAAACACACCTGGAAGACAGGCCTGGTGTTCTTCTTCCAAAAGATCACAGCCTACAAATCCCTATGGAGCAGTTCTACGCTGTGCACATGAGGTTGCCATGAGTTGAAATTGGGCAGCAACTCACAATAACAAAAAATGTGAGTGAAAGAAAAATATGTGTTTTGAATCCATGTTACTCATGGATGAGAATCCATTATTCAGTAGCAGTATTTGAAAGAGCCATTTGAAAAATCATTAGTAAGTACAATGCCCTTGTTTTCTTATAAAGTATCTGAATAAAACAAAATTACCTTTCTAATAGTACCTTTTAGTGCTTTTTTAATTCTATTTATGTAAGTTAGATTTCCATTATTATTTTTCCTCCCGAGGAATAGATTCTTTATTTAAGTACACATGGAACAGAGCCTTCATATTAACCCATCACTTCCTAAACTGGTTTTATAGATTCTTCCCTACGTGTGATAAAGCAATATACACATTTTCAAACAAAGTCAGCCAAGATATGATGTAATGCAGTCACTTTCTAATCCCTAGTACCTGTGATTATAACTATACATGGTAAAAAATATTAAAGACTGAATATGAACTCGTAAAACAAAATATGTGGTTAAAAGGGTCTGAAGAGGATGAAATTTATCCTGAGTGATCTGGGTGAGCCTTAAATGAAATCTCATGCATCCTCGTAGCCGAGAGTCAGAGGGAGCTTCAACACCTATTCACACAGAGGAGGAAGCCATGAGAAGAGAGATGCAGAGATTGGAGTGATACAGCCACAAGGCAGGAAGACCAGCAGTCACTGAAAATGAAAGAGCCAACAAATGGCTTCTTGCCTAGAGCCTTCCGAGGGTGAGGCCTTCACAGCATGTTGATTTCTGTCATTTGACCTTGACAACGAAGACAGTAATATCTGTTGTCTTACACCACCAACTTTGCGATGATCTGATCGGCTACAGTGGGCCCGGGAACAAGGTGATGAAGCAGAGACTTTTCATGCCATTTTGAGTAAGTTATAGCTAAATGTCTTCGTTTCCACATCTATGAAATCAATGTAAAATATTTTCCATCTCATGGAATTGTCAACATTTTGAAAAGAGAGAAAGAGAAAGAAAAGAAGCACAATTAGATCCTAATATAATGCCTATCACCAAATGATTAAAAATATTAACTATTAGTATTGCTACTTTTTATCCTTTTACTGATAGTACAATCATTTCTTTAGAGTTCTTCTTCATTCATGCTCTAACAGGCTCAACTATTGACTCCAACTTGATCCTGTGCGGAAATTGATTTAGATCTTTAAACCAGCAGCTATGTGTAATTTGCTCCACTCAGTATTTTCATGTTGGTTTATAGAAATGCCTGTGCTGACATGAATTCTGAGATCTGAAGTACAAATTATGTTTGCTCCACTGACATTCAGCTTACCAAACACACTTTCTCTTGTCCACTTTTCTCACAGATGCTTGAAAAACTGAACATGTTCCCTCCACCATTATTTAGAGATCGGGGTGACCCTGTGATAGAATTCTAACCTGTGAACATGGGTGTAGATTTTCTGGCTGACTCTGCTGCCTTGTCCTGACTTCCTGTTACAAATGTGTATGTAATGTTTGGAGGAGACAGTAACCTTGCAACTAATTAGTTGACAATGCAAGCAAAGAAAAACATTTTTCAGATAGATTCTTGCCTTAATGTCATAACTATTCGATGACGTATCAGAGTTTTGTTTTATTATGCATATGAAATTTAGACAAAGCAAAATGAAGTCAGAAGAATCGATTCCTTTGAGGTGTGGTGTTCATAAAGAATAGCAAACATTCCATGTACTGCCAGAAGAACAAACAAATGAGTCACAAAAGAAACACAGCTAGCGTGTTCATTAATGGCAAGAAGGTAAGAGTTTGCTTTGTTTCCTTTGGGTGCGTCATCAGAGAAGTTCACACCCTAGAAAAGGCTATGATGTTCAGTAACTAAGAAAAAAAAGCGTGAACAAAAATGGGAAAACTGTTAAAGAGATGGATTGATACATTAGCAATAGCCATGGGCTCACACATATCAGATGTCATGGCACACGACTGGGCAAGGCTGTGTTCTGATATCCATAAGGATACCCTGCGATGGAGCTGAGTTCATGTCAACTAGCAACAACAATTGATATATCAATGTACCGTTACTTTCCGTTGAATCAAGTCCCAACTGTTGTTTAGTAAGGAGCATCTGAGGGGATGTTCTTTAGCAATCAAAGTCGTGTGTGTCATGTATCCAGGCAAAGTAGAAAATCTCTCATTGCATTAATTCCCCATCTAGGATCGATAGATAGATGGATGGGTGGATGGATGGATGGATGGATGGATGGATGGATGGATGGATGGATGGAACAGACATTTTTATAAGAAGTTAAAAATGGTTTAATCTCTCCTGATACAATTTTTTTTTAAGTATTTCACTTACTCACTTAAGCAACTAAAACTTCCCAGTAAGAGAAAACTTTTTTTTCTTCAAAACTTGGCTTTTTCCATTTAAAAATGACTTTCTTTTACACAGCACAATTTTAAAATGTTTGAGTTGATCATATGTGAAATTATCATAGCATTATTTGTGACTGTTTGAACAATGCTAAAACTCCTTAACACACACTAATGTCATAAACGCTGGGTACACACACACAGAGGTAATCAAAACAAGAAAATCGTTTTCACAATTCAGTTTGGAGACTATTATTTTTATAGCTTCAAGAGATGAATTTTTAAAAGAAACACAATAATGAAAAATAGTATGTATATATGTATGTGCCTGTATGTATTCTTAGTTTTGCCATATGACCTTACAGTCCCAATTTTTAAAAAATTTTTCCAAAAAATTAGCAATTGCATGCAAATTGCCACTTTGAAAGTGGCCTTCCAGTGGTGAATTTGATAATTGTATGAAAAAGGAGAGTTTTAATAAGCTGTGGCAACATAATAAACTGTCATAGATGACTAATTATCACTTAAGGAACCTACAATAGCTGTCATCTTTTCATACTCTGAATGTAAACCCTAAACAACCAAAGAAAATGGAAAAACAATCAACCTTCTGCAGAAGCATGCAAAAGAGCCACTTTCTGCCTTGCTAAAAGTAATAAAAGAACCACATATGAATAGTCATTCATCATGCAAGTGAATGGAGTCATTTGTTAGATTTATATTTTATAGAATTTAAAAGACACTCAAAAATCTCTTTATTAAAATTTAGAACGGAGTTGTGTTTTTGACTCATATTTCTTAACAGTCCTTGCAAATAGAAGTTTGCTCTTTTCTTTAAAACATCTTCCTGGTCATTAAGTTCCTTTGAAAACATCGGGAGTCCTGTTCCTATTGTTCCTTTTGCTTTGAATTTCTTAAAACACGGCTAGCTTCTGTTATTAGGAAGTCTATCATTTAGAGACACTTGGCTGTGTGTAAATGTGGACTCAGGCTTTAGGATGATAAGATGTATTCTGAGAACTAAAGACATGTCTACCTGTCAAGATGGCAGAAAACTATTTCTGAATATATAGCCTTCGGTAGAAGAGCTAGAAGTCAAATCTGTTCCTCGTCTCACATATCCTCAAGCGCAACATACGGCCTTTCAGGCTTAAGAGATTTGTGCCTGTGAAAATACCCAACACATTGGCAAGTCCAGATGGTGGGTCCCTGCCTGGATCTGTTATGCTCTTTCCTCAGAGTCAAAAATATGACTCCTGCTTCTGGTTAGGACATGACAAGACTGGAGACCTTCATGACTTTATTAATGCCAAGGGTACTCCATGAAACATAAAAGCCAAATGGATCTAATAGGTAGTTGTTAGATGCAAAAATAGTTTGATAAGCTGACTTATAGTGAGAACTGTTGTTAGCTTTGGTGTGGGAAGGCAGATAATAAAGGTTCCTCAGAGGCTAAGAGGCTTTATTGGCTAAGTAAGAAAAGACCAAACAAGTTATTGTGGATGTAGCGGCCAAAGAAATGTTGCCTGGTTCTAAATCAAACCAACACTTGATAACATTTGAGTGATCATCACCTTATTTCAGCCTCCAGACATAGAAAAGGTCTTGTGCATTCAAGAAATAATGAAAAACAAAACAAAATAAAAAACAGCAATGTTATACGCATTCCTCTACCATCTTCTTTGCATAGTGTCATAACTGTCCGGCAGGTGTACCGAATAAAAGACCTACCGTATGTACTCGAGTACAACCCGACCCAAATATCAGCCCAGGCACCTAATTTTACCACAAAAATTGCACTAAAAATGTGCTGAAAAGCTCGGCTTGTACACGAGTAAATACGGTATTCTAGCTATGAAAGAACAGCTTTTGCCTGCAAATCATAAGAACCAAGGAAAAACTATGTACTCGGTGTATTTTAGTTAGTAAATTTGTTTTTCACAGGTGTGCAGGTGAGAAAGTTAAGAATGAATCTCTGATTGTACTCAAAAAACAAACGAACTAAAAAACCCAACTCACTGCCATTGAGTTGATTCTGATTCATAGTGGCCCTATCGGACAGCCTAGAACTGCCCTCTATGGACTGTTGAGACTGTCATTCTTCATGAGAGTAGAAAGCATCAGCTTTCCACTCGGGAATGGCTCACGGTTTTAAACTGCTGGTCTTCACGTTAACAGCCCAGTGGGTAACCCCTACCCACCAGAGCAAGTATACAGCAAATACAAAAATGGATTGTGGATCTTATGAGTCACGTTTACTCTTTATGTGGGAAAGAATTATCAATAATGGAAAGGACAGAGCTAGAGTGAACACTGTTATGCATGAGTATAGGAGTTAACAGTAACTATTCATTATATATTCCTGGTCATATATATTACTGTTGAGATACATATATATATTTATATTGAAGTATAGTAAAGTTGGTTGCAACTCCCAGTGACCTACATACCATGAAATGACGCACGGCCTGGTCCTGTGCCATTCTCGTCATTGTCGTTAAGTTTGAGTTCACTGTTGCAGTCATACACCAATCGTCTCCGCCAGGGTCTTCTTCTTTTTCTTTCTTTTTTGAAAAAATAACATTTTTTTGTGCTTTTTGTGAAAGTTGATGTAGCAGCTTAGAAAAATTCAAGAATGTTATATAATGGACATCAGTTACTTTTTTTTAGTTGGGATTTAATACATATAGCATATAATTCTGTATTTCAATCATGTCAAGTGAGGTTGCATTCTTTACAATGCATGAGCCACTCGTTCTATTCTGGTTGTTCTATTTGCATTCATTTCATTTTCTTTACCTAGGGTTTCCTCTTTCTCATGAGCCCTCTACTTCATCAAGCACAATACCCTGGGTGAGTGCTAGGTAGTCTTGAGAACAGGTCCACCGTGTGTAAGATGAGGTCTTGCCAGCTTTGCCTATAAAGAACACTCTGGATGTACGTATATACTCGACTATAAGCTGACCCAAATGTCAGCCAAGGGACCTAATTTTACCACAAAAACGGCATTAAAAATGTGCTGAAAAACTTGACTTATACATAAGTATATACGGTACTTCCCCAAGACGCATTTGTTTGTTCTTCTGCTGTGCCATGTGGTATTTTCAATACTCTTCACCAGCACCATATTCCAATACATCAATTATTCGTTGATCTTGTTCATTATCCAGCTTTCACATGAATATGAGGCAATTGAAAATACCAACGCTTGGTTCTAGGACACTTTCATCTCAGAAAACCATCCTTACTCTTCAACGCTTTAAAAGATCTTGTGCAGAACAATTTGCCATATAATATGCCATATGATTCCCTGATTGCTTTTCCACGGGTTTTCCTTGTGGATCCAAGTAAAATTCTGGACAGCTTCAATCTGTTCTTCTTATCAAGATGTTGTCAATGGTGCACTTGTGAGGATTCAAGTTTTATTGACATTGAGTTGTAATTTATAATGAATGTTGCATTTCTTATTCTTCATCAGCAAATGTTTCAAGTCCCTCTGGCTATCAACAAGCAAGGGGGTGTCCTCTGCATATTACAAGTTGATGATAAATTTTCCTCCAATTCTGATGCCACATTCTTCTTCATATAGTTAAGCTTTTTGGATTATTTGCTCAACATACAAATTGAATAAATATGTGAAAGAACACACTGTGACACATGTTTCCTGATTTTAAACCACACATTATTCCCTTGCTATATTCTAATGACAGCTTCTTAGACCATGTACAGGTTCTAAATGGGAACAACGAAATATTCTGGAAATAACATTTTGTGCAATGCTATCCATAGTTGGTTATGATTTACACAATTGGATGCTGTGTGTAGTCACTAAAACACAAGTGAAATATATCTGCTATTCCCTTCTCTCAGCCGGGATCCATCTACCATCAGCAATGACACCCTTGTGCCATGTCCTCTTTGGACGTACTGTCAGGAGAGACCAGTGTGTGGAGAAGGACATCATGCTTGGTAAAGTGAAGGCCCTCAGTGAGATGGACTGACCCCGTGCCTGCAACAAGAGGCTCAGGCAGAGGAACGATTAAAAGGATGGTGCAGGACCATGCAATGATCTGTCCTCTTTGACATAGGATTCCTAGAACTCAGAACCAGTTGGGAGGATTTTGGTCTTCTTTAACTTGAGTTGTAATCCACATGGAAGGCTTCAAACCTTGATTTTCATCAGCAAGGGCTTCAAGTCCGCCTAACTTTCAGCAAGCAGTGTTGTGCAATTTGCATATCCCAGGTGGTTTCATAAGCCTTCCTCCAATCCTGATACCACATTCTTCTTCATGTAAGTCAGCTTCTTTAATGATTTGCTCGGCATACAGATTGAATAAATAAGGGAGAGGCTATAACCCTGAGGCAAAACTCACCTGATTTTAAACCATGCAGCATTCTCATTCCAGTAGCAACAAAAACAACCAGAATTATGATAGCAGTTACTAAACAGTATTTTTTTTTAATGTATAAAACTAATGTCTTTTTAAAGAAATGGTTAAAACCATAGCTGGGTCCATGAAAACACAAACTGATGGAAGTAGATTGAAAAGACACAGGCCCTGTCATAAATAAATTCCTATGAGTAAATATGTAATAATTTGAGCAATCAAGTAAACAATAACATGTTACACACACCCACACATTTGAGTCTGTAGAGATAGAAAAGAAGAGAGTACCATAAAAATGAACGAATGAATGAGGAAGAAGGTAAGAAAGAACAAAAGGATGGGAAGAATGACAATTATTCTTATAGTAGAGTGCCAAGTAATAAATATGGAAAAATAATAAAAGGTGTCAAATAAATATTTACATAAAGTATAATGGTCCCACGGTGCACTCTGAACTTTGAACTCTGGTATTAAAATTCAAGGATCTTAATTCATATCTTGAAGGGACCTCACTAGACCTTTAGGGAACCTTGGTAGTAGAGTGGCTTGTGGGATGGATTGATAACCTCAAGGTCAGCAATTCAAACCCCCCAGCAGCACCATTGGAGGAAAGATCAGCCTGGCTCCTCCCATAAGGATTTGAGGTCTTGAAAACCTACTGGGGCAGTTCCTCTCTCCAAGAGGGCTGCTAGACTCCAGAATGCTGTTGTTGTTAGGTGCCGTTGAGTCTCATACAGCTGCTTTGTATGCCCCAACCCCGTCCTCTGGTGGGAGTTACAGAGACCATGGCGAGGAAGAGTCAGGCCAAGTAATGTAACTGCACTACAAACATGCTGACCTATTTCATACTCCTGTGACTTCAATACAGAGGGAAAAAAAAACACCTTGGAATTCATTCCTTCATTTTATTAGCAAAATCCAAAAGAGGAATATGAGTAAGGTGCAAGTAAAATCCCTGAATACACAAGAATTCCCTGGATATGTCTATGCAGCTTCCCAAACAGTAACACATACATGCACGTGCTGGTATCTGTACATGCATCCACCCTTGCAAATACACATGCACTTATAATTGTAACTCCCTTTCAAACGGTTGCGAGACTCGTTGCATACAGAAAGTCAGTTGCATTCTTACTCTGAAATTTCTCTCCAAACACAATTGCACTCATAACACTGTGTGCCATAGGTGTACAGCATATATCAAAATTCCTGGGATACTCTCTGGTGGCTCCTGGACTGGGATGAGTTTGACAGACTGCATTGTTCCAGTTGTCAGCATATACACAAGAAATACTCTGTGCGGGATCATCGAGGGTCATGGTATTTGTAATCTTCCAAAAAGGCAAAGGATAAGAAATCTCACATTTCAAAAATTGTCAGAGGAAGTTGCCACTGAGAATATGTAAGGGTGTATAGGATTTTGGGGGAGTTTTTAAAACAATGTGGAAAGTAAAATGCAGAAAGAACACTATCAGGTGCATATTTTGTGCTTTTACGTATAACTTTATTTATGTAAGGTAACGTCTACATGTATTAGAGAGCACTTGGATGACAACAGAAGGACTTAAGAATTTTAGGGGAAGATTTCGATAAACTTCTCTATGAAGTGCAAGGAGCCCTGATGTTTGAGTGGTTAGGAGTCTGGTTGGGCTCTCCGCATGGTCGGCAGTTGGAAACCACTAGCAGCCTGTGGGAGAGAGACTAGGCTTTCCCCCTAAAAAGTTCCAGCTTCAGAAACCCACAGGGGATCCCGATGAGTCAGCATTGACTGCATGGCAGTGAGTTGGGTTCTATCTATAAAGTCCAGTCTCAAAGGAACTAATAGGAATATTGTCTAATTTAATCTCTGAACAAAAAAGATGTAAGTCCCCAATCTTATTTCATATTTCAAAAAAATGTACTTTAGAATAAGATGAGTCTTTATTTTTTTGGAAGTTAACCCTCGTCCATCTATCTTTCCATTGAGCAGTCCCAATGAGTTCACGACATAACAAATGTGGTCATGTTTCCCTTCTTTGACTCTCCATTGATTGTGTGGGAAAGTCTAACTTGCTTTGTGTGAGCAGCCATCTAGTATTTCTGGAGTTCACTTCCACTTGTTCCAGCGCTCTCTACAAGACATTCTTCCATTCCATCTCTAGTCGAAACTAAGGCCACAATGAACCTCTTTCCTCTTCAATTTGGGATGTGCTTTTTCTCTGGAGAACAGAGGCTCGAGGTCAAGTATGGTTGTGGTCTCACCAAGGAGACATCGGGCAATATTTGGAGACATGCTTGATTGTTACGATTGTGAACCTGCTCCCAGCATCTAATGGGTAAAATCAAGGATGCTGATAAAACATCCTTTGTTACTGTCGGCTATCCCTTGGCCCCAGGAACAGAGAGGCGGAGTCACCGAGGCTGCAAACAACAAAGGAGTTTATTGGCTAGCTGGAGCTAGGGCCCAAGTCCTAAGGTACCAATGATGTGGCCACTAAAGACAAGGACCCAGGCCTGGGGCACAAGCCAAGCTTTTATACTCTTCACAGGCTACATAAGCTGGGTGAAACTATTCCCCTCACCCTCCCATAGTTCAATGACTTCATCTGGAGACAATTGGTTGTGCAGGTCTTTTTGGTTGACTGGCTCGACTCCCGGGACATTCCAATTGTGGTCACTCAGAACTTTCCAGGTGCGGTCAGCATCATTGTGATCACTTGGGCCTTTCCAGGTGTGGTCAGCGTCATTTTGGGGGAGAGGGTGACTTTGTTAAAGAAACGAAACTCAAGGCGGTTAGAGAAACAAAACTTAAAGCTGGAAAAATGAAACTTAGGCCTATTTTAAGAGGCTCCGCCTGTCATGGAGTCACTGCTGCCTTACACCTTCATGAAGAAGACAGCCCACACCCACCAGCAAAGAGGTATCCATACATCCAAAGAATCAGCAGCTTGTCCGTTCAGACACTGCTGTCAATGAGACATATGCTCTATTCCGTAGCTGAAGAAATTCGTCTTATTTCCAGGACCAGGTCTAATGTTAGCTCCTCCCTAAAATCAATTGAATCCCTCTATGTGACTCAAAGAAAGTCTATTTTTACCTCTTGTTTCACATATATGGTGCTATACTGAAATTTGCTTTGTGATTTACCCTGAGTAGGTACTCATAGTTTCATTTGATAATTTGCCATTTTATTAATTTCCCTCATCTTTAAAATGGGTTGATAAAGGGAAATAGATCACAATGAAATAAAGGGAATTCTTTCATATAAATTATTGGAGCAATGGCTAAGACAAGCAAGCACAGAGTAATTTTCATTAAGTTTTATTGTTTAGTGCCTTGTGTACCTAACACTAAAATCTACAATCACAAAATGGCATCCCCAGATGTGAACTGTAGCTTCAGTCCCAATATTTACCTACCCTTCACAGGGACCCCTTTCCATCGGTAAATACTTGTCAGGTTTTCGCATTGTCGGTCTCAAGTATCCCACTTTCTTTTATAGCACATCCATTTTATATATCTTTAAATGACTAAACCTTCCTAAATTCAGATCTGAACTCTCAGAAAGTGAATCTGTAAAAATAACAAGGATTAGACTCGGGTAAATACTTCAGTGGTCTGCATTGAGAGCTATGAGCTGGAACGGACTCCATAGCATAGCAGAGAGTGAAGGTAACAGAGCATTGATAGCATGCACAGTGGGTTTGAGGTTAGCAAGCAATTTGTGCAATCTGACAGTGCATAAATGTAAATAGACATTGACATGCATTTTTCCCTCTGGATTTTTTCCAATGCCTTTTGAAATAAACTTTATAATGTTTGAAAAAAACATTAATCCATGATGGTTAAAGAATTAGAAATGGTTCACTACAGATTAGTAAATAAGTACAAATAAGCTCCACCTAGAAAAAAAATCATTAAAAGCACTCCATTAGTAGCAAGCTGAGAGTTACTGCATCCTCTGGGGGGAGAAAAACCAGGCACATCACCCTGTCCATAAACACTGAAGGCCAGATGGATAAGTGTGAGTATAATAATCTGCTCGAGATGGTTAGGCAAATATTCAAGTCCTGACACTAGTTTATTGAATTAATGGCTTGTGACATGAGGATAGAACTCCTTAAATGAGTTCATTTCTTGCAATCACTTCAACATCTTGAAAGCCCCCAACCTTATCAGAATTGTGAATTACTTAAGTCTAAAAATATTAGGTGAGAACATAATAACTACACTCTAGAGACGAGTGCTTCTTCCTGGTTCAGATATGAGAAAATAAAATAAAATCGGTGAATCAAGTGAATAAAAAGAGATAATCAAATTCAATGTGTCAGTAAACTCTCAAATCTATTCTTATGTTTTCATAATTGCATTATCCATACTCATTGTAAGAGTAACTGAGCAAAAATGTTCCTGTTCTCTACCCTGCTACCTAACACACAGAAGTGAAACAATCAGAAATAAAGAATCAGAGATAATTTAACTTGGCTGCAAGGTAAATTACCAGGGTTGTCTGGTAGGTGGCATTAGGATACTAACCACAAGGTTGCTAGTTCAAACCTATCAGCTGCTTCTAGGGAGAAAAATGAGGCTTTCTGCTCCCAATAGGATTTACAGCCTTAGAAGTTCACAGAGGTAGTTCTTCTTTGCCCTAGAGGGTTGTTATGAGTCAGAATCAAATTGATGACTTACGTGTGTGTTACATTTCTTTTTTTTAATGGGATATCTTATGAGTTGCACTGGATTGCTAACTGTAAGGGCAGCAGTTTGAAACTACCAGGTGCTCTGTATCAGAAAGATCAGGGGTTATAGTCCCATTCAGAGTTACAGTCTCAGAAACCCACACGGGCAGTTCTACTCTGTCCAACGGAGTAACTATGAGTGGGCATTGATTTGATAGCTGTGGGTTTGGGACAGTCTTTGAGTTGATGTGTGCTTAGGTTTTTTGTTTATGAGACCCAGGAATGAGGACTGAAAAAGATCATCAGGAAACCATGAGATAATTATTTCACTCTTTATCTTTTGTTCTTTTCTCTTATAAATATGGGTAGATGGGTTGGTTGATAGATGGATAGGTGGATGGATGGATGGATGGATGGATGGATGGATGGAATGTCAGAGAGAGAGAGACACACACACACAATATACAAGCATAGTGGATTATAGTGATCTAGGGTCAGATTAAATAATAAACAAAGTAGACAAAGATTCAAAACCTAATTCCTTGCCATCAAATCAATTCCGACTCATGACTATCCTCTATAGGGTTTGGGGGACTGTGATCTTTGCAGGCGCAGAGAACCTCATATTTTCCCAATTGAGTGGCTGGTGAACTATCCACCGTAGAGTTAGCAATTCAAACTTAGCCCATAACCCTGCCTGTGTTTACTTTCTAATCTGCAGTGAACTGTTTCGTATGTTTTTTAACCAGGATGTGAAAATTTTCACTACAGATTAGTAAAAACTACAAATAAGTGCATGTTTACTTTTTATTACTGGGCATTATGTAAATTTTAAAAGAGGTTTTGATTCTATGGAAAGATATTGTTAGATTGGGGGTGGGGGAGACAGTTTTATATCAGCCACAAGAAGAAGCAGAATTTTAGATGTAGTTATGTGAAAGTGTTGACTACAGTTTAGTAATCAGCCCAAATAAACTCATGCTTACCTTGCTTACTGGGTGTGTTTGTCTGGGTGTCTAGAGAAACAAAGGCAGTGACAATCATATATGCACATGAAAATGCTTTATAAGTAGGCATTCCAACCCAGCCCAACTTAAGTCCATGAATCCAGTGCTAGCTGGAACCCACTTCAGACTCACGTAGCTGCAGGCCAATGACTCCTAAAGGCACAGCAGGAAGTAGGGAGGTCACAAGTCCATGGGTGCATAGTCACATGGTCAGTGGAAACATGGCAGGGTATAGGCAGTCACAGGGTAAGGGAGGCCCTCATGGGGCTGCCCATGGAGGCAGGCACAGAGTCCCAGCAAACAGGAAGGCAAAAGGGGTAGAGAAAGGGAAGTTCCCAGTTTCTCTCTTATAGAAAGGCCACAACCCCAAGGAGACATCATCAGGCTATGACCTGATTGAGGGGTAGGACTCCACTCCTACACTTTCATACAAATTCAAGTTGACATAAAATATAGCTAGAACACTAGAAATCTAACTAGAACACCCAACACTGGTAATGCAGCACCAATATTTAAAAACAATTCTGATCGAATAATGATTAAGCTCTTCCCTGATAACCCAAAGGCAGGTAGTTCAAACCCACCAGTTGTTCTGTGGTGAAAAGACTTGGAGAGCAGTCTCTGTAAAGATTACAGCCTAGGATACACTGTCATACAGTGAGTACAAATCAACATGACAGCCCACGACAGCAAATCAACTTTTAACTACATTTCCATTGTTTAGTTGATAGCTCACTTTTTCCTCTATCATAAATATTAAATGTATAAAAACAGGGAGGCTTCAAAAAGTTGATGAAAAATGGAATCAAAATATAATGCAATTCTTGAAGGAATTTTTGAAGCCTCTTCTACATATGTCATATTAGTATATATGTGTATAATCACATAAATAATAGACTTGATTTCTGTTTGTTATCCACCCACACAAACATTGTACACACATAAAATGTGCATAGCACATATAGAAAACTAATTCTTGAGGGGAATTCTTGTTTGGCCCGACATTACTAGTATAATGTAAACATATCACACACACACATATCACAAAAAAGCTACTACAATAAAATATAGTCTATAGGGTTTCTACAACCCTGATGTTACATTATAATTTTTATGAAGCCCATCTGGGAAAATCAAATCTATTTACTAAGAACTTTCCTCACTTACTGGTAACAATAAAACATGAATGGTGATAATCATGATTTGGGTTCATTTGACAAAAGTCAAAGTTGCCCTAGGAACACATGCTCAATTTTCCAAACAGCCTCTAACATTCTTCATGTTACATGAATATAATGTCTAGGAAGTAAACATGACTTAATAATTTACAGTCATGATGTCCAGGATTCACAGGTGTAGCATTCATCACACTGATGTTCCAAAACAAAAAACAAAAAAAACACCCTAATTTAGATACAGGCACATGGAATAAGTTAGAGCCGCTGACTGTGAGGATTTGTTGAAATGGAAAAATCACACAAATGTACCAGCAAAAGAGGCTCACATAACAGGAATCTCTCTTGTTTTTCAGCAACGTTTACAATAATGCGTATTCAACACCGTCGTCAGGTATTCCAGGGTGAGCCAGGCATTTTCACTCTTTTCTGCCCAGAAGAATGATCCCAAACCTTCTTGTTAGTTGGGCGTCCCAACTTGTTGGTAACCTTGAGTGCTGATCCCTTTTGCTCCCACTTCTGAGACTTACAGCTGTACCATTTTGTGGGTCCAAGTCATTTTCTCTTTGATTGCCTTGAGTAAGGAGAATGGCAACTATAGAGCTTGTAGGGGTACTCTCCAATATGGAGGAAAGAGCTTAGCAATTTTCCAGGAGATTGCCCCACCTTCTCCTCTTTCCTTTTTTGATGCGGAACATTACTCGCAGGTTAGCTTATTGCCCCGGGCTACTGGATTCTAAACTTCACATGCCTCCAAATCCCCTCTTGACAACATTGCAGTGCTTAAGCAGGCTTTGATGCCCTTCTTCACGCTACTTTAGGAAGAGACACTAATAACAGCATTCACGATGGCAATGAAACAGAAGGCTAGGTGCAGTCCATTAGTCCACAGTTCTGAGAGCAGCCACTCCCAGCTAGGGTGCTGGAAGCCTATAAAATGTGCTCCAAGACTAGTTTGAATTTATGGTACAATTATTAGGTTACAGCATCTATGCCAATTGCTTTTCTTGTATTATGCTACTTAATCCTCCCCATAATTCCAGAAGGTACTGGTACTATTAGTATTCTCATTTACTGAGATAAAGAAAGGGAACTTCATAGTGATGAGCTGTATTTCCATTGATTACACCACCAATGACTCTCCAGGTTAGGATTCCAATCCAGCGTGTCCACAGGCTTCTCAGTTTTCTAATATAAACGAATGTGCTGTATTTTCTCTTTAGCATTCTGGCACCGATTTTGTTCTAACTCAATGCCTGCTTTGAGGCAGCCGTTAGCTTTCCTTTTGCCTTGGTTTTCTCAATTGTCATGATGAAAACAGTGGAATCCATGGAACAGAAGACACAAGACCGCCTTTGCATTCTGTGTTTATGACACACTCTTTGTCACCTGCTCCTTCCTAATACTTTCAGTTAGAAATTGGTTTCCCCAATGCTAGCTACAATTTTGTATTCGAATCATCCCCTTCTGTTTCAAATGTCCTTTCTATGATCACCATGACAACAACTTAGAACACAAAAGTCTCTTATCAAATTCACAGGCATCAGCCTTTGGGGGAAATTGTATTTCCAGTTGTCTAATAAAAACTTTTAATACCTTAGAGTTTTGTTTCTGGTAAAATGATAAACTAATAGCACTAACCTGAGAGATTATCATATGTGTCCATTTTGATAAGTCACAAGCAAGCAAGATGAAACCAGACCAACAATTATACATTTGAACACCCGAAACGTAGAGTAAACCCAAGACCACTGAAGACATAGCAAATCCCACAGACAGAGGTGAACATGAAGTGATTAAATAATATCTGCTACTGTATCAGATGATTCTAAGAGAGAATCATTGCTACACTCAAATCGTACAATTGGTGAAAACAATGAATATACCATGTACTGCCAGAGGGATGTACACATCCATAAGACAAAATGCAACACAAATACTCCCTAGAAGTGATGATGATGAGACTTCAGCTTGCTTATTTGAACAAAGGATCAGGAAAAGAGCAATCAGCAGAGAAGGCATCGGGGTTGGTAAAGTGAAGGCCCGGAGTGAGACAAATGGGCACAATGCCTAACACAATCAACTCAAACAAGGCATGGTCAGGAACAAGGCACAGAACCAGGCAATGCTTCCTATTGTTAGTTGTAAGTTGCTATGAGTCAGAGTTGTCTTGGAGGTAACTAGCAATAACAGCAGACAGGAAGTGATGGAGATCCCCTTCCTATTGAAACACATCCATTCCTGTGACATAGTATTGGGAGCACCCCCCCTCTCACCATCAACACTATTTTTCTAATAAGAAAGACAGCTATCTTAAAATCCACTCTACATATATTATTTCACAAAGTAGGGTCTCAAAGGGGCTTTCAGAACAAAGAATTGGTCTCAGCAACCAAGGATCTGAATACAAAGATGTGTGAGGGCTTCCATGGAAACCAGTGGATAAAGGCTAGCTCCTCATGGACCGGGTTTGATTCGGCACACTCCGTGATTCAGAATTCGCACTCTGCAGCAAGCCTAGTGTAGATGGTAAGCAGCATCGTTTGGACCGACAAGAAGAAGAATCAATTTCCTTTATCTCTTAGAACCATTCCCCTTTCCATGATGATGAAAGGGTATCCATAGGTAAAAGAAACTTGTGATCACAATCAGAGCCCACCAAGTAGCATTTATACTCCTGTTTATAGATATAGATTAAATTATACTGCTTCCAAGTTATAGAATCAGCCATTCCTAATTTTTTAACAATGTTATAAAGTTATGAGTTAAACATTATAAAACAATGCCATTAAAGAATAGGTTAATTGTTTCTGACACCAGTTTAGTAAGAAGATAAATTCTGCTGTCAAAGATTTAGGAGTTCGCAATTCAGAAATTGAGTTTAATCTCACTGAGGATAATCTCTCGTTGAATGTATTGTACCCTACGATGACAACAATCGCCCATGTAAACTCACACACACTTCATTTATGGCCTAAAGACTTCCACTTTAAGGATGCTGTGGGTAGGTCCCATTTTCCAAATGATATCCCCTGCCAAAGAATCCAAAAAGTCAGGAAACAACATTTTGTAAGTCACATTCACATCCACAAAAAATGAAGGAATTGAGCCCTGTTTAATGCAATCGACTTTTAACATAATAAAGCGACGATGGAATATCATTTATTGAAAAAAATGTGGCCAAATACAGCTCTTTAATTTTTGGAAATAAAATTAGGCCATGCACACATTTTGGTGACATGGGTCTCCAGAATGAAGGAGAGGAAGTCCGTGGATTAAAGAGAGTGACACGGTGCTTACAACACTGGGCTCACACATGAGACCAGTTGTGAGGAAGATGCAGGTGGTGTTTTGTTCCACTGTACACAGGGTCCCTGTGAGCCTGAGCCAGCACCGGGGCACAAACAACCACAGTTGGACTGGTATTCACTATGATTGGTTAAGGTTCCTGGAGCCATAAAGAAATAAAAATAATACAAAATAAATTATGAGTCACTCATGAACTTGAAAACTAAAAATCAATCTGTGTTCGATAATATCTCTTCATCCATATTCAATAACAATGAGATGGTATGCATATGCACTAAATCTCTGGCAGAATTAGAGACTTTCTTTTCCTTTCCCTGCATTTCTTTTTAAATGTATGCCATTGCCACACAAAGCACATGCTACTATCACACAAGGATAGCAAAAATATCAACTTCGCCAGTTTTTTATTCAAAAAGTTAATTCATTTTTTTGATGAAAATGTTTTCTACCAATGGATTTCTTATCCAAGTCCCAATCTCTAGTCATAGTATAGTCATGGCATTTAGCAATATAGGAGTACATTGTTCTTTTTATAATATGCTAGGTCAACATTTTTGAGCTGCTTGTACAAAATTAAGAAGCTTTTATTAAAAAGGCAAAAAAGTTCAGTGTGTTGTGATTGGTTTCCTTTTCCCCTGGTAAGTATTGTACGGAAACAATGTCCAGATTTCTAGTCGCGCATTTGACACCAGTACACATACCTTCAGATACTCCATGGAAATATGCTCTTTAAAGAGAGATAACAGAAGAAGAAAAAGAGAAATACGAGGTCACTAGATGGTGCCATAATGTTATTTTTCACTTCATTACCTGGAATTCTGGAGAGCCATTTTAATCATTTGTTTAGCATTATCAAGTCAGGTAGCATGTAGCACAAAACGTAAGTTAATGTGAACAACATGAAGATTTACACAATAAAATGTTAAAAAAAATAAGTTGTCTGTTGTAATTGTATTAAATTTTGTTACCACCCATCAATATACACTATGGCCATGTTTTTGGCAATCTCAAAATAGAATAGTGAAAAGTTGTAGATACTCTATGCTTATTTTAAGATTCAGTGTAGTAAATTTGCTTCTAAAATCTTTATAATTACTCATCACATATGTAAATGCACATGTAAGAATTAATACTATTTCTCAGTCTACTCAGAATAGTCAGTCACAGTTTCCTTTTAATAAAAATTAGCAGGCACATTTTTGTGCATTAAATGTATTTAAGCGCTTCTGTTGAAGCCAGAGAATTTCTGATAGATGTACTTGAGACATCTGTGTCTTATTTTAAGCAAAAAATACCAACGAATAATATCTACAGAGAGGATATATTTTATTTTCCTCTATGGTAGGTAAAAAAAGAAACTACAGCAGAAACACTTTTGCAAACAAACTAAATTGTGTGTGTGAATGTGTGTGTGTGTGTGTGTGTGTGTATACCACACCTGAAACAAATCTCGAGTGATATTCTTGTTTTTGCAAATGTCAGGATTTGTAGGGGTTATAGGTAAAAAAGACTGAGCCCGGAGAAGCAGCCACAAATAAGCTTGAGAGAAACTCACTTGCATTTCTAACTGTCCTCAATGGCATAATTACTCTGCAAGAGGAGGAAAAACTGGGGTGGGGGTGGGGGTGTCTCTTTCCAATTCCCAGTCACCATTCCTTTCCAGAACATTCGGGAGCTCTAACATTACGCACTTTGGAGACTTAATGGTGGAGGAGAGAAGAATCACTTGAAAGTCTCGACACCGTCTTTCATTACTGGAACCAATCGAACAATGTGCTTCTCGATTTCTCTGCTAACAGCGTTTGCTCTAGTCTACATTAGTGTTCAACATGAAAACTGATTTCACAACCCAGATAGAACAACAAGGAATCTTTCCAAAAAAGGTGTACATTGTCAGTGTCAGATGGATTTAGATATACCTTTGTTGGGGGGGGGGGCAGGGATCAATGTTCCCTAACATTGAGATGACCCTAAGGAGCCCACTCCTCAGAGGAAGGACCTGTGTAATGTTACCAGGATCGCCAGTTCGAAGTGCCAAGCTGCCGATGGAGTTTGGGACAAAAGCAGGGGGAAGGATACGAGAGTTTCTAGGGAATATTTTCTCTTCACTTTAATTCGGCAAGGTAGCTGCCGCTTTCCTCCCATATACTGAAAATATTACTTCAAACCAAACCTGAGAAATTAATGACAGAGGAGTACATGAGAAGATTGTATAGCCTGTAGTAACCTCAATTGGGTTATGGACTTTTCTGATGTAATTTACAGTAAGGCTGGGCTTGTTTCTAACTTAGGTGAAGATGCCATTAATATAGAATATTTATAGGGCTGCTTGATACTCTATTTTACAGCCTGTTTATTGGTTGGGGGCTGGGGGGAGGATGCTAGTTTGTAGCACCCACCCTCTTCCTTGATGGCTATTAATCCTATCTTTGCTTTTCTGGGCTGTGGACAATGTAACACTGACTTTGACATGTGGACTTTGTCCTGACTGAAATTATATCAATAAATGCTCCTAGTCTTTTCCAGTTCACAAGGTTTCATTAATAAGCACTGGAGCCAAAAGAAATGAACTACTCTACAGTCTTTTGACATGCAAAGACTCAACCCAAATTGTTGCTTTATTTGAATCAATTTATTGAGCTAGGGTTTCCCTAACATTGAGAACATCCTGTGTTCTTTCATGCCATACAAGTATGTTAGAAGGTTATGCACTGGGTGCAATGCTGACAGGTTTACCTATTGTATCTTCTCTCCACAGCCTCCCCATTATTGGGCTATCATTGAGTTTATTTAATGACTAAAATAATGGGCATTTAAGGGTGGTTAAATGAGTTAGTCAAAGACAACCATTTAGCACAGAATATGAGGGTAAGACAAAAAGTATTGGTTCTAACTCATACCATGGAGTGAAATTATAAAGGAGTTTTCAGAAAATTGAAAACTGTATTGCTGAGAAAAATATCAGAAAGTTTGCAGGTTATTATTATGATTATTTAATCACGACCATGCTCCTACTCATTTTAGCCCAAGGATAGTCAAGGGCTGTTTGCTGGGAATCTTGTTGAACAATCTTACCTTGTCCACCCTTGATTTCTGAAATCAAGTCTCCAGGTTTCTTTTGGTTCCAAAAATGGAAAGAACATTGAAAAGGAACAAGGTTAGGGATACTCAGGGTTGTCCAAACTAGTGTTGAGACATGAGCAAATCCAAGAGCACATCATTCTTCATGGTAGAGTGAGAGACGTGGCAACACTAACTTCAGAAGTGTACAAACAGAGGTAGCGGATATGTGGAGGCATAATAGCTTTATGTTTTGAAATTGTTAATCTCCTAATTGTTTCTTTAGTTTTGCAGCTATACTTATTGTATTATGTTCATAAAGCAAATAGTAGTAACTGCAACCTACGTTTCTGTTAACACAATCAGCTACATTGGCCTTATATTGAAAAAGTATATTATTAAAACATATTACAGAAAAGAGGGGTCATTCTGGTAAGTTAAAGTTGGAAAGCAATGAGGGATTTTAGTATTTTGTCCAATTACTGGTTTCTTCTCAGATAAATGATCAGTAGCTGTCCACAGTTTGTATTTAGACTGTCCTTTGTATTTTCTCAGCAATAAGGTTTGGGTTTTTTTGTTTTGTTTTGTTTCTTTAGTTGGCTAGCTTTTTTTCCCTTTTCTCTTATTCTTTTGAGTAATGAGCACCCTTTCCTTCATTTGCCACCATCCTTAAGGTTATCAATGAAGCTACTCAATCTCAAACTAGCTACCACTTGTCTCTCAGCTTGTTATACAGTGTGGTGGCCCTCAATGAGAGGGACTGACACAGTGGCTGCAACAATAGGCTTGGGCATAGGAACGGGGCAGTGTTTCCTTCTGTTGTACATCGTCACTATGGGTTGGAACCAATCAGATGTCAGCTATCAACCACACCACCACTGACATCCTAAACTGGAAGGAGCTCTGGTGGCTCGTAATGAGGCCATTGGGCTACTCACTGCATGGTCAGCAGTTCGAAAGTACCAGCAGCATCGCTGGGAGAAAGATGAAGCTTTCTACTCCCATAAATAGTTACAGCCTCCAAAATCTACAGGAGCAATTCCACCCTACCCAATATATTAGGTCACCATGAATCCCAATGGACTCAATGCCAGTGAGTTTTTTGGTTTTATTTT